>NC_067477.1:96940555-97251805 GCF_947179515.1 Apodemus sylvaticus | reverse complement strand
TTCTTTTTGTTGTTTTATCCTTGTTATTTTTCTGTTTTCCATCTGTGATCCTCGTCAGTTTATGGTCTATTAATCTGATTCATTTGTACAACAGTCTTTTATTTTACATTTACCTTCTTTAGTAGTCACATTGTCTCCCCATCCCAGGCACTTGTAAAACATTTAAATGTGTTTCTTACGTGCCATTTTGTTTGTGAGTGTTTAAAAAATGCGGGTACAGCTGGGCAGTGGTGGCTCATGTCTTTAATCCAGCACTTGGGAGGCAGAGGCAGGGGGCTTTCTGAGTTTGAGGCCAGCCTGGTCTACAGAGGGAGTTCAAGGACAGCCAGGGCTACACAGATAAACCCTGTCTCGAAAAACAAAAAACAAAAACAAACAAACAAAAAAGAGTATATATATTTTAATTACAGAAATATTCTTTTTTTGGGGGGGGGATTTTTGGATTTTTGGTTTGTTCGAGACAAGATTTCTTTGTATAGCTCTGGCTGTCCTGGAACTCACTCTGTAGACCAGGCTGGCCTCGCACTCAGAAATCTGCCTGCTTCTGCCTCCCAGAGTGTTGGGATGCACCATCACGCACTCCCTCTACAGAGGGAGTTCAAGGACAGCCAGGGCTACACAGATAAACCCTGTCTCGAAAAACAAAAAACAAAAACAAACAAACAAAAAAGAGTATATATATTTTAATTACAGAAATATTCTTTTTGGGGGGGGGATTTTTGGATTTTTGGTTTGTTCGAGACAAGATTTCTTTGTATAGCTCTGGCTGTCCTGGAACTCACTCTGTAGACCAGGCTGGCCTCGCACTCAGAAATCTGCCTGCTTCTGCCTCCCAGAGTGCTGGGATTACAGGTGTGCGCCATCACCGCCCGGCCAGAAATATTCTTATAAATGTATTAATTTTATGATTATTTTAGTTTCTTACCTCTTTAGTACTATAAAATTGTGTCTAAATATCACTTACCATGTAATTTTGTCATATTTTGAAACAACCATATAAAATTAATCATGCTACTATAGCATAAGTTTTTTGAGGAAGAGTATATGGGAGTTATAGTGAACCTCAAATATTGCAAGCAAGAACAAGAGAAGGAGGAACGAGATATGCTCAGATTTTTCACACCTACCCTCCTTAACTACTGTCTTCTACGAACTCTGGCATTGGGTTGTGCCTTTCTAAGCTTCATCCATCCTTACTGTTGTTACCTACTTGCTTCCTGACCTAAGCATCCAAGGGTGTTGTGGGAATGACAGTGAATGTTTTTCATCACAGTCTATCTCTATTGATACAGTCAACACTCAAAGTATTCAGAAACAGATTGGTCACGCATAAGCCAAGTGTTTGCTGATAGCTCATTAGTCCCAGATGCTCAAACTGTTAGGCATCCTTTTGGACAACATCTCCCACAGATCTGTATCAAGGCGCATTTGTGTAAACATTGAACAACATAGAGGAGATCGGGTAGAGATATGACAAACA
The DNA here is from genome assembly GCF_947179515.1 of Apodemus sylvaticus. Taxonomy (NCBI): domain Eukaryota; kingdom Metazoa; phylum Chordata; class Mammalia; order Rodentia; family Muridae; genus Apodemus; species Apodemus sylvaticus. Next base: position 97,250,325 of record NC_067477.1, on the reverse strand, counting down.
TTGGTGTGTTGGATATTTGAATAAAATCATGATATTGATGCTTCGGCCTTGGGCTAAGTTTTGTTACAAGGCATCAGTCATTGAATAGCATCTACGTCCTATCTCTTATAAATGGAATGGTGAGTTCAAATTGGAAGCTATGGGTTTAACTGTCTCTATCTTGCTTAGAAGAGTGGATTGTAAAAGTGATGAATACCAAGGTTTGACTTTTCAGTTGTGATGCTCTTTTACTGGCTTTAACTTCCTTTCAAGCTCAAACTCATGCATTCTGACTTTGGTCTTCTCTTCATTAGTGAACACACAGTACTTGTACTAGGTGGCTTTCTAGAAGCACAAAACCAACAGAATATATCGATGTCATAAAAGATGGCTTCTTTGGTTGGCTTGCAGGATAGGGACGAGGAACTCAAGCAAGGACTGGTTATATATTGTGTTGGAGAAGTTGAGCACTAAGTTGCTCCTCAGTCCATTAACTTGGTGTCTCAAAAGTCTCAGTTTGAATGCCTGGACATCCCTACAGAGTTAGTAATATTAAATCTATATTGGAATGCTAAAGAGTCTACTGTCAGTGGGGAATCACAGTGGCAGGAGCAGATGCTGTCACTAAGAAAGAAGATCAACAGAGCACCGGCTTTCTTCTTAGACCGATCTGTTTTTGTTGCTTGCTACTCAGTATACCAGTGTGACTGGCCTAAGCATTTGACTTCCATCTTGAATAGGACCACTGAGATCACAGATGTATGCTTCTACAACCAGCTTAAGGTGAGTTCTGAGGATTCAAACTTAGGCCCCTCACTCTCATGCACTAAGCCCCCTGTCTGGTTACTTTTCTATTACGATGAAACTCCATGGCAAAAAACAGCTCAAGGACATTTGGGCTTATTGTTCCAGAATCCATTGTGGAGGGGAGGCACAGCAGCAAACAGAAGGCATGGCAGCAGGATCAGGAAGCTGAGATCATTTCTCAGTCACAAGCATAAAGCAGAGAGCATTAGCAGGAAGCGGGGAGAGGCTATAAAATCTCAAATAGTATACCCCCATAAAGTCCTTCTTCCAGCAAGGACATCTTCCAAACAGCTCTAAATGGGGACCAAGTGTTCAAATGTGGGATCTTACATTGAACATTCTCATTCAAAACACTGCCCATTGGGCCATCTCCCCAATCCTATGTTAATCTCATTTTTATTTTACTTTTTTTAAAAAAACATAAACATATTACATGTTCTGAAAAATTACTTATTTTCTATTTGACCCCTTATATTTATTTTAATTTTAGCTCTTTTTTTTTTTTGGTTTGTTTTTTTCTAGACAGGGTTTCTCTGTATAGCCCTGGCTGTCCTAGAACTCACTTTGTAGACCAGGCTGACCTCGAACTCAGAAATCCACCTGCCTCTGTCTCCCGAGTGCTGGGATTAAAGGCGTGGGCCACCACTGCCCGGCTTTAATTTTAGTTTTTAACTTCATGTGGAGAAACACTTTATTGTCTCAAGTTACAAGAGTATATATTCTCTCCATTTGCATTGTGGAAACATTTCTATACTGCTCTGTTGATGGTTCATTCTGGTTTCATTTTGGTGGGAAAGTCTTCTTAAATTACTGTTTGCTTGTAAGTAAAGAAGAGTTTATCACGATTACACTCCCACTTTTTAGAGGATTTTCATTGAGAGGAAATCAAGTCAGAAACTCAATTAGCTACTTACCTTACATTCATAGTCAAAAACAGAAAACACAATGCAGCTTCTAGGCTTGCTAGCTTACTTCCATTTAACTCTCTCTTGACTTACAGAACTCAGCCCCGCTCTTCCCTGCCCAAGTAGAAATGGTGCCAGCCTCTGTGGGCTAGGTCTTCTTATTTAAATTAAAATCTGCACAATCCCTCATGACAAGCTCTCAGGCCAGCCTGATCTAAGCTATTTCTCAAAAGATGATCTCAAGTGAATCTAGGTTTTAGCAAGTGGTCATTTAAAACTAACAAACGAAACCATAAACTAGGACTATGAGCAAGAAGCGTTTCCCTCTCAGGGATACACACCTAGGATTGATGGGACTTTGAGAAAAGAAACAGATGAGCTAACTGTGAAGTCCTTTACCACCATTATAAATAATCATTACTTATAGAATTGTAGACACTCAATTAGAAGGTATTAGAATACCTGTTTCTGCAAGAACTGTGCAAAGGCTAGTGTTGGTAAACCCCATTAGCTCAAAGTAGATCTTACTGCACTATTAAAAGGGGAATCAAATACTATGGTAGGGACATGTTTGGCTACCATGAGAGGAAAGCTCAAACAAGTTTTTTGTTAGCATGGAATCATACACCTTAATCTTTTTTTTTCAGTTTAACATTTTTATTTTCTATATTCTTTGTTTACATTCCAAATGATTTCCGAGAAAGCTGTGGTAGGGTCTAATTCATTTCCCTTAAAGCTACATAGTTTAAAATATTATATCTTCCCAGTAGACATCAAGTAAACAGTTCCCTCTGAAGGAAGAAGTGGGATTCAAGTGGGAAGGATGGGACTGTTGTCATGACAACAGTGAAAAGCTTGTTATTATGTGGGTAAGCAGAATGCTGTTCAGAGATCATGGGACCTGTGGTCTTGTCTGAAATTCTGAGGAGGTTTTTCCAGTTCAGCCTTATATCGCTAATACTATACAAAATGTGGCTACTGTGACCTGTAAGTGGTGACCAGTAGACACACTCTTTCATTTTTATCCAGGCATGTGATTCTGAACAAATAACAATATATGAATAGGGATCTCTAGAGCATCAGTAATCATAGAGATCCAAGTTATTTGAGTCTCTTGTTTCACATGCCTTAATGCTGTATCCTGGATTCTGAGAAGCCTGTGGAGGACAAAAGACCTCAAGTGGAAGAGTGAAAGGCTTCATCCCTCAAATTTTCATGACAGAAACGAGAAAGCTACTGGTCTGTATATTGAAAAGAGAATGTAAAATTAAGATTTGGGCTCCAAATTCTTCTCATTGATAGTTCAGCCTGGGTTTGGAGTCAGTCAAATTGAAGAGTTTAGGTTTACTTAATCCAAAGGCTCTCCTCCAATATTCTGGCCAGTTATACTTGCTCGAAGACATATTGTTATTTTTATCATTACTTAGATTAACATTAAATTTATATAAAATATTAAATTAAAATTGTATAAAGTATAAAATTAAAATAATTCAGTTCTTTTAATTTTGAGGTTATTTATAATAAATTTATATCATTTTCCTCTTCTTTTTCCTCCCTTTAAATCCTCTCACATATCCCCGTCTTGCTCTCTTTCAAATTCATGGCCTCTTTTTTCATTAATTGTTACATACATATATAAAGGGGACAAAAACTAATTCTTGTACTCTGATTTGTAAACAACTGATTTGTTTTAAAGTTTTAGACCACACAGCTGGGTATCCACAAAGATTCTGCATAGGATAAAAGAAATATTGAGCAATTTGTACTTTCTGGCTTTACTCTGAATGGTTACTCGCAGAGAAGTAATGTTTTCAAAAGGGTGATCCAGGAATCTATCTGTTCCCGAATCTCCCTGGTACTGGAATTAGAGACATGGCCTTATGTGGTTACTATGGATTTGAACCCAGACCCTCTTGTTTGTTCAGCAAACACACTATCAATCTCTCTCAGCATACTATAAACTAAAATGCTGCATGGTGTTAAGATGAAGCACTTTTCATTATGATAATAATCTGCTTTCCACTAAAGTGTTGACTGCTTTTCTCATGTAACATGCTGATAGACTGTAACCTGGGAACTTGCTACTTAGAGATCATGAGGCTATGTTCCTGCCTGGATCCAGACATCATAGTGAAAACACTTGTGTCATATTTTCGGAGAAAAACATAATTTCAGCTTGAGCTCTGTGCTAGCTTAAACTATATTCCCAACAAATCCATGCACTGAAGCCCTAACACCTACGACTAAAGAGCTTATAAGTGTATCCAGACACAGGGCCTTTAAGCAGCCATTATGTTGAGTCTTAATCCAGTGAAACTACTGTCCTTATCAAAGGGAGAAACTTCAACACACAGAAAGGGAAACCAGGAATGCTTATCCAGAAAATTTGGGCCACTGGAGGACATGGAGAGAAGGTGACCTGCTTCTTCTGATACCTTTTCATTGGGCCTCTAGTTCCCAGAGAAATGAGAAAATTGATGCTTAAGTCCCCGCCCAACCCGGGATATGGTGGTTTTTTTGCAGTGGCCAATTAGTCAGGTGCAAACTTTGTGAGAGTGGACTCTTAGATTCCCACTCTGTGCCAGTTCTCAGCTCATCAGTCTATGGATAATGTGCTATCATGATAGCGAGCAGCAGAGGCATGTGAAGAAGTTTACAGATGACATGACAGGCATTTGGTATGTCTGACACAATGTTTATTCCAAGATAGAACCTGTCATCACTGATAGTGTATTGCTGTTCTCATGAAGAGTGTTGGATCCCTTCTCACTGCCTACAAGCCATGCATAGCAATCTCCCTCTCTTGCTCTCCAGCCCCGCATGACTTTTATAATCTATCACTTTCTAAGGACACGTGGCAGTTGTCCCCACCCCCACAGGTAGTTTCTGGAGCTGAATGGCAATGTTACAGCCATTTAACACTTGAGGATTTACATCTTCACAAAACAGAGCAAAGCAAGATTTTCATTCCTTTTGGCCCCTTGAGAACTCAGATGCTTCAGTTTCAAGGAATTCAGATTGATCCCCAAACCTATAAATAGGTGGTAGTGTGTGATGTGGAAATTTCTGGTTTCTTTGGAGACTCAGTTGTGTCATGTGATGTTTTCCTGGAAAACTATCAGATGAGAGGACGCTTTGCTGAAGCAGACACATGAGAGGATGCTTTGCTAAGAACAGACACATGTGATTTTCTAGAAGCTGCGTGGAAAAGGGACACGGGATGTTTTGCAGGGGCTTGAGAGGACACATGATGCTTGGAAAGGATATAAGTATAATTCAACAGACAGTGGATACATTGTGTGGCATTGGTTTGCCTTGCCACTCTGTGCTGGTCTTCATTGGACTTCTCTGTCTCAGGTGTTTGCTGATGATGCTGTGGCATTGATTGGCCTTGCCTTTCTCACTGATCATCGTTGTGACTTCATAGGGAGGAAAACACCAAAGAACTTTCTGGGAGATTGTAGTAGCTTGTTGCCATTTTTTGCAGACTCGGGCTGATTTGCGGGGCCTAACATTTTCTTCTGGATTGAACTACTATTGCTGATTTGGGTGAACTGAACTGCTGATGTCCTGACAACCAAGATTGGAATTGCCCAAAAGAACTATTTCTTTTTATTTTTTAAAATATTTTTATTTTCTATATTCTTTGTTTACATTCCAAATGATTTCCCCTTTCCCAGATCCCCCCCTCCCCATATGTCCCATAAACCTTCTTCTCTGCATCCATTCTCCAATCACCTCCCTCCGTTTTTTCTCTGTCCTTATACTCACCTCCAATGCTAGATCAATCCTTTCCAGGATCAGGACCCTCTCCATACTTCTTCATGGGAGTCATTTGTTATGCAATTTGTGCCTTGGGTATTCAGGGCTTCTGGACTAATTAATATCCACTTAACAGAGATTGCATTCCATGTGTATTCTTTTGTGATTGGGTTACCTCACTTAGGATGATTTTCCAGATCAAACCATTTGCCTACAAATTTTGTGAATTCATTGTTTCTAATTGCTGAGTAGTATTCCATTGTGTAAATATACCACATTTTCTGTATCCATTCCTCCTTTGAGGGGCATCTAGGTTCTTTCCAGCTTCTGGCTATTATAAATAAGGCTGCTATGAACATAATGGAGCATGTGTCTTTATTGCATGCCTGGGAATCCTTTGGGTATATGCCCAGGAGAGGTATAGCAGGGTCCTCTGAAAGTGTCATGTCCAGTTTTCTGAGGAACCGCCAGACTGATTTCCAAAGTGGTTGTACTATCTTACAGCCCCACCAGCAGTGGAGGAGTGTTCCCTTTCTCCACATCCTTGCCAACACCTGCTGTCTCCTGAGTTTTTGACCTCAGCCATTCTGACTGGTGTAAGGTGAAATCTCAGGGTTGTTTTGATTTGCATTTTCCTAATGATGTTGAACACTTTTTTTTAAGTCATTTTTCTTTTTTTCTTTTTTTTTCCATTTTTATTTTTTTATTTACATCGCAAATGATTTCCCCTTGCAAATGATTTCCCCTTTTCTGGGTCCCCACTCCCCTCAGAGGAGGACTAGCCCTCTTCTGTCCCCCTATTCTTCCAGAGCACTTCTTAAGGTGCCTCTCGACCATCTGAATTTCTTCAGGTGAAAATTCTTTGTTTAGATCTGTACCCCATTTTTAATAGGGTTATTTGGTTCCCTGGGGTCTAACTTCTTGAGTTCTTTGTATATATTGGATATTAGCCCTCTATCAGATGTGGGGTTGGTGAATATCCTTTCCCAATTTGATGGTTGCCGTTTTGTCCTTTTAACAGTATCCTTTGCCTTACAGAAACTTTGTAATTTTATGAGGTCCCATTTGTCAATTCTTGATCTTAGAGCATAAGCTATTGGTGATCTGTTCAGGAACTTTTCCCCAGTGCCCATGTCCTCTAGGGTCTTCCCCAGTTTCTTTTCTATTAGTTTCAGTGTGTCTGGTTTTACATGGAGGTCCTTGATCCACTTGGAGTGAAGTTTAGTACATGGAGAAAAGAATGGATCAATTCCATTCTTCTGCAGGCTGACCTCCAATTGAACCAGCACCATTTGTTGAAAAGGCTATCTTTTTTCCACTGGATGTTTTTGGCTCCTTTGTCAAAGATCAAGAGACCATAGATGTGTGGGTTCATTTCTGGATCTTCAATTCTATTCTATTGGTCCACTTGTCTGTCACTGTGCCAATACCATGCAATTTTTAATACTATTGCTCTGTAGTATTGCTTGAAGTCAGGGATACTGATTCCCCCAGAATTTCTTTTGTTGTTGAGAATAGTTTTAGCTATCCTGGGTTTTTTGTTATTCCAGATGAATTTGAGAATTGCTTTTTCTAACTCTGTGAAGAACTGAGTTGGGATTTTGATGGGGATTGCATTGAATCTGTAGATTGCTTTTGGCAAGATGGCAATTTTAACTATATTAATCCTGCCGATCCACGAGCATGGCAGATTTTTCCATTTTCTGAGGACTTCTTCGATTTCCTTCTTCAGAGACCTGAAGTTCTTGTCATTTAGATCTTTCACTTGTTTGGTTAAAGTTACACCAAGATACTTTATATTGTTTGTGGCTGTTGTGAAGGGTGTCATTTCCCTAACTTCCTTCTCAGCCTGCTTATCCTTTAAGTATAGGAAGGCAACTAATTTGCTTGAGTTGATTTTATAACCAGCCACTTTGCTGAAGTTGTTTATCAGCTGTAGGAGTTCTCTGGTGGAGGTTTTCGGGTCACTTAAGTAGACTTTCATGTCATCTGCAAATAGTGATAATTTGACTTTTTCCTTTCCAATTTGTATCCCCTTGACCCCCTTATGTTGTCTAATTGCTCTAGCAAGAACTTCAAGTACTATATTGAAAAGATATGGAGAGAAAGGACAGCCTTGTCTAGTCCCTGATTTTAGTGGGATTGCTTCAAGTTTCTCTCCATTTAGTTTGATGTTTGCTACTGGTTTGCTGTATATTGCTTTAATGATGTTCAGGTATGGGCCTTGAATTCCTGTTCTTTCCAAGACTTTTAGATGAAAGGATGCTGAATTTTGTCAAATGCTTTTTCTGCATCTAATGAGATGATCATATGTTTTTGGTTTTTTTTTTTTTTTTTGAGTTTTTTTATGTAGTGGATAGCATTGATGGATTTCCTTATATTGAACCATCCCTGTATCCCTGGGATGAAGCCTACTTGATCATGTTGGATGATCATTTTGATGTGTTCTTGGATTCGGTTCGCAAGAATTTTATTAAGTATTTTTGCATCAATATTCATAAGAGAAATTGGCCTGAAGTTCTCTTTCTTTGTTGGATCTTTGTGTGGTTTTGGTATCAGCGTAATTGTGGCTTCGAAGAAGGAGTTGGGTAGAGTTCCTTCTGTTTCTATTTTGTGTAATAGTTTGAAGAGCATTGGTGTTAGGTCTTCTTTGAAGGTCTGATAGAATTCTGCACTGAAGCCATCTGGTCCCGTGCTTTTTTTGGTTGGGAGACTTTCTATGACCCTTTTTATTTCTTCAGGTGTTATGGGACTGTTTAGTTGATCTATTTGATCCTGATTTAGTTTTGGTGTCTGATGGTTGTCTAGGAAACTGTCCATTTCCTCCAGATTCTCCAGTTGTGTTGAGGATAGGCTTTTGTAGTAGGATCTAATGAGTTTTTGAATTTCCTCAGTTTCTGTTGTTTTATCTCCCTTTTCATTTCTAAGTTTGTTAATCTGGATACGTTCTCTGTGCCCTTTGGTTAGTCTGGCTAAGGGTTTATCTATCTTGTTGATTTTCTCAAAGAACCAGCTCCTGGTTTTGTTGATTCTTTGTATGGTTCTCTTTGTTTCTACTTGATTGATTTCGGCCCTGCGTTTGATGATTTCCTGCCTTCTACGCCTCCTGGGTGAAATAGTTTCTTTTTGTTTCAGGGCTTTCAGGTGTGTCATTAAGCTGTTAGTGTATCCTCTCTCCATTTTCTTTTTGGAGGCACTCAGGGCTATGAGTTTTCCTCTTAGCACTGCTTTCATTGTGTCCCATAGATTTGGGTATGTTGTGTCTTCATTTTCATTAAGTTCTAAAAAGTCTTTAATTTCTTTCTTTATTTCTTCCTTGAAGAAATGTTTATTTATTAAATAAATATTAAATAAATTTTAATAAATAAATAAAAAAAATTTATTTATGGAGAATACCATTAAACTGAGTCTTAAGAGAAAATAAATAAATAAAATAAAAATGTAAGTGTCAAAAAGAAAAAAGGAGTAAAAGAGAAAGAAGAAAAGAAAAGAAAGAAAAATTGTAAATGGCCCTATTTTTTTTTTTTGTGCAAATGCTTAATATGCTTCACTAAAGTAGGCCAGCAATAATTTCATACTGTTTTTTTTTTTTTTAGATTTTGTAGAAAAGATTTGTTCTTGGTTTTCTGAGGAAGGTGTGATAAAAATAGTAACCTGGAAGAAAGTTTCAGAATGACTTTAAAATTATTATGATATGCATGGACTAGGTAAACGGTCTGAGATACTTTTATTCTTTGTACCTTGATTAAGGCTAAGGAGATAATGGATTTTGGAGAAGAAGTCCTCCCCCTCTGTCTGGGGTATGAAGAAGAGAGAAAATGAAAGTAAGTAGTTCCAGGAGCCAATTGAATTGCACTGCCATGGTGGAAGTATGTGTGGATGCTGTGTCCTGAGCATCTGCAGCCAGAACTCACGCTGGCAGTGGTAGAGGCAGCAGTGTGGAGGACCACAGCTGACAGCCCACGCGCAGACTCAGAGCCTGGCACTGGTGAGTTATGACTCAATCTAGCAGGTTAAGATATAAGTACAAAATATTTATGCAAAGTGTTTGAAATTGGCAAATTCAAGTGATGAAGGTTAGAAGATGTAAAAGAAATTGAACTATAATTTAGAAATAAAAAACGCTTCAGATGAATGGTGTTTAATGTTGGTAAATGCAAGTAAAGATGTTTAAACTTGGGTAATGCAAGTTATAAATGTTGGAGGGTCTAAGAAGATGTTTTAAGGTATGTAAATGCAAGTTATAGATATGTAATAAATGGTTTGTTTTGGAAAAGAAAATGTTTCATTTTTCCATTCTCCATGTGCTATTATTATTTCAAAGTCCAGAATTTTAACATTGATGAATGGAGTTCTGTTAAATTAATGGAACATTGGCAGATTATAATTCAATCACAAGCTTAAGGTTTTATTTACCCTTTTGGTTGCTTTCTGAATATAAACTTCTCACCATGCTACAAATACCTCTGTTCATTCTGTATAGCTATTGCTTTACACCTACAGCTTTGTCTAGGTCTCAAAGGCATACATCTACTCCTCTTGTCTAACAGACACCTGTTAACTATCTTTTCTAAAATACAGATTTCAATACAATGGTAAATACTAGTGTATATCCTTTTGTAAACTAAAGTTCACATAAGCTTCAGGGAATCAAGAGTCCTAAACCTTGGACCCGGCTGTCACAGATCAAAAGGACTCCAGATAAGTACACCAGCCTGTTTTGATCCAATCCAACAGGCAGTCTCAAATATAATTTATGTAAACTAACACATATCATACAAGTTAGAATTTATATGCATGGAAACATGGATATAAAATTATATTTTATTCATGTGCTATCAGAAGATGACCAGTCCTTAATAACTACATGCTTATTCACACATGCATGTGTGTGTATATATAAATCATCCACATTAAATATAAATTATACAAGTTAAATATAAATTATATACATTGACTATGATTTATATACATCAATATGTATTATATATAGTAAATATAAATAAAAGGTATTAAATATTAATTGTATAATTTAAATAAAAACTATATACATTAAACATTAATTATACATGTTAAAATAAATTAAATATGAGTTAAATCTAAAATATAAGTTATAATCTGTTTATAATACATAATTTCACATGTCCTCAAGGACAGAGATTTATGGAACAAGCTCATGGAGCTCTAAAACAATCACTTAGAAAGAGTAAAAATAAAGCAGAGTTATGTACTCCTTCACCACAAAATTTTATTTTAAATTTTTGACCTTGGATGACAAGAGACTCTGCTGCTGAGTTGTCTATGGCAACCTTCAACTAGGCATACTTATGCCCAGATGAAATGGAAGGATCCACTTACTGGCATATGGCATGGTCCCCAACTGATATTAATATGGGGAAGAGGGCCAATTTGTATTTTTCCAGAGGATGCTGAAGAAGTGTGGTGGGTTCCAGAGTGATTGGTGAGACATGCTAATGCTGACCTTGATCTTGCTGAGTGTCCTGACAATGATGATGGGGAAACTGTATTAGGCATATGTTCCTGACCCATCTTTGCTACATCCTTCTGTATGGTCAAGGCCAGAAGTACATGTAACCTCTAATAAGACAAGTGTCCTTGTCTGAGAATAAAAAGTATTCCAAAATTAGTGAATCATACAGCTATGGGTCAGGGCCTACCTATTTGTTTGACTAGAAATAGTACCAATGCTGGATGTTTTTCTGTGTTCCCTAAGACTTGATAGAAGAATATCTCTAAGACTATAGTGCAAAGCATTAAGATGGGAATACTTATCTCAGACTTGCCTCAGGCTTTTATACCTTGTGGGGCAGAGAACATGGAGAACTGCCTTTAAAAATCAATCAAATGGAGAAGTTGCTGTAATGACTCTGATTTTTGCCTTTAATGTGAGTGGTTACTTGGAGTCAATCATGAATTGGTCTGGAAATCAATTTGATATTGGACAAAAGGAAATGACAGTGTGCATTTAGAGAGCTAGTTCTGGAAATTTTCAGAGACCTATTTGGAAATTAACAGCTGCCTTGTATGATGTTATTTTGCTATGGATAAAAATGTAACAGGTTCTAGGGTTAAGGTAAATGTAACATCCTACATTACTCCTCTTGATCTTTTACTAATAGGGAATGTTACCTTTGTTCTTCCCTAGATGCAAGATATTTGTTGCTCTGAACAACATCTCTAGTTTTAATTGTCTGTTGTCTAATTGTGTTTATGCACGGCTTGCTGGTTAATCTGTAATGGTAGTGAATCAACCATCTTTTATTATGATTTCTGAAAATTTATTTGAGCCCTGAAAAAGTATTCAGAAAAAAGGCTTACAAATACTGGAAGATTTAGATCATGCTCTGGAAAAGAGCAAATGTGTGATTGGGCTGATCGTTGCTGGTATTGTTGCTCTCATAACACTTATAACCAGTGCTACTGCTTCTGTATTAGCTTTAGCCAAAAAGGTATAAACAGGAATCCATCTCACAGAAACTGTATCTAATGCCCTGAGCATACACGATTTGAGTAGATGGCTAGAAGAAAGAATTGGCACATTCTATGATAATAGTGCAGATCATTGGAGATGAGGTATAAGGAAAGGAAGTCAGAAGCAATTGGAAATGTCATGCTCAATATCTATGAAATTGTATAACTCCAAAAATGTATAATGAGAGTCAGCAAAATTGGACCAAATTAAAAAGGCATCTTCAAGTTATGTGGTATGATCCTAATACTTCTTTAGATTTGTTATCCAAACATAAGGAGGTTGTGAGTTTAAGAAATGCAAACCCTTTGTCTTTTGACACTGCTAGCATTGCAAATGATAGTCTGAAAAAGTTACAGGCAGTTTTTTCTTCATGGTCCTTGTTTATATCTCTCTTATTGGGGGTAGCAGGACATGGCTTTATTATTCTTTTTCTTTTGGTATGTCTATTACTTGTTCTTTTGAGAAGAATCATGAGATCTTATACAGATGTCAAAGCAGAGTTATATAAATTCCTGCTTCCTAGCAGGAGTTGGTAGTCAGTGTTGGGTAAGATTGTCTTAAAAAACTTCTCAACCTAAACAGGCCATGAATACAAGATTATTTATATGCCAATGATGGATTAGAGCTGTGTTTTTTTGTATGGCAACCTAAGACAGTCACAACTTTCTGCTCTGTGATTGATAAAGTGCCTCTTATAGATAGTAGAAGACAGGTAAGATTCTCTCATAAATGGATTAACCTAAGACAGGGCATGAATGCTATGATTCATGTACCAATGATGGCTAAGATCCACACTTCTTGAGAGGACACCTAAGACAGGCACAGTCTTTCTGCACCAACACCTTTGGCTTGTATAGATAAAAAAGGGGGGAGGCATGTGGGGAACACTTCAAGAATTAACTTTGGCTGACTTCATGCTTGAGATTAATCATGAATGAGTCTGCTGACATTGGTCTTTGCTTTTAATTAAGATGTGCATTGTACCCTGCAAAGTTCCTCCTCTTATACATATGTCCTGGAGAGACTCTTACCCTAAAGGAAATGGTCATAGTCAAATATAGATAATGTGTACCATAAACTTGCCTCATAACAATTTGTGGTCAGTGTTTAACTTCCTGAAATTGGTCATGCTTTGTGTTGCTTGCCTTTAAAAGGTACTGAGAAAATACACTTGCTAGCTGGCATGGTATTGACCAGCAGTCCTCCCATATTCTGTCTCTTGCATATTCTTTCTGCCTTTCCTATAATCATCCTCACTCCTCCAGTCATGATTCCTGCATTGACTGTAGCAGCTGACTCATATATTACAACATTTAAGAACCCTTCTTAAAGTAGATTTTGAAAAATCTAGGCCTAGAAGTAGGTGCTTCAAAATGATCATGATCTGTTTCACCCTTGTGCATATGTATATGCATGTATACATTTATGGTTAGCATTGCTTTCACTCATTGGTGTATAAAAATGAATAGGATAGGAAGATAGGGAGAGGATAGGTTGGGGTGATCTAAAGGGATGGAAAGGAAAACCTGTGGGTGCATATGATCAAGATATATTCTATATGAGATTTTCAAAGAGTAAAATAAATTGCTTTTAAAATTTTTTTCCAATCCATGCTTGGAGAACATTTCCTTTTTTTTTTTCTTTTCTGAGGCTTGGGCTAAGGGCATTTGTTTCTGTGTGTACAGTCTACAGAGGTGGTCACATTTCTTCGCCCACAAGCATTTTTTTTTAAGTTTTTAAAAATTGAAAAGAATTTAAATTAACCTGTCATTTCCTGTTCCAGTTTGCTCACATCCTAGTCAGCTCTTCTTGACTGAAACAAAAGTTCTGGAGACAATTGATGTTTAGAGACAAATGATTTGTTCTGGATACATTGCTTTGGACGTCTGGTGCTGCATGGCAGTGGTAGAGAGTGTGTATAGCATTCTTTAGACATCCACCTGTGATTTGGGGTTGTCACAGTTTGCGGGGGGGGGGGGGGGGGGGGGGGGGGGGGGAGGGGGGGGGGACTCAGCTTGTCACTCTTTGGTCATCAGTTTCAGTCCTTTGCATGCCCTAAGCTTTCTTTGGCCATTTCCTACTTGGGCACTAAGCTGAATGAGCACTAATTGTCTTCAAGTCCTGAGACCCAGAAGGATGCTTTGTTGTGGATTCCAAATTCACTGAGTTTCTCATCAACATGATAGTTATTGTAGAAAATCACCATAGCATGCTTCACTTTGAAGCCCTCTTATTGCCACAGTCAGAACATCTCAGTATTTACAAAAATTGTGTTTGTGACGTAACATAAAATATCATTATATTGGTGCTCTTATCTCAATGGGGGTTATTATATTTTGATAAATGTATGAATTAAGGGATGAGAGAAAACCTGGTGGTAGGCTGCTTGTCTACCATGCACAGAAGCCCTTGATTCAACCTCTAGCATTGCAAATTAAGTATGGGTGGCTGAAAACTTTCAGGGTGACTGACAAGTTCACGACTAAAGTCAGGGGTGGAGCTAAGCCTACAGCAAGGGAGAGTTCAATGCAGCCAAAAGAGAGGAATGGAAGTCTGTGTCAATTTATAATCTCAGTCTGGGGAGGTGGTGTTGAGATGGTCTTGTTGTATAGATATATCTGTTTTGTTCACTGGGTAGGCTGTTCGTCCTCAGATTTGCATTTAGCCTCCTGAGTGCTGCCATTGTAGATGCATACCATGGCATCAGTGCACTAAGAATCTGTCTGGGACATCACAGACAGATAGCAAATAGGTCAGCCCCTCATCATTGAAACAAATGAAAAGGGTATTGAGTGCAGATGCAAAAGGAGGAGAATCCAAACAGTATATGAGGTTTAGCAAGCAGTCACAAAGCTTTGGGGTTGTATAGATACAGGTCCACAATCAACTGATTTTAAAGACAGTGCCTATTTTGGTTCCAGGGTTTGAAGTGGCCAGGTGCATTGTACCAGAGAATGGGCTGATAGCAATGATTTTTTGTCTTGAGATCTGAGGAGACTCCCAGAGCAAGTCTTTTGTATCATGAAGGCATCCCTCTCTCACACAATGCTTGTGGATTTCTACAGATAGATTCTCCATTCACTGAAGCCAGCCTCTCATTTTACCGTCACATGTTCCCGTTCTTCACTTTGAAGCCCTCCCACTGTCAAAATCAGAACATCTCAGTGTTTACAATAATGTATTGAGTTTTATTCATCTCTAGGTAATATAGCCCGGGAGGGAATCTTTGTGTCACTTAAGTGTTATCTGGCTATCCCAGGAAAAGAAAGGATGCACAGAGGCTTCTTGTCTGGAGAGCCTGAAAGTGATCCTGTAGCTTTGACATGGAAGGCAGCTGTTTGCAGACTAGTGTTCACAGGAAGATCTTTAACCATTTGTAAAGGACACATAGATCCATTTGCTGGGACACCATGCTATGTTCCAGTCAAAGACACAATGAACCACTGTCAGAATCCATGGTATAAAAGGCATGTGCAATAGGACAATTGGGACCATAACTATACTGTACCTGAGAAAAGTGCAG
Organism: Apodemus sylvaticus; assembly: GCF_947179515.1. Taxonomy (NCBI): domain Eukaryota; kingdom Metazoa; phylum Chordata; class Mammalia; order Rodentia; family Muridae; genus Apodemus; species Apodemus sylvaticus. Next base: position 97,234,856 of record NC_067477.1, on the reverse strand, counting down.
GTGTGTCCTCATGTGCAGTTGTAAAGATGAGTTGAAAAACTAAGAAAGAAATTTACTTCCCAAATACATTTGTGTGTTTTGTGGAATGTCTCACTATCTGGAATACATGAGTGAGGCTTCAGTTCTAAATAACTTGGTATTTGAATTGAAAACTCATCAGACAGCATCTGAAATCAGCCAGGATGCTAAAGACACTGTATATACAGGGCACATCTTGATTATCATGGAACTTGTCCCTAGTGCTTTGGCAGATACTTGATGAAGCTCCCCACAGTACAACACCAGCAAGGTCTCAAGTCTAAAATACTAAAAGCAACATTTATGCAATACTATCCAAAAGAGGCAAAGACTCTTCAAATCTTTAATGTTTAGATGAACACAATTTCTAGATATAAATAAACATGTATTTTTCTCACTTTATGACAGAATGTTTTGTTTGTTTTTATTTACTTTCAGTATGCATTGTCGACACTTCCTGTCTTCTTTGTACAATGCTTAAGAACCTTTTATTACATTTACTTATTGTGTTACATTTATGTAGTGTGTGTGTGTGTGTGTGTGTGTGTGTGTGTGTGTGTGTTTGCCTACACATATGTGCATGTGCTCTTGTGGAAGATGGCATGCATGTGTTATGCCTGTGGAGATCATAGGCCAAGGCTTGACCTTTATGAATAGAAAACCAGAATTCACTGCTTAAGAAAAGAAAGAAGCAGAGGAGAAGGTGACTTGTCTCTGGGTGGGAAGTACTCACTGGCCTGGTAAGTCATTTCACATAGTGGTGATGGAAGAGTGGAGGCATGACATTATACATGACATGTTAATCTATTGAGGATGTTAGTGAAAGGGCTTTGGAGCCAGAGTTGTATGTGGTTGCGAGGTGCCTGATATGGGTGCTTGAAATGGAAGAGCAACAAATGCTCCTCACAGCTGAGCCATCTCTCTTCCCACCTAGTCAGTTTCCCAGGGTGTCTTTTAAAGAGTAGACATTCTTGATTTTGATAAGAATTGATTTAATATTTAAATTAAAGGAATAGGTGTGGGTGCTCATGTTTGCACATGTAAATGCAGGTGCCCATGGTATCCAGAGGAAAGAGTCAAGGAATTATTGGTGATTGTGAGTTGCCAAACCTGAGAGCTAGGAACAGAACTTCACTCTTCTGGAAAAGCAGCCTGTGCTCTTTAGCACTTAGCCATCTATTCTCCAAGCCTCATTTGCCTTTTGTAAATCATACTGTAGGGACTATATGTATCTATTATTATCTAAAGTGTCTCTAATTTAATTTATTATATTAGATCTATGTTCAAATAATGATATTTATTCTTTGCTTTCATCTACATATTTTTAGGTTTTGGGTTTTACACACAGCTCCATGACCTGCCTAGAGTTAACTTGTATGTGGAGATGAGGTGCTGAGTGACCATTTACACAGGGAGACCAGGAATCTAAGTCTTATATGTAAAAATAGTCCGTTAACTAAGAATCACATTGTTTTTTTTTAACTAGATATATTCTTTATTTACATTTCAAATGATTTCCCCTTTCCTGGATCCCCACTCCCTGAAAGTCCCATAAGCCCTCTTCCCTCCCCCTGTTCCTCAATCAACCCCTTCCCACTTCCCTGCCCTGGTATTCCCCTACAGTGATGCACTGAGCCTTTTAACACATAACACCTTTTAATACATACTTTTTAAGCAGACATTTCAGGGGCATGGCATGCCTGTGTTCATATTTCCCCAGTGCTCTCAGCAAATTTTGAATCTCCCCCCTGTCTTATATGTTCTAAGTATTGGATGGTATTTCTGTGACTCTACTTTTTATTTCATTTTCTAATTTTAATGCGAGTATATAGAATTATTATTGAGTAGATGTTAAAACTATTCTCTAATCTTGATAAACTTGCCATTGGTTCTCTAACATGTTTATGGGTTCTTATGAATCATTTTCTAGCCAATCATGCCATCTATGATAAATGACAGTTTTTAGTTTTCTCTTTTGGGGTCTCTCCGTCTTTCCAATATTCATGCCTTTTATTTATTTATTTGGTTCACTTAGCTAACTAAGACCACTAAGAGAGTGTTTCATAGATACAGTGTCAGTATGCACACTTACATTATTCCCAATCTTTGAAGATTGGGAATTCTATCATTATAGATTTTGGTTATCTATCTATCTATCTATCTATCTATCTATCTATCTATCTATCTATCTGTCTATTTTCTGTTGATTTATTACTTAAATATCTCTGTATCTATCACCCATCATCTACATTTATATGTATATATGTGCATAGGTATATTTGTTTATATGTATATGTGTATATATGTATTCATTCATGCATCTATTTATCATCTATGTATCTACCTATCATGTATCTATATACCATACATCATCCTTCTATTCTACTCTTTCTTTTGTTTTTCTACTTAGGAAGACCATAATGATATAAACAATGCATCATATTTTATTAACAAATATATTCTAGTGTATTTTAATCATTGATGAATTGTTTTATAAAAACACTTTAGATTCATTCAGAATGATTACAAGACAAGATGAATGCTGTTCCATATAACACACTAATTCCATTAAGCTTTACTAGGTAGGAAACATGGACAGGGATTTAGAACTGCAGTGTGCAGTCTCAGGAAGGCAGGAGCTTTCAACTAAGTGGATGAATTGCAGGCAAGCCTCTGCCACTTCTCGTCAGAGATTGGTGACTCAGTGTCAGGGGGCACGGGTTTCTATGATCTGACCGCAGGATGACCCCTTTTTATGGAGGACAAGGTATTAAGCAAGGTCGTTCTCTCTGGAACCATAAAGGAATGGGTAGGGAAGATTGAGTTTTGCTTTGTTCGGAGCAGAGCCCCTGTGCTTTCGCTAGCTTTCCCCGAGCTTGTGACCAGGCAGCAGTTGTTCTGTGTCCAGTGCTGGTGTTTGTCACAGCTTGTATTGTGCTGAGTCTCAGGAGCTTATCCTGTGATATTATAAACTTGTTTAGTTTATCATTGCCTCCATTTACATTCAAGCAGGTAAACACAAGTTTGTCAGCCCAGGGATTCTCGGTGAACCTTGCTCCAGTCTCAGTGTCTCCTTGCCTCCTGTAATAAGCACTCCCATTAGCACGTTTTATCTCTTCTTGCATTTATTATCTGGTGGCTGTCATGAAGCCTACTACTTTCTAGAAAGTGTATATTCAGTCATAGCAAGATTGCATTTCAGATGCAGGTTCACATAGTCTTTAGATGAAGGTTTAGTTTAGATTTTTCCATTTCTGCTTAACTTCAGACTCAGAAGTTAAAGATATTTACACATGTCTATAAAGAGGTTATGAAGTTGTCACAAGTGTGTGCTATTTTCTTTATTTACAGCATCCAATTAAGCAAGTAATAAAATCCCCTTTTTTTTCAAACAAGGAAGCCAGGCTTACTGGGAAAAATAACTTGTCCAATGTCATTCAACTGGTAAGTAACAAAAATCGTATTTAGATGTCAGTATGTAGTATTCTAAAATTTTTTCTTGTTTTCTAAAGGTCTTTCTAAGGGTATAGAATAGAACATTCTTCCATATTTTACATTTTTTTCATGAACACCAAGATTGATAGTTGTCACATAATTTCTTTTTTTTTCAATATCCTTTTGTTTACTCACTGCCATGCAACTCTGAGGAAGAACAAAGCAGGAAGGATAGAGATACTGAAGAAGCATTAGTGAGCCTTTGATACCTGCCCTCAGCATTTGCCTTCTAATGCTGCCACCGTTCTGACACTAATGTCCTTGGTAGCCCTAGAATATGAGGTTCTGAGTTAGAGTCTCTGTCCCCCCCTCCTCCCCACACATTCCACAGTCAGGTATTGAATTCTCCATGTGTATCTTCATAAGAGGTCTGTCTCCTAAAGATGAGACCTGGGAACTACTGTGTCCCTTTAACCAGGGTGTCATTAATGTAAGTCCTGTTAGTATGTTTAAAGGATTTATATGAGAGTTTCGTGTTAACGAAGCCAGTGCTGAGAAATCTGAAAAGCACTAGTCTACACAGGGTGCCCACTGTTCCTCCTACAGCTAGTTGGTTCTAGACCATCTTGTGTTTCGGATCATGGTAAGGATGCCATGGAGAAACAGGTCTACCGACACCCGGTGCTCTCAGCCTTCACCAGGCTAAATATCTCAGTTAATTACTAGATCAACATGGGCTAGATTTTCTTTGTAAGCAGCTCAGTAATTTAACTGGGTTGTGAGAAAGAACTCTGTATGACATTAAATGACTTTCCAAAAAGCCAATTTCTCCCCCAACTGCTCGTATTAGAATCAATTTTAGGAGCTGTTCACAATGAGTGGTTTATTAGCTTCCCAAATGCGTTTACTACATGCCAGATGTCCACTCATGCACACCAGTCTGCTGTTGTCTTTCACTGACCCGTTTGTGGACACTCTGGCCCTGGATCGATCACCGAGGAAACACGTCACAAAACAGATTGTAGTTGACATGCTGGATCCCAAGGAGAGAGAAGTCATCCACCAGGTGTGGGCAAAGGCATAGGGCTCAAGGGTAAGGTCACCATAAGGACAGATATAAATCATTCTGAGATGGATTCAGAAGTATATTGTTCCCTTAGACTTCCCAGAGCAGCTCAAGCATTTAAACCTTCTTTGATTTGATGAGAAATGATTAGAAATGAATACATAAAGGGTCCATACCCTTGACAGAGCTGTGGAGGTCTTATCTGGCTGGCTTAAACTCAATTTTTGTTAGTAGATCCTATTAATTCATTCTATTCCACAGAAAAGTTCTGTAAGTCATTGTATTTTCACTTACAGGGTAAAGTACCAACTCGCCTTGTCAGCAGGTCAGTCTGAACCAAATGTGAGTTCTTTGTAAGGTGATTTTGACTTCACATATGGCAGATCTGGGGAAAAAAACATAGCAACCAAATACTTAAAAAAAAACTATTTCTGTAATTTATAGAGTCAGCAATATATTCCACATATTTTCATTAAAAATATAATAAACTTCTAGTTCTCTCCTTCATATTGCTGTAAGCAAATAACAATGTGTTTTGTTTTTAAGCAGGTTCTTTGAAATATTTGGATTGATGGTGTAAAATCCTCTATATAACTTGTAAGTAACACAGAGTAGCATAAACAGCAGCTCAAAATAATTATGGTTGTCAATTATTTACTATAAAATATTAGAATATATTGAAAATACAGTGAAAACAATATTAGTTGGGTGTCATTTGTCAGGAAATGACTATATCTTTTAGCTGTGTAATCCTAATGTTTAGTGTCTATGATCAAAGCCATGAATACTGAGAAAGAATTCATTTTATGGAAATGGAAAACAAAAGTGCAAAGTTACACATCCACAAATATGCATCACACACTGCTGGGTGGGACCCACAAATGCATATCAAATAACCAGTCCCAGGGCTTTCCCAGTGCCACAGGGAGACCTTTTTGGGATATCTTAGGAACTGCTAAAAGGCTGTAGCTAAAGAGTTTTCTGACATAGAATAAAACTGAGCAATATGGTGAGTTACTAAGAACAAGAACCTTTAAGAAATCTCTTGATTACTTCTTATACACAAACACATGTGAACACAGACCCTTTGACCAAACTTGTTACTAGTGCTGAAAAAAGACTCAGAAAATATTTTTCACTTGAATATGCTGATGGAGTTGTGGGGATGTTTCCCCATTGGGTTCAGTAAGAAATAATCCCCACCTAGAGTATTAGCTGAGTATTCTCCGGCTAAAGTAACCTGTTTTCTAGCAATCTGCCTGTTCACATGAAGAATTATTTAGCATTTGAGTTGGATCACAAACTTATAAAGGTCAAGAAGCCCCTTGCCCTGCTGTGTGTAACCTGAAAACCATGGCAACAGATAGTGTGATTCAGTTCATGTTTGAAGGTCTATCTGCCAAAGGAAGACAGATGTTACTGACTGAGCTGAGACAGCAGCTCCACCCTCTTCTGCTCTGTCCTGCTCTGGCACTCAGCAGGACAGACCATGCCACCAAGGCCCAGGGGAGGTGCTCAGTGTGCTACTCACTTCAAGGTGAAGCTGATGCCCAAGTGTCTTCAACCACCTATATTCTTAGAAATTAAATACTGCAGCTCTCAAATTTCAGTATAATGTTTACATCTCAGTCTCAGCAAAGCAGTATATGTTGCTTTGCAGAGTTGGGAAACATATTGTGAACCCTGCAGTTACAAAGTCTACATAGGGAAAACCATCTCTAGGAATGCATGGATTGTGTAGCAGATGTGTTGATTCAATAGACAGTACATGAAATTACAAGATGTGTCATAAATACTTTTATAGTAGTTACTCTCTGTTGCTGAAATAAAACACCATGTCAAAAAAATACCTCAGAAAGAGTTTGTTGGGGCTTATGGTTCCAGAAGTCTAGAGTCCACAATGGCAGGGAAGGCATGGTATGCCTATAGGAGCAGGAAGCTCACTAATCACATTGTGTCATCCATACACAAGAAGCAGAGAAAGAGACCAGGAAGTAGGGAAAGACTAAAAATCCTCCTCAAGCTCCACCTCCAATGACATACTTCCTTCAGCAAGGACAAACCCCATACAGTCATTCTCTAGATTACAGGTGCCATGCTAGAGCAGCATCAGCTTGGAGGCATCCCTGGAAATAGGCAGACCACAGTATTTCTCAGTCTCCAGAAGAAACGTGCTAATATAGTCACATAATTTCACTTCTTGGCTCAATCCCATTTTGTATGTGGAAATTACTTGTGCCCACTGCTTTGGTGGATTGATCCCAGGAACTAAAATGTCAATGCAGAATAAGACAGAACTATTCCTCAGGCTGAGTTCATGATAGAGTTTGTCTCACATGCTGGCCGGGTCTCCTTGTAGCTGTTCACAGTGACTTCACTTACAAAATGTCCTCACCATACTTGATTGCTTCAAACTAAGTCTTGCAACATTTGAGAACTAAGCATCCTTCAAAGGAGAACAATTTTCTGGACTTTAGGCTGTATTAATATCAAATCATTGTAGGGCTTAAGAACAGTTGGAGTACTGGGTTTAAAATACTAATTTGTCTAACACTTACCTTGTACAGCTTTATGGACTGAACATTACTGGGTTCTTAACCTCTCCAGTGTGCAGACAGCCATAGTTGGGCTACATGGACAGTATTATGTAAAGCACTATAATAAATCCCCTTTTGATATATATTCATTCTGTTGGCATAAACCCTTACAATCCCCAAAGATATGTTTAAACCATGTTTTATATATTATTCTATGGTGCTGTTTACAATCTTCTTGGACCAGTGTGTGTATTTCTCAGTATTGCTATTTTCTATTAGAATTATGAATCAGAGAAGTACATCTGATGCAGGAGGTAATGCTTCCAGTGTGATGCAGGGATGGTGTGATGCAGCAAGGGGATGATGCAGATATGTGATGCAGTGACGGATGGAACTACCCTTGTGGACTAGGGACTCTTGTTCTTGAAAGCTAATGGAGGCTGACCTTCAATCTCTTGCCCTCCTGTGCATGCTCAGTTGTGATGTGCTGACGATCAAATGAATAATAAATAACAAGTACTCCAAAAGTGGAGAGCTATTCTAGAGCCTGGTGGAAACACAGGTTGGGAGCTGGTGTGGTCTGGGGCTTAACCAACTTAAATCTCCATCAGGAAGCCATAGAAGAAAAAGCATTCTTCTAGTAATTGTGGCTGAGACTTGTGTGTCTGTGTCCTGGGAGAATTTGGTAACAGTGGCTCTGCTGAATTTCAAAGGCTATTACATCAATTGCATTAAACGAGCAAAAAACACTGGTGATTGTCAGTGGCTGCATTCTGCATGTCAGAAAATGTGAGTGGTGTGAGAAGTGTCGTTGGGTCACCAAGCAGGGCCAATCAAGGGGAATAATTAGTGAGACTCAGTGATACTGTATGGAACTCCTAGGAAAAACAGCTCAATGGGAGAAATCATTGGCTTCCTGGTTTGAGAGGTGTCACATTCTATCATGATGGTTGGGAGAATGTGGTGAAGCAGAGCAGTTCACATCATTGACATGGGAAAGGGACTAGTCCCCAGTGACCTCTTTCTATTGGCTATGTCCCTTCTCCTAAAGTTTCCATCACCTTCAAAAACAGGACCACTAACTGGGCTACAAATTTAAGCAAATGAACCTGTGGGAGAACCTGCATATTGAAGCTATCTATAACAGTGGTACTGTTTCATTTCTGTTCTGGTCTTCCCTAATTCTTCTCAGTCTCGGACACTGTAAATGAGAAGGTTAGAGGAAGTGTTCCTTAGAGGGCATCTCTGCTCCCAGCTGTGCCTTGTGCCACTATAGGCTTTGTAGAAGCCTTGTTGGCCATTGTCTGATGGAACCTGCCTTTCATATGAAGGAGATGAGAGAGGCAAAGCTAGGTCTCTGTTGTATTCTCATGGAACGAGGGATGTGAGCACCAATGTCAAGGTCACAGAACAGTCAGCACTGTTGTGTGAGATCTCAGGAAGACATATTTACCTGGAAAGACTGAGTTAGGGCGACCTAGGAAAGAAGGGGTGTGCTTCCTCCTCACCTTGCTCATGGGTTTCCTCATCATCTATGGGAAATGTTTCCTGGTGTTTCTGTGCCTCAGTTTTTTTGTTTTTTGTTTTTATTAGATTTATTTATTATATGTGAGTATACTGTAGCTGTCTTCAGACATACCAGAAGAGGAAGTCAGCTCTCGTTATGGATGGTTGTGAGACACCATGTAGTTTCTGGGACTTGAACTCAGGACCTTCGGAAGAGCAGTCAGTGCTCTTAACCACTGAGCCATCTCACCAGCCCCCCACCCCCCTTGCCTCAGTTTTTTTAATCTTCATTTGAAGAGCAGTATCACTTAATTCATGGAATAGTCCTGAACGTGAGATAATCCTGGACACATGGGACCACAGAATCCTTTCAAAACTTATTCTGTAATTGGTATATATTTATCATTCATGGTTTCATAAAACTGCTTTTACACAAATATTAAGTACTCTGAGCATGCCCCCCTACCTCTACCCTTTCTATCTTCACATTTCTCATTCCCATTAGTTCCCCCTTTTTACCATATATAGTATCACCTCTACTTCTACATCAAATACTCACACACATGGTTTCATGTGTGTTACTTGTATTATGGAGTAAGTCTTAGTCAGGAGAAATGGATCTGAGACTGAGGTTGTCCACTGCATCCTCTGCAGAACCCTCCCCTCAGAACAGACCCTCTAAGATGCTTAGACTCTCTCTACTCCTCTGGCCCAGAGTCTCAGACAACTTATAGATGAGACCCTCTCTGATAGTTTTCATAATCTTAGTGTCATCCCAGATGTACTCAAAAGTCCCTCCCTGGTGCTGCTTCTCATGTGATAGATGTTTGGGGTCAGCGGAAAGATCACTCTGCTCAACTTTCAGCCTATACTGGGACCTGCTGTCTTTTCTTGGTTTAGTCAGACTGTCTAAGCCAAACAGGACATATCTCCACTGACCCTTTAAGCAAAGGTTTCCTGTTCATAGGATACCACAACACAGAAAGTGGTCATTAGAACAAGAGATAAATTTTTAGCCATACAGAGATAAATGGATAATACTAATAATATAATTGAAGCGAAATATAGTCACAGCTTGGGTTATTTGGTGAATGGAAAGAAATTAATACATGGTGATAAGATTATTGGTCATTTATATTGTCTTTGTGATCCACTGTTATTTTCCATTCTAAAAGGTGATCTTGACAATCTGAGACAGAAAAGACAATAGAGAAGAGTATTGGGGAGAAATTAAAAGGAGGCCATTGACTAAACTCTTTGGTTTTTACCAAGACCTATCTTCCCCATTCATTAGAATGAAACTTCTAAAAGCAATGACGGAGGGGTCTTTCAAAGAGTCTCCACGAACTTTAGTATAATCTAGTGGGTGACTCACATTCTATATGTAAAATAGAAGGGGAATGTTTGAAATTCTAATTCTTAGCCCTGCTCCATGTTCCATGCTAGCATATCATAATAGAAAGAGGGTGTGGGAGGAACATGTCAGCTGATTTGAAAGTTTTCCAATCCAGTCTCTTCCTGATTCAAATACTGTAGCAGTGTGTTTGTTCAGTGGTCACACAATGGCTCTGGTCTTCAGTTCTTCAAAGATGCACAAGGTTACTCTAGTTAAAAAATATATGTTCCCAGTAACAAAATAGGCATTGCATATTAGAACAAGAAGTACAAGATACACTTTTCAAGAGGTTTATAGAGATGATGAGCTCAAAGGAGCCATCTGTGAACATCCGCGTTGAGCCAGTATAGATTTGTGTTTGGGAAAATTCTCAAAATAGAATTCTAAGCATCACAGGTTGCACTTTGTCACCTGGAGTTCTCTGCATTGTAAGGGACAGGGACCTCTGTCTGTCCTTCATCCTTCAGGTGAGCTCTTTATCCCTGTCACTCACTTAAGCTCGGACTTCTGTGCAGTTAGCTCTTGTGACAGATTGTCTTGACATCTTTATCATCTCCACACTGACGAGTATTAAAAAATGTATGACAGAAAACTTACTGCAGACAGACACTAAATGTAAAATGCTCGTCAGAGTACACTGGCAGCCTGATCTAGGGATGAGCTAGGTAGGAGGTGAGAGCCAAGCTTCAGTTCATGTGCTTCTGAGGTGAATGTTTGAATTTGAGTCCTTGGTCTGGGACACCCACCCCTAGAGGATGCTCTCAGGTTAAGGTTTCTCCCAGAGGGGAGAGACCCTGGACTAATTGCCCTAAGCTCACTTGTGTCTCATGTATATGTCAATTAGGCTGTCCTGTCTCCTAGATACATCTGCCCCTGGCTTCCTGTTTAATGCTATGGAGGCATGGGGATAAAGGCTTTACATGTTTAATCTTCCTTCTTCTACCTCCAGAAAGACAGGCTTGAGAATCTAACCACACTACTCCAGTGTTTGGCAGTACCAAGCAGCCAACTTCCAACATCATGCACATAGTACCCAACACTCAGTACCCACCATCCATTGTCTAGCTTATACTTAATGGGTTTTTTTTAGCCATTCCTGTACTCTGTTTCTGAGCCCTGTCTTCCCATGTACTCTGTCTGCTGCTTACTCTCCAGTCTCTGCTTTATAAGATATATCAGCTAAGCCATCAAAGTTTGTACCCGAGGTTAAGACAAGACACCTGTACTTTCATACCAAGAGTTCTGGGATCCTGAAACTCAGGCTGAGGGAGTTCAGACTAAGCACAGATTCTCTGCACACATTCTATCTGCTGCAATATACATGCATAGTACTTAACAACATTTGTTTACTTGCTTATATACTTAATCTATTAAGCAAAGGGTCAAAAGCACATCAAATTTGGAAACTGCAGAGGAGCAGAAAGAACAGGGCAGTGGCCCCTGGTCTCCAATTATGCACTTGTTCTGCATATCACTCTCCTGGCATACACAGTACCTGGATAAGCTATTTTAACATTTTAAGTTCATTAACATCTCTCTTTCACAAGTACACACCAATAATGCAACCCATTTGTCTGATTTATGTTTTGTGAACACCTTCTGTGTGCTAGAAATAATCTGAATATAATAATGCAACTCATTTGTCTGATTTTTTTTTTTCATTTTTGAGCAACTACTCTGTGCTAGACATGATCTGGAATACTTTCATCGACAACAGACACACACACACACACACACACACTCACATGTGCACTGAGGAGGCCTGAGACAAGCTTCCATGTTTAGTAGTTTTGTCTCTGCAGCACACTAGTTCCTCTGAGGCCACGCCCTCATTCTTTGTCCTTCAATCTCTGCTATAGTGAATGCAACCAGCAGGCATGCTGCCCTCACCTGGTCTATCTGACAGCAATCTGTAAGGAGGAAAATATTTTGAACTTACAAACACAAAATCACAGCCATAGCCCACTACCAACCTGAGTGACTGGGAACTGACCTTTTAATTATGTTGCATTTAATGGATTCCAAAGTCACATGATCACCAGGGTCTCCCTTATTGGACAGTACAGCTGAACAACCTTCAGAGTGCCTTCTATCCAGTATCTTTGTCCTTATGCCTGGGTAATTTCCAATTAGACATGTATTGCCAATGGGTCTGGAGTCTGAGACAACCAAGATCAATATCTGTGCTGTGGGGCTCTCTCTGCTTCATAGGTGATGTCACCCTGCTATGTGCTCACATGGGAAGGGCATCTACCCCCATGACTTACGAAGGCATTAGTCGATTTCACTAGTGGATAACTTCCTGACCAATAGCCCTCCAACAGGCTCCTAATCCCTAATACCACTACAAGGGGTTTGGGTTTCAATATGAGCTTCTAAAGGACACTACCAGACCACAGCATCAGGTTTCTTAGCTGTCTGAGGTTCTTCCACAGCCAGAACCTGGCCCTTCAACCAGAGCCACCGCTTTAACTCACTTGGTTTTTTCACATTCCCAATATTCCATGGATCCATGGTAATTTAGAAATTCTCTGTCTAAGGATGAGGAAGGTAGACTCAAGAGAAGGTGAGCTAAGAAACACTAATAGAAAAATGCAAGCCTTGTTATGAACCAATGAAGGAACATGGAATTTAGAGTGGCTGGAAAATGACAGTCTCCCTAGTGAAGTTTTGTCAGAGTATATAACAAGAGGCTGGCTGAACTCTGTACAAACAACAATATGAGTGAGGGTGCCGGTGACAGAGCCTTGAGGGGAGTGGGGCAGGTGAAGCATTGTGGGGAGGCTAGGGCATGCATCCAAGATGACTTCTGTGCTCCCTGTGAAATAGTTAAGTCTGAAAACTCATCTCTTTCATGCTACTGCTCCAAAACAGTCATGGTTAGATTTACGTTATCCTCACTTGCATTAAATGATGGGCAGGGTAAGTGCTCCAAGACCTGCACTTCCAGTCTGCTTGGGGGGGTATGCACACTTGGAGAGATGATACCATAGCAAGTAGCAGTAGATCCCAGGAGGGAAAGAGAGGGGGATATGGCTGAAGTGGCCACAAGGCTTCAAGTTTAAAGACACTATATTCAGTGCTAGGAAAGAAGAGCAAAGTTAGCTTGAGGAGCAGGGGATGTGCTGACAGCATGCCAAAACCCCAATGACGCTGCAGCTCTGTTACCCTAGTTGGGTCACAGCCCTCTCTCTGTGGGCTCAACAGCTACTGCACAGTGATCTGTCGTGGCATGGAGATTGGCTTCACAGAGACAATCTTCTTCCCTCCTGAGCAAGGGAGAAACTGACAGCCCAAAAGTGGCACAAGCTTTGTTATCAGGGAATGCTCGAAATTCTCTGAAGAGCGATTGGCGATACCAGATGTGGCCTCTAGGCAACATATCCTTCCACATCAAATCAAAAGGAAATGCACGCAGACCAACTCTTTTTTTATGTTTCAATTTTCAGGCTTTGGATTTTTTTTATTTTTTAGGGTGCAGGGTGGGTCCTGCATCTCTTGGGTGTTTGAATGGCTGCCAAGAAAGCTGCCCGTATTGTTCTTTCCTCAGTCAGAGGAAACACCTGATCACCAGGGTTAACGATGTTCACCTGATGTGTCCCAGCTGGCAGAGAGGCACCAGGAAGGAGGGAGACAGAAGCAGACTTCAGTCCAGGGTGTGGTTGCAGGAGGGCGGCCTTCCCTTTCTTCAGCGGGATCTGGGTGGGTGTGGTTTTGACCACATGAAATCATACATGCTCTATCATTGGGAACCCGTCCAGCCAGTAGAAGTCAGTGCTCAGTCAGCCAGCCAGCAAGGCAGATGGAGACTGCTGGCCCTGGGCCACCTGCCACTATTGGACAGAGGCTCACTTCAGTAGCTACAACTTGCCTTGGGCTTTGGTCCAGTCCCTTGGAAGTTCAGTAAAGATTGTGGAAGTGATGAATGGCTGGGAGTAGGGAGTAAAGAGGAAAACCACGTCCTATTTGGCATGCTATCTGGAATTCCACAAATATGTCCCACAAATAGATTCATCACAAGCCATGGAAAGAGTAACATCTGGGGAGACATGGGCTTCCAGGACACACAGTAACCAACACCAACAAGTGTTCTCTTCAAGTGTTTTTTTGCTTCTGACAGTTTTACCCGAGTAAATGTTGAATGATTACTATTCTTTTACCACCTTCTCCCCACCCCTAATACCTCTGTCAACCCCTCCCTTCTCCTCATCTCTCTCTCTCTCTCTCTCTCTCTCTCTCTCTCTCTCTCTCTCTGTTCATGTCTGTTCACTTTGTTTTGTGAATACTGCATTTAAGTAGGGCCACCCACATAACCATTGAATTGGATCTATGCATTTGAGCCTGTTGGGCTCCGATATGAATATTCAACTGAAAACAATGTTCCCTCCTCTTTCAGACTCAATAGCCAATAGCTCATCTGTAAGAGTTGGGGCCTCAAGAGTTCTCCCCACTCCCATGCCCCATCACATGACTGACTAGAGACAGAGTACATTTCACACACACACACACACACACACACACACAGAGAGAGAGAGAGAGAGAGAGAGAGAGAGAGAGATACACATAAACACACACACACACCAAAAAGAGAAAGGAAAGAAAAGAAAGGACAAAGAGGAATCCACTCTCTCTACATTTAATAAAATGTGCAAGATGGAAGCCTGAAGCTGAAGCAGAAGAGGATAATATAGGTAGTGGGTGGAGCTTAAGATTAGGGTAAGTAGAGGCAGAGAGGTAGAAGGTCAACATTGGCAGCACAGTGTCTGATCTTTGCCTGACCTTAACCTGCGAACTTCACACACAGTATTTTCTTCAGTTCCACACCATGGACTTTATATTAGCTAACTTCCTTTACTTTTTCTCAAGCTCATACTAAGAAGGAAATTTTGATTCTAATGCAGCAAAGATAGAAAATGATGGGGATGGCATTTAAGCTTGTTTGAAAATGACCCCTAAAACATGCTAGAGATCTGCAACAAGCTTCTCCAATACAGTGAGTATTCTACCTGCAGCTCACTTTGCATGCCAGCCATCTCTTTACACAGAATTCCTTCAAATGTCTTTGTTCCCTTCCCTGTGGTTCGGAACCTTTAGATCCTGAAGTTCAAGTACGCTGTTTAGTATTTGCTGATGAGTGCACTTCTTGATCATTATCATCTTAATGTCTATCAGTGAATAAATGCATGAATGAGGGAGTAAATGGTGGCTGTGTTACATTGACCGCCTAGAGCAAACTGGGCCTTAATAGTAGTCCTATGCATAGCAAGACCTGTTATGACTTTCAGGCTAGTCAGCCTTTGTCTCCTGCTTCTTCCCTGAAAAAGTAAAAGTCAGGATTGATGGTGCATGGGCATCTCCTTGGAATATCTAATGCGCATTTCATCCATAAAGCACACAGTAGCCTAAGATCTTCATTCATCTTTATTCCTCACTGAGCACCAAGCTGTATGGGCTAAGTTATTACTAAGAAATGCCCAAAGTATTAAATATTCAGTTGGACAACCTGTTATATTATTTACATAATAGAATTGTGGCAGGCATAAATGTTAATAATAACGAAGCAATATTATTAGTGATCACTTATATTTGCAAAATGATAAATGATTCAGGAACCTCTTAATTCTCGAATGTAATTTTATATTAGATGGAAACTATCAAAGCATATTTTATTCATAGCAGACTCCTAACATTGATTCTCAACTTACTGCGCCTTTACAAGAGGAGCTCTGTGCTACACAGATTGAAGTGAATACTACAAATTCCTAAGCATCCCACACTATCTCCAGCAACATCCCAATAGCATTGTATTTATGGAACTGTCACCTTGAAGGACGGAGAAGCAATACCCAGGGATTCTCAGTGTTCTAGTTTGCTTTTCCGATGCTGTGATAAACACCATGATTAAAAGCAACTTGTGAAGGAAAGTGTTTCTTTCAACTAACACTTTACAATCCATTAGAAAGGGAAGTCAAGGTAAAAACTCATGGCAAGAATTGAAGTAGAGACCATAGAGGAATTCTGCTTACCAGCTTGTTCCTCATGGCTTGTTGGACTGGCTACTTTATATGCTCTAGGACCACTTTCCCAGGAGTGGCATCACCCACAGTGAGCTTGGTCCTTCCATGTCAACTCCCATCAATGACTGACTAAAGAAATGCTCCTATAGCTTTGCCTCCACTGTAATTGGTGGAGGTACCTTCACAATTGTAGTTCCCTCCTCCTAGAAGACTGTAGCAATACACTCAGAAGTAGCAAAAAGAAGTATAGCCACTTCCCATTGGTAAGTGGCCCCTAGTTCCTGTCCAGTTATTTCTGAATTCTGAATGGTTTCTGGTTACAGAACCATTTTGTATGGCTCTGTGCTCTAGGTCAGAGTTAGTGTTTACATGTTTTGAAAATACCTAGCAGTTTCTCAGAACTTAGCATCTGCCCTGTGCTTTTGTTTTCTGTTTCTTGCAAGAACAACTCTAAAAAGCAAGCTTAATTTTAGCCCTTTATCTAAAGTTAAGTCAGCAAAACTTTGAAATAGCACAAGGGTGCTCAAAAGCCTAGATAAGTGGCAAAGTAGACAACTCAAGTCCACCTTGGACCAGAACATCTGCCCTCCCAATTATATCACAGGCCAGTCAGGGGCAACATAAAGTCTTTCTCTTCACTAGTTTCCAGTGTAATGCAATTCCATGTACACACATTTATGGAATCCTTGTCATTTGTCAATTAAATGCAATACCTGGAGAAATTTTATACAGTCAAGAGCCAATCTCTTAAACCATAAGTTTCTAAGTAATTACAAAACCAACCAACTTCATATTGCTAGTGGATTTAGGTAAAGACCATGTTAATAGGTTAAGGGTTTATTCCTTTAAACTCACCCCTCACCTTTATGTTGAGATTTCTCCTGGCTACAGAGCAGTGTCACCTATGCTAGAATGTTCTTTCTCAAAAAATCTGGTCCTCAGGTAAGATGGCAGATGGTTCTATAGATCAGAATTGTGCTCCAAAAGTTGTCAGTATCCCTATTTAACTGGTAGGTTTACTGGCATCACTACATTTTTATGAGCTTCCTGCTTCCTCAGCACAGGATGCTCCAATAAGGAACTCTGAGAAAGTATGTATAATGTTCACCTGTCTCTTTGTAATTGAGCAGGAACTTCTTAATCTTGAAGTTCTGGGATCATAAAAGGATGCTTCTGTTTCATTTTAAATTTCTTTATAATTTTTCCTCAATGAAGAAACATTACCTTGTCTTGCAGAAATTTTTCATGTCTTTGTCAAGCCTAGTAAGGAACCTACAGGCAAGAAGAATGGTCTCAAGACACATGCCACACTTTTTTTTTCTGGCTTTATGCCAACCAATTTGGCTCTGAACTTTTAGGGCTCAGGAAGACATGAGTATCTTTATGACCAAAATCAGTTCTTTTAACTGGCTAAGCTTTAAAATGCAGCTTTCTTGGAAACTACAGCAGAAATGAGCAAGCTTTTAAAGAAATACCTCAGATTTTAGATTCAAGATCCACCCAGTTGACTGAAAATGTTCACTGTCAATGTTCATAGTGTTTTAGGGTTCATTCTTACTCTGCTGCTGAGTCCTGCATGGCCATGGATGGGACAGCATGACAAGGTTTCCAGCCCCTGGAGCAGAGCCAGCAAGACACAGGTCTCCTCAAGTGTTGATGGTTGTTGTGAGCATGGGTCTTGTTTGTATAATAATATATGTAATTTACTTTCTGTTCCTTCTTCAGGAAATGTACTCCCTGCCAAGGTTATTGGGAAATGTTCTCCCTGCCAAGGTACATGACTCCATGATCATTAAAAACAGTACAAGTCCAGGGGGTAAGAATGTGTTTTTCGGCAAGATGGTAAACACTGTGACCTTCACTACAGCCCTTAAGGCTGAGGGAAATAACTCTGAAAACATGAATTCAAGATTGTATAATTTCTCAACTATGAGAAATATCAGGATACAATATGAATAATGTGAGGGGCTTCAAGACATAAAATAACAAAGGCAGCTGAACTAATGAGCCAGCTTGTCAGAAAGATACAAAGCAGATAGACTTCTGAGTTCAAGTTCAGCTTAGGGCAGAGCAAATTTAGGTCCAGGCCTAATAGGAATGATGATCTCAGAGCTGGGTCCCACCCAGCTAGCTTATTGTCTATGCTTACAAAGGAAGTCAGATCTCTGAATTCATTTGCTATGTTAAAAAATGTACTCGCTGTCTTTTTCTAAAAATCACTGGGCTAAGGTCATAAAATGCCAATTCATGGGATAATCAAAATGAACCTGAGGTAGAAGAATTTATATGTAAATAAAAGACTGGGCTTTGGTCTGTAAGATCTGAGCTATCTATACAGCTTCCTGGAGAGTCAGCTCAAGCAGAACACAGAGCTGTCAGCTTCTACCCACAATTGACTTCAAGTCATTTCTTCCACTGCTCCCAAATATCCCTTCCTCAGGCCCCCCTCTCCAAGCTGAGGCTGATCCTTGGCACTCTGCATTCTTTTCTCTAGATTAGTAATTTTCAAACTTCTCTGGATTTGTCCATCCCCTTAATAATTCTAATGGTCCAACCTTGACAATCAACAATGGATCTACACTCAAAAATGGAAAGTTAAAAATTAAAGCTGGCAAAAGAAGTCAGTATTAATGACTTGAAGGAATCTTTATTGAGAAAGCTGTGTGTGTATGTGTGTGTGTTGTTATTGTTGTTGTTGTATGTCTGTGAAGTTGGTTTAGTTGTTAGTGTGTCTGTTTGTGCATGTGAGTATGAGGACTTTCTCATCTCTATAATGCTGAGGTAGAGACCAGAGGTCAATGCTAGCTGTCTTTCCTTGTCATTCTTTATCTTTAATTTTTGGGAAAGGATCTCTTACTGAAATGTAAGAGATCCACTCATCATCCACTCATCAAGGACTTCAAGAACCTGCCTATCTCGACCTATCTTTATAGTGCTTACGTATCATAACTGCTCACTTTTATGTGGCATCTAGAAATCTGAACTCAGCTCCTCGGCTTGCATGGTAGGCAACTTATGGACAAGCTACATCCCTAGACACTTTATAATATATTTTGGGAAAATGAAACTGAAAAATATCTGATTAATCTGTGGCTGTGAACCCTGATTTCCCTATCCTGCTAATCTCACACTTACTATCCACAAAGGTTAGTACAGAGGCTTTTGTATTCCTGGAAAATTACATGAGAAGTTAAACAGCATATGTAATACATATAAAAAAAATCTTTAAATCTACTCAAAGTCTCACTGAGCCAGGACTGATGAATAGTGAATGTAAACAGTAAGAGGAATAGGTGACAGCTGTGCATTTGCAAGATGCACCTGTGAAACCCTGCTTTCGGTGTGTCACTTGATGGGTTTTGAGTTTCCTAGGCATTTGGGTTGCTATTTTTTTCATTTAACAAAAAAAAAGCAATGTTAATTTGAGCATGTTATTATCCTAATAAGAAAACCACTGCGTGTATTGATGAAAACATGCTGCCCTTTCTTTCTAAGACATAGTAGTGAAGATATTGTATGCAAATGGAATAGAAATAAATAAAGAATATACAATATACAGGATTACATGGGTGGTAGTCAGCTTACAATGAGGCTTCTTCTTGAGAACTCATGGGAAGTTTAAGACAGAAATGTATTTAATAAACTTTCTCACTAAGCTTGTAGCCTAGCAACTGTGTATTCTAGAGCAAAACTATGGTCCTTGCCTCTCTTGATCTCAGATCTGACCAAAAGCCATTGCTCTCTGCAGCTATCAGCCTGCAAAGGACCATAGCACATATGGCTAGCCAGGAGAGATCAAAGTTCAAAATTTAAAGCATGATGCCTCCTAAATATGCATCCTTTTCACAACTTTAATGTCAAAAATTCCTAAGAAGAGCCATCTCAAGTTGGGTACCATCTGTATGTGTTCAGCTATTTTAAAATGAAGAGATGAGGTAAAAGCTATAACTATAAAGATTTATAAAGTACAGACATAGTTAAAAGAGAAAAGGAGATGATAGATGAATTAGTAAACTTGATATATTACAACTGAAGGATCTTTGCAGTTAAAAGTACGATGGTTCTAATGAGAATAGCCTCCCAAATCGGTGGCATTTGTTACTTGCTCTCCAGTTGGTTGTGTTTTGCAGAGTAGTGTAGGTGGTACAGCTCTGGTTAAACCAGTGCCTCACCAGTGAGAGTTTTAAGAGGTTAAAGTTCATGATACTTGTAGTTTTTTTCTCTTCCTTATGCTTGTGGTTAAGATGTGAGCTCATAGCTTCCTGATCCTGCTACCATGCCTGCCTGCTAAGGTGTATCCCTGTCATTAGGAACTCATCTGTTTGGAATTCTAAGCCCAAACCAATTCTTTTTCTATAAGTTGTTTTGTATCATGATATATTACCCCAACAGCAACAGAAAAATAACGGGGTGCAAGAGGAAATGACATGGAGAATGCTAGCCAGCCAGGTTTACACTTAATATACTCCCTTCTCCTTAAATATTCTAATGAACAGCCTGGATTCAACCTCTGTGAATCTGTGCTCTGAACATATTAAATAAAAGTTAAAAGCTCAGTCTTATAGCAGAGCATGCTATGGATGACTTCAATATAACTTTGTTAGTGAATCACATATTCAAGTTAATGTAAGCCATTTAAACCAAAACATAATTAAAAGTGTTTAAACAAGATCTTAGCTAAAAATGAAGGAGGAGGGGGAAGAGGAAGAAGAAGGGAGGAGGAAGAGGAGGAAGAAGGAGGAGGAAGAAGAGAGTGAAAGAGGAGGAGGAAGGAGATAAGAAGGAGAAGGAAGAGGAAAAGGAAGAGGAGAAGGAGAAGGACAAGAAGGAGGAGGAGGAGGAAAAGGAAGAGGGGGAGAAAGGAGGGGAACCTTGCAGTTGTCCTCAGAATGATGGGTGTCTCTGTTACCAATCTGATGAAATCTTTGTTGACCTCAGCTACATCTACAGACTGAAGGATTTGAAGCCCATTGGCTGCACTGGTGTTGAGCAACAGGTAAGCAGAGAATTACACTGTTACTAGCCTACTCTTGAATACTGACTGTAGACTTGCTGGGTTTTGTTGTTTGTTTTTGTTTGTCCAGCATTGAGAACTCACCGAGCGGTTCCTAGTTGGTTGCTCATGAGTGGAAAGCAGGTGATTTTTCCCCCCTGGTTTTAAGTGCTGTTTCCCAGGGAATCAACTACAGAACTGTTTATGTTTCATTCATCTCTCTGAGAGCAAACCGACTGGAAAGAGAGAAAATACCCAGAGGTCATAGACTCTGAGGTCAAGCTGCACTTTGCTCCAGTGTAAGAGGAATACAGGGAGAAAATGGAAAGATACTCCATCTTGCTGAGGGTCACAGATGGTCAGCTCCATGACAGCTTTTTTGAGCCCATCTTCTTTTTGTATAATGCCCTTATACAGTCTTTGACAATTTCACACATGCATACATACAATGTGTTTGAATATTTACATATGTACTCCATATACTTGCCCAACTTCTTGCAACCCATCCTAATGCCCAGTTCCAAATTTATATCCCCATATTTGCTTGTTTGGAAGAAAATTCTACTGCATCGATAGATAGAGTATCTATTGCATCCTGAGGGGATCGAACCTTGAAGAGGTTAACTCATTTGCCACTTGTCATACAGTCAAATGTTATATTTGCTTCCCTTTTCACTAAACTTATAAGTGATAGAATCAAAGGGATGTTGGAGAGGCTGTCCTCTCCCTATCTCTGCCTATCTCTGGTACTGGTGGGTGGCAAGTCTTTCCACAGTAGGTGTGTGAAGCCTCTTGTATCTGCTCTCACCTCTACTGTGCCTTTCCTACTGTGACATTATTTCCTGTCAACTCAGCCTCTGCAGATCCCCAGTGGTAGCCCTGCCATACTAGCTTCAGACACTCAGCAAGCGAACAGGCTGGCTGTCAGCACCAACCTTCCTTTTGGCCTGTTTCCATTCCTGAGGTGCAGACTCCTTGGTAGATCAGCCCTGAGTCTCTCCTCCTGCTCTCTTGTTAATTGAAAATTAATAATTGCTGTGATGCAGAAGGGAGCAGCAGTGGGATAAATGATAGGCTGTGACCTGCCTGGCTCTGGGATGACATGATCAAAATCCTTGTGCTTTTCTTAGTTTCTGCTGCACAGTTATCATGCTTTAGAGACAAGTTTTCAGACTGAGTGACTAGGGTATCCTAGTGCTATCTTCACATACAGAAGATGTTCCCTGGGAACACTCCTTCCCAGGAAATGGAGATCAGCTAAGTCATGTGGAGGGAAGGAATTCAGAGAAGTAGAAAGGATGTATCTGTGCTGGCCTTGAATGTAAGTGGTACCCTCAGTTGCCTCTCAGAGCCATCTCTTAGGTATCAAGGAGGGAAGGACACCAGTAAATTTCTAGAGACAAGACTTGGAGGTGGGAAGGACTTCTGAATAGAAGATGAGTGTGACTATTCTGTACATTCCACGGAGATGTTGCTGTTAATATGATGCTATATGGTTCTTAGCCACCACCCCGCTCCACCCTTGTATCTGTTAGAACAAAGTCCAAATGACAGACTGCTTAGTGTTCTTCACAGTCTTCTATTACCTTGGTTTCTTCTCTTGGCATTTCAGTACACAGTTTATGGACAATGAGAAGACACTTTCGATGTGAAAATATTTTCTTGGGTTTCAGTTGTAGTTTGCATTCTTACATAAATACAGTTGTGAAGTAAAAAATCAGCCTGTACTTATGAAACAGTTACTGCTTACTAGGCCTAGAGTATGGTGGATTCTGCCTTGTTTGTGCTCTGGATAGAACTTAAGTCATAAATTTTGAGTGGTGTGGTCTCCATAGAAGAGTCCAACAGTGTCAGGCTTATGTATGAGCAAACAATGGGTTTTGTAAATGCATAATCTGAACTAATATAATACAGCCTATAGTGAAACAATGCTGTCACCTGAGGTTCTCCTTGTCTTAAAAGTTTTAAAAATTAAAATACTTGGGTCAGGAAAGAGGTTTGGGGGCCAAGGTACTTGCATAAGTCTTGATTTCCGCCGCCCCCCCCCCCAGATATCTGCATAGGGACAGGGAGAGAATTCTACAAGTGGACTTTCACATTTGTGCTTGGTGGCACTCATGTTCACACACACACACACACACACACACACACACACAGAGAGAGAGAGAGAGAGAGAGAGAGAGAGAGAGAGAGAGAGAGTTTTCTGAACACATGTCAACTTCCAGATTAATGATATGGAGTCTGTTTTCTGCTCCCCTATTTTAGGTGACAACACAAACAAATTTTGACTTTAAATAGCAGAACACTTAGTTTTCTATTAGCCAGGAGCTAGTACATCAGAGTTGAGCAATACATTTTGAAAAGACAGAGTCTAAGAAATACTGCCCCGGAGTCTGCCCATGTTCTTGGCATTCGAGTTTTGATATGGAAATTTGGGTCTCACGAAGTCAGCTCTGGCCAGGACTGTGCATTCTCTGTCTGAGTCTGTAAATGTAGCTGACCCATGAACATAGAATTGAAGTCCTTCCATCACTGCAGGTTGTGAGAAAAGCTGGCTACTTTTGAGACTGGGAAAGGGAAGAATCAAATAATTGTTCACAGAGGAGACTTGAAATTTCTGACTTTCTTAAGACCTTAGTGGAGTTGATTATGGAGAAAAGCTGGGGGTGTATGGTACTGACATCAAGTGCACAACGAGTTACAATCCATTTTTAGTGCACCGTCTGCCTAGACTGCCCTTAACAAGATCATCTTTTGTACATGAAATTTTGCACCTCATTACCCCTAATTACATCCTTTGAAAGGCAGGCTCCAAAAATGCATTGGGAACAATGTAGTTGGAAAATACTTCTTCTTCTGTTCCTCTTAATTGCTGAATCTTTTTCTTAAATATGACTTCAGCATTTATCTCTTCTATCCAAAATACAGTGTTTTATTCACACCTAAACTTCAGAGTCTTTAATTCAGGTGACTAGGGAGGGATGAGCCACTGTTGCAAACACAGGAGAGGCATTCACACCCATTGCTTCAACACTGGCCTCTGTCATGGAACAATCTATGCTTTTGCATGAGCACAGTGCCTATTTCAGCCACAGGCCTGTGGCAATGCTAAGGACAGGAGCGAAAACCTTACAGACCACTTGGAGCCTAACAGCTACCAAAATTTGCCTGTTGAATAGTGTATGTGCCTGATACATTTTTGTGGAATATGACAGTCACAGGGTTCCTGTCTCACATGCCAAGATGCTGTCTTACCAGAACTATTTCCGAATATCAAAAATGTTCCCCCTATCAGTGACAGTTCTGCCCATTTTAACCTCTTCTATAATGTTTACTACACAAAGCCCTTCAGAGTCTTCTTAACCAGCCTCCCATGATGTCTAGCTAGTGTTTGAAGAAAACTGTACTATGGTTCTGAATGTGTGCGTTTGTATGTATACGGGCTGCATGTGTACATATGTGTATGTGGGTGTACTTGTATATGAAGGCTAGTAGTCAACCTGTAGTATCACCTTGGCCTTTGAGATAAGACTTCTGACTGGCTTTGGGCTCCCAGGCTGCCCTAGGCTGGCTGGCTGTGTGCTCCAAGCCACTGGTTGGTTTCCCCAGTGCTCAGATTATATGTTCACTATCACCCCCAACTTTTGTAGGTAGGTTCTGGGGTCAAATTCTTGTCTGCCTGCTTACATCATAAACACTTTACCAATAAAGCCCTTGAAGTGCTTTTTTGCATACCCTTCTCTCCCCTCCCCAAAGTTTCATCTCCTTCCTTTAAATTCAGTCATCCTGGATGCTATTCTCTGAATACTGTCTTGTGGATGTGTTAAACACCTCCTTAGGAGGTAGGACCGAAGATAGTACTCCTAGGTGAACTCTTTAGCTGGAACAAATAGAACCATTGTTGCTATTCCTTTCTTCCAACTCTGCTAATGCTAGTCATGGCAACAACACACACTTAGCTTCAAACTCAGCCACAACACCACATGAAACACATCACCATCATAAACCAAAATGATTTATTTTTCTGGGACACCAGCTCTTACTGTTAGCTATTGTGTTTTGTGTTTATCTTGAATGAACCTTATGTTGTGAGGGGATTATTTATCAAAAGATGTTTCCCAGTATCATTTAATTGATTTACATTTTGTTTTGTTTGTTTCTAGATAGGGTCTCCCACTTACCTGAACTCTGGCAAGCTGGCTTGGCTGGCTGGCCTTTAATCTACAGGGATCGACCTAGCTCCACGTTCCCAGCACTGGGATTGTAATCTACACCACTGTGTTTGGCTTTCTTATCCAGGTTCTGGGGATCAAACTCATGTCCTCGTGTATACTTGGAAGCATTTTATAGACTGACCTGTCTTCTGCATAGCTTACTTTTAAGATGGGTTCTGGCCAGGCACAAGGATGTATTCTATGAAATTTTCATTCTGTGAGGCAGAAGGACCGTAAGTTAAAAGTCAGTGTGCCCCACATACAATAACCTGAATTCAAATTATAACTATAATAATAGTATTTGTTCTGATGAGGCCTTTTATTTCTAATACGAAATCAATTACTATTAAATACCAGAGTTTCAGTATGCATTCTAATTAAAGGTCAGGTTGCATGCTTTCAGTTGCAATACCAGGAATCATCTTTGGGATAATTCTACCATCAAACATACAAATATACCTCCAGTAAGCAACCTTTCACTGTTCTGTTCAAGAAAATCCTTTTTCTTTATTGTACACATGGTTGGAATGGGGGTGGAGAGGGAGAGAGAAACTGAGATCCAAGAAAAGGACAAAGTTGACTAATGGGCACAGATCCCTACTATGTAAAGGATCTGAGAGACTTGAGGTCCAGGCAGAGGCAGCCACATAATGATCTCAGCCTGTAACTGAATTTGTCCTATGGAATTAACTAGGCTGGATCTGGAGCTGTGCCGTGAATGATCACTAAGCCGTGCTTATGAACTCGCTTGACTTCTATGGAACATGTGGTGAGGATATTTGAGGCATTATCAAACACCTGGAGAGCCTCAATTCCTCATTTCTTGCTTGTGTGATTTATTAACAGTTCCACTAATGTGGATAGAATGCAAGCCCCAATTACAGCCAGAGATGGGGCTGAGCGTCCTGCAGCCTATGCTATTCAGAGCACAGAATATCTGCAACCCACTTGATCATTTTTGAATCATCAGCTCCATCTTTATGTTAAATTAACAATTTAACAGCTGCTTTCATCAAAGTTCTTTTATGTCTACCAACATGATACTGTAATTTTTTTCCTTAAATGCATTTTCCAAGATCGTTTCTGTGTCTTTTTAGTCCCAGATTACCGATTTGCATGTTTGCTCAATTTGTATACAAATGTCCCAGCATTTATATCCCATCTAGAAAGCATGAAATGGCTGCCAGAGCTCGAGAGAATAATTTGATGCATCTTGACGCTCACTCACTTCAGTCTCTTTTTCAGTAAGGACAGGTGAAGAAAGAATGCAGGGAAACACAGCCAGGCACAAGTGCACTGGGTCCTCGGTGAGAGATATGGTAAAATCAAGGTCAGCTGGGGTGGGAGGGGGAGGCCTGATTCTGCTAAGTGGTAGCACTAAGAATGATTTTAGGCTTGACATGGAAGATGTTCCTTTGTATTAGGCAGCTTTAACAGCTATAGAAAAATTCAGAGACTATGAGATACAAAGGAAACACGGTTGTCCCACACTATCTCAGAGACTGGGAAGAAGATAGTTAAGGTACTATGAAGTTCACTTCAGGAAATTACCTTCTAACTTGTATTGCCTCAGCCTGGAAGAATGGCCTTGGCTTTTTGGGAGGCAGAGCTCTCTGATTCTTCTTGAAAGGCATTGATATCATATACCTTAGACACTACTTAGCTGACGTACTCACCACTCATTTACTCATGAACTTTATCTGAAAACATTACCATGCTGGAGCTTTGTTGAGTTTAGGGAGGAACACAATTGATTTTGAACCATAGTACCCTTTAGGCCTCAGAAAATAGCAACTAAAATAAATGCAAAAAACAAAACAAAAAAAAAAAAAAAAACCCAGAAGGTGGAGAGAACTCAGTCATTCCCTAAGGGTCCACCAAGTTCTATGGGGTTCTTCTCCCTTGCTTCTCCCCTCCCCTCCCTTCTCCTCTCCCCTCCCCTCCTCTCCCCTGTCCTCTCCCCTCCCCTTTCCTCCCTTCCCCTCCCCTCTCCTCTCCCCTCACCTTTCCTCTCCTCCCCTCCCCTCTTCTCCCCTTCCCCTTTCCTCTCCTCCCCTCCCCTCTTCTCCCCTTCCCTCCCCTCCCTTCTCCTCTCCCCTCCCCTCCCCTCTCCCCTCCTCTCCTCTCCCTTTCCCTCCCCTCATCTCCCCTCCCTTCCCCTCTCCTCTCTTCTCCTCTCCTCTCCTCTCCCCTCCCCTCCCCCTCCTCTCCTCTCCCTTCCCCTGCCCTCCTCTCTCCTCCCTTGCCCTCTCCTCTCCTCTCCCCTCCCCTCCCGTCCGTCCCCTCCCCTCCTTTCCCCTCTCCTCTCCCCTTCTCTCTCCTCCCCTCCCTTCCTGTCCTCTCCTGTCCTCTCCTCTCCTCTCCCCTTTCCTCTCCTCTCCCCTCCCCTCTCCTCCCCCTCCCCTCCACTCTCCTCCCCTCTCCTCCCCTCTCCTCTCCCCCTCCTTTCCCCTCCTCTCTCTGCTCTCCTCTCTTCTCCTCTTTTCCTCTCATCTTCTCCTCTTTTCCTTTCCTCGTCTCCTTCCCTCCCCTCCCCTATTCTCTCCTCCTCTCCCTTTCCCTCCCCACTTCTCTCTTCTCCCTTCCCTTCTATCTCTCCTCTCCTCCTCTTATTCCCTTTCTCCCTCTGTCTTATGCCCTCCTTCCTTCTTTCCTCCTCTTCCTTCCATTCTCTTCTCACCCCCCTCTTCTCTTCCTTATTTCCCTTTCTTATCCCCTTTTCTCTTTTCCTCTCACTTCTTGTATTCCTTTCTAATGAATCTCTACCCTGATTTATGTCTTAATTAGTTTTCATAGCACTGGAAGACGTTATGTACACAACCTGGGGAGAAAAGTAATCACCAGTCCTAGCCTTTCGTGGATGGTGTGAGCTACAATCATGATGTAGATGCTGTGAGCAACAACAATGAGAGCCTGGAAAGACGTGGACACTTGCTCCACAGTGGCATCGCTGTTACTGGAGAAACTAACAACTCTCTGATTGGCCTGTTCCACAAGATGGAATTCACATTTAGCACTATTACAGAGGCCAAGAATCTGAAGCTAAATAGGTCATGGGCTCTAGAGGAAAACCTGTTACTACTGTTCTGCTGAGTAACTGACTTCTATACCTACTAACCAGTGCATCTCTCATCCCTTGTCAGAGAAGTTTCTCCTTGCAGTAGATGGTGATTAATGCAAAGATCCACAGTTGGTCAAGGTATAGAGAATCAGAGAGTACAGAGATCTTAGTCCTACATGTGACATCTATATCATACTCCTATATTACTGATACATAGTTATAATGGCATGGGAGTAGATTTTAAGAGCTACAGCCAGTAAATTACTGTAGCAAGACCATATTTTCTGGAGGTATCATGGCAGTTGTACATATGAACTCATACTAGCTGTGACAGCATGCACAAGACCTATACAAGATCAAGTCAGTGAAAATACAAATATGGAAGGGATGAGATTCCTGACCATCTCCCCCTTCCAGATAGTCTAGCCCATGTAGGCACCTCCAGGCCATTTAAAGATCCTATCTCCAGAGACAAAGTGGGTGTTACCAGAGGAATAAAACTTGAACACAAACTCTGGCCTTCAAAAATATGTACACATGCACCCAAATATCATGGGCAACACATACACAAACACTTGCCCCCACACATACCCACATCACATACACACAGGTGTGTAGATGAAGAGCCTGCTATCCCTGCTCCAAACTATAGAAGCTTACCCAGTGATCGGTAGCCAATAGCAAAGCCCACTTATCCCATCCAAATTGACAAAAGCTCATCTTGTACCAAATGGAAATATTCAGACTATGAAGGAACATGCTGCTGAGGTCACACAGAGGACAAGACTAGAGTATGGAAACCACACATACTGTCTGTTGCCAGGAACAATATAAAGCACGTCATCTGTCAGCAAATAAGGGTACTGCTGCATGAGTCTTGATATCTATGTTCTATATTGTTATCTTATTTATTTTTATTTTATGCTATGAGCTGGTAGTCTTTGTATCTAAATGGTCAGAGTGCTTTGGATTGTAGTAGAAGGGGGAACTCGATATTTTCATATTTTCATATAGAGCCATAGTTATCAACCTTCCCAATGGTTCAACCTTTTGAAAAAAGGTCCTCGTGTTGTGGTGACTCCTAACCATAAAATTAATTTTTTGCTACTTCATAACTGCAATTTTATGATTCATAATGTAAATACCTGATATATAGGAAGATATTTGATCTGTAACCTTTGTGGAAGGGTCATTCACCTCCCAAAGGGGTCATGTCCCATAGGTTGAAAACCACTGACCTAGACCGAAATCCCCATTTTCTTATTTGTTGTCTTTTATAAAGCCAATGGCATTACATTTTTCTTCTGCTTTTTTATAATATTTTATGTCAAATTTTTACAGTGTGTTGGCCTGTGCCTTATACATTGTTGCTATATGTCAGGGAATGTCCAAGAAAGATCTACATTGCTCAAACGTGTTTCTGTCTGGAAACCATGTGCAGTTCATAGGCAAATGAAATGAAATAGGTTATAAAAATACTAAAATCAGCAGAAAAATAAACCACCAAGGCTGCTGAATGAGAAGCTGAAGATCCCACCTCGACTCTCCTAATGATATCACCTCGGCTTGTCAAGGTAACTGACTGTACAATGTGACTACATATGATGTGAGTTACCATGGGAAAGAGAAGAGACTGCACATGGTCAACAACTATGATGCAACAGTAGGAGAATATTTCCTAAGGCTGAGAAAAGTAGGGACCAAACACATCTCCTTTATCCCAACCTTATATGAGCTACCAGGCATCATGATTGGCTCTAATTGCTTGAGGTGTGTCAGCCTCTGTTTTGTATCGTGTGGTGTGGAACAAACTAGAGCAGTGGTTCTCTCCTTCCTAATGCTCTGACCCTTTAAATACAAGTCTTTGTGTTGTGGTGACATATAGCTATAAAATTATTTTTGTTGCTACATCATAACTGTAATTTCACTACTGTTATGAATTATAATGTAAGTATCTGATATGCAGTATATATGTTATGCAACCCCCAAAGGAGTCTGGACACATTGGTTGAGAACCACTTCTGTCCAAGACGACAAAATCTTAGATTTTTATTTCTTTGGATGTTCATGTCTGGATTTTAGCTTTTTAGATTTTAGTGAGCATCTCACTGCTAGCAAGATGTTCTCCACCCCTCTGAATTTTAATATAGTCTCTCCATAACTGATTGTGAGAGACCCAGTAAGACATGTGACCTACCCCCACGTCCAGGAAGGGCTGGATTCCCCAATGCAGTGAGGAGTCTGCAGATGGCATCTAGCACTATGCCTGTCAGGGCTCCACTTCATGTGAGTTTATAGGCTTTTCATTGCCATGGAGACCTTGGTCAAAGCAGCACTCTCTTTGCATCTTCTTATAGGCCAGTTGATCCTGAACCATAGGAAGTTTTCTTCATTGCTCAATGATCGTGCCCAAACCCACCAACGCCTTTTAATGAGGTACTTCTATTTCTAAAGACCATCTTCCTCCAGTACCTTGCTTCAGACAGCTTCCAGAGAACTCCTATTACAAAGGACTCCAGGTCAAGCTTGTGTGCTCCTACCTGGCATTAGAACTCAGTCATGGTCACTTGCCATAGACATCCTTCCTTGTGAGCACTGTGGCAGAGCCATGGCAGCCCATACTGATTGATCATATTTTGATGGAGCAGACAGCTTACCTTCCCAGACCTCACAATTTCAACCTTCCTGTCAATGCCTGCCTGTGGCAATTTCTCTGGTGTCTGCAGAATACTTTTCCACCTATGCTTTATCTTAATTTCTGTGATAACTGCAAACAGCAAAGTATACGAAAGTCAAAGCCTTCCCTTCCATTTTCCTTGTCATCAGCACTATACTGGACTTCTCCATTAGACTCTTGGCATGTGGGGAACACAATTTTGGTCATCTGTTTCTTCATTGCTAAAATTAACACTTATCCAATCTCCCTCAAATCCTGTTGTGATAAAATCGTTTTAAAGGGAATGAATGCATACAAACATATTTTCTTAATGTGAGCATCTAATAACAGTGACACTGTGGCTGTATGTGATGACTTTAAGGCTCTTTTGTAGATGACTAGAAAGTGTGAAGTTGTCCACAATTACTTTAGTTCCATTTGTGGCCCTTGTCTGACATTTACAGGACAACTGTGACAGGATGCAGCTTTCTGCTGGGGACAGAGCTTGGCTCCAGTTTGGGCTTAAGTGGTTCATACAGAGATTGACCTCTGACCTTGGGCTCATTAACTTCTTCTGTGAGTGGGGGAGGTTACTGCAAGGAACCTTTGTGTGCACAATTTTCTTTGTATTACTTGGAATTGCACTGTCCACTGTGACCAGCTTATATGTGGGACTCTGATGTATATATTTGTCACTTTTTCTGGGTTACAGAAAAATAACCTGGTTTAAATGGCAACATAAAAGAGGGCCATTGAAAGCATTATTATCCTTTATTTACAAAAGCAAGTGATAAAGAGCTACAATGCCTCCAGATTCTGCAAGAAGCAAATGAAATCATCTCACACCAAACACCATAACAAAATGGAAGGATCACTCCATCCTCAGGAAGTGGGTAAAATCCTGATTTATGTAGATGGAATTTACACTATTCTTTTCATCAAGCGATACAATGCTAATTTTGAATGTGCTAGGCATGAAACTGTGTAAGCAAAGGTATGGTACAGGAGAGTGGGGTTTTGTCATTGCTGCCTACATAAAACTGAGAGCTTCTACAAAGCTGTAGGTCCTCCCTGGGCCTTCATAGTCAGTCAGCATCCTCAGATACAAACAAGACATCATCCATACATCTCTAGATGACATCTGGTACCACTTATCAGAGAGGCAGAGGCACAGCAGAAGAAAGCCTGAATTCCATGGACATCTTGTGTCTGTGTGTAATGGAATTATTTTACAGCAATAGAGGAGGGTTAGAAAGACCAGGTGGAAAAGCATGGAAACAGAACCGTCCACAAGTTCACTAGTGTGTCCGATGAGCTCTTTTGTTCTTGGGTGAGATCTCTGAGCACAGAGAGCATCAGAAAAAAATGGTCTTGCTTCTGGAAAGGCTCAGTGAAACAGTATTCGGCAAAACCAGAACGGGGAACTGGGAAGGGGTGGGAGGGAGGACAGGGGAAGAGAAGGGGGCTTACGGGACTTTCAGGGAGTGGGGGGGGGGCTAGAAAAGGGGAAATCATTTGAAATGTAAATAAATTATATCGAATAAAAAAAATGGTCTTGCAGTCTCCTCCATTCCCGTGGCATCCTTGGTGTCTGGAGCCAACAGGAGGGTTGGCTTAGGTCTGTGTGGAATGGAGACTGTATCCACAGCATGTGCCCGCAGCATGAGAGCATTCTTGGTAATGCACCAGGTAGCTGCATTGCTATTTGTTTACATTTTTTTAAATTTCCAATCTATGTGGACAGATGTTTTTGTAAACTATAAAGTGAAATAATATGGATTGAAGTAAACAAAAGCAGTGCAGGGGACAAGCCTCCATTCTGGTTGAGAGGCCTGAAGGATGCTATCCATTCTACTTCTCTGTTCAACACATCAAGACCGAGCTGAGAACATCATACAGAGGACTCTAATCCTCTATGCAGAGTAAGCAGGATCCAGGATGCAGGCCACAGTAAGGTAGCATTAGCCACTTCCCTCTAAGTAGGCTTCCATGTTTAATGACTTTGTCCATTGATGACGAGGAGAATATTAAGTAGCAAAAAGCAGAGGGTGCACACACAATCTGAGCATCATATATGAAATTTATCTGAAGAAAACACGTTCTAGAGGAAAGATCTCAGACATATGTGAAAGAGACAGAAATACCACATTGCAAGAGTTCCAAATACCAGATGATGTTCTCCTTTCTCTGATTTTTGAAGTACCATTGAGGATGATCACTTCTTTTTCTGACTATTAATTTATTATTCAACAATAAATAAATAGATAGATAAATAAATAAATAGGTTCTAATAGAACCAATATGTAAAACTACAAATGATACATATTCTTTAAAAAAAAAATCTCCCAGAATAACATTTTAAAACCCTGGACAAGATCTTACTATGTAGCCTCCATTTGGCACCAAGGTAATGATCCTCTTGTCTCCAGACAGTTGGCATTACAGGTGTGTGCCACCATCCATCCACAGCTTTAGAGACAAAATATTTGGAAACTCTTCTCTTGTGCCATTTTTTTCCTCCATAATGTTTGAAAATACTTGCAATCAAACTGAATGCATATGTTTTCTCAGCTCTTCATTTTTCTAATAAACCAAAATAAATGATACTGTGTGTTTGCAACTTGTCATTGCAACATCACTGTAAATCACACATTTCTTAACCATATTTTTGTGAGGGTTGTGAGAATTTTCTCTCAACTAAGGTAGACCTAGATAAAGTCTATCCCCTTCTCCTAAGCTCCCATAAACAAAGCAAAGTTTGATTCTACCAAAGTTCTCTTTGGAGAACTAATGGGTTTATTGGATCTACTTACAGAGCATGCATGAGGAGTGGCCAATAGGGGCATGGGACACCCCAAAGCAACTTCACTGGAAAGTCTTCAGTTGGCATGGATAATGACTCCTTCATAGCTTATGTAGATAGTTCCCTCCTGTTAGTCTTCTCCAGCCTATATACTCTAGCTCCTTCCTGAGACCCTGAGGCCATGTGAAGTTAGGGCAGAACTGCATAGAACTGCTTGGGGTGGGTTGCTGGAAACTCTGTGGAGAATCCCATGATCCTCTCCATCCCTTCTACTATGTCAACAGACAACATGGCCAGCTATGATGATCTTTTATAAGCAGGAACATCTGACCTTGTAAAGGTTATGACTGTTTGACTTGGAATATTGTCCTGTATAATGTGAATTTTCTGCGGAACCTAATTTATTTGACAATATAAATAGCAAGTAAATTTATTTTTATACATGTACAAGCTGCCACGGGTTTATTATTTGTATTTCTTCTTTGTTAATTACTCACCCAAGTCCTTTTCTTCTCATTTGACTAATAAAGAACTAATTGTTCTTCGTGTATATTAAAAATAAAGCACCATTTATCAGCCATATGACTGTTTTTCTTGCAAATGCACTTGTTCTTAAGTATCAGTCCACACATCTACACTGTGATTTAACGCGTTTGTATGCATTTTGATTTGTTATCATTTTGTTACAGAGGCAGGCCAGTTAACATGCCCAGTTGCTGACTCTTCTCACTATTCCTAGGCCTGCCCCGTATGACATGCTTGGGCCCTCCTTTCTTCTCTAGGGTAATAGCATTAACCATAAATAGAAAATTCTGGAACTTTGCGCTGGAGAAGTCAGAGAATGTTGTTAGCAGGGAATAATGGTGATCCAGATCAGTGTTTGTGGTATCATGATACCGAAAGAAAAGCTAGCAGTGAAAGCCCAGCTCTTGGAGTTATATGGAAGCAAGAACTCCATTTAAAGTTGGATATAGAAGCCATTGCTGCTACTTTCTGGTGAGGATCAATGCTGCTTTCTGTCCATGTCCTCAGAAGTTAAGTCAAGTTGAAATTAAAAGTCATGGACTGAGGTAACCCAGTCACAAAAGAATGCACATGGAATGCAATCTCTGATAAGTGGATATTAATTAGCCCAGAAGCCCTGAATACCCAAGGCACAAATCACATAACAAATAACTCCCATGAAGAAATATGGTCCTGATCCTGGAAAGGATTGATCTAGCATTGGAGGGGAATATAAGGACAGAGAAAAAAAGGAGGGAAGTGATTGGAGAAGGGATGGAGAGAAGAAGGTTTATGGGACATATGGGGAGGGGGGATCCGGGAAAGAGGAAATCATTTGGAATGTAAACAAAGAATATAGAAAATAAAAATATTAAAAAGAAAGTAATGGACTAATGTGTTTGACAGAGAAAATTTGGGTTTAGAATAGAATTCATGCCACAGAATGGTTCCTGCTCCCTGTTCTCATTCTGGTTTGCAAGTGAGAAACAGCAGAAAGTGAAGCAGAAAGATATAAAAACTATGTATATACAGTTTGGTAAGTAAAGAAAATTAGTTTTAAGATGCAGCAAAGCAGATGTGAACGAAACAGCAATTGTTGAGAAGATCCACCCCATTAAAGCTCTCAGCCCCATCTACTCTGGGCCAATGGGAAGCATCCCATGAGGGCAAGACCCTGTACACCTAATGCTATAACTTGTGAAAATGCAAATTAATTTGGAAGAAGAGAACTTGAATTGAAAATGAGATCGAGGGGTTCCCTGCTGGGAAGCCACTGCCTAAGAAAGAGGTTTTCCAGATTGAACTATCAAGGCACGCAAAGGTCAATATGTCTTTGTCTCCCAGGGTCCTTATTATATATTGAGCCAGCAGCAGAGCTAGGCAGCAGCATTAGGTGTGAGAGATGCAATAAGGAATCAGGGAGGCTTGGGACAACATTCCACGGAGTCACTGAAGCTAAAGGATGAAGGAAGGGTTGGAGTCCCTGCCAGGATTTCCTAGGAATTTATTAGGCTCAGCTAAGAAGGCAAACCCTAGGTTACAATGGAGATCCCATGACCCCAGGGATGTCAGAAACATAAGACATCAGCTAAGAAAAGTTGAGGCAGTCCCATTTCCTATCTTCTGGCATGTAGCTGCAAGGTAACTACACAGGAACATGGGGTCTCAGAATACTGTCATCAAACCTTTCCTACCACGTTGAGCTGTTTCCCTGAGACGGCAAGCCAAAATATATTACTCTCCCCTTAAACTGTTCTAGAAACTGAACCAAGGCATTAACCTTCCAATTTGTCCAACTTGAGCTACCATTTGTTTCCTGTTAATCTGCAGCATTTATTCTTGTGTTCTATTTTATGATCCAAGATGGCTGCTTCAGCCTTTTCCAGTATATCCATGTAGCTATTAGTGGGATGCTTCAGCCATACTTCACTGGCAGTTACCCTGGTTGACCACTACACACTGATTAGACATAATGAAATATTTATAATTATTTCATGTTAATCAAAGAGCTTTTAGCTGTGTAAAATTTAAAGTTTTTGAAACCTTGTGCTAAAAGAGAACACATGATCTGGGTATGGTGTCACACACTTGTAACCACAGCAGTTGGGAGGCAGAGAAGACATATGGATCAGAAATTTGACGTTATCCTCAGCTATGTAGCAAGTTCAAGTCTGGGATGAATGATACCCAAAACACAGGAGAAGGAGGGTGGCTGCATTGAGGATGGGACATTTATCTGGATGGACAGACAGGTGTGTGCTTTAAGTTGACCTCTCCTAGGTGTTTCCCTTAATCAAACATCATCTTCCCTAATGTTTCCAAAACAAATGGTAAGTAGATAGATAACAAGAATCTTGCAGATGTGTACCTAACGTCATACAGAGAGGAATAATAAGAAGGGATTAACATTATACCTACCTTTCTGAGATGCACAAAATCACAATAAAGGCCTGACAATACTCTCATGAATAACTTTTGGCTCACATTATAGAACGCTGTCGTCTATTTGTTCACAGAACCGTAAGCCTGTGAAGTAAACTAAATGATCTATGAACTTCCTTCCTGCTCCAAGGCTCTGTGACACCAGGGCTTATCATGCAGTGCTTGCTACCCTTCTACATCTACTTAATTATTTACTAAATGTTTATAGCCTTGGAGTTGGGTAAAGGAATCATAACAAAAACCCTTTAAAGAAGACTCACTACCATCAGAGATACTGAAACACAAAGGCAAGACCCATTTATGCCTTCTTTGAAATCATCCTGTCCTATTTTCTAGCCAGTTAATTGATCATGCTCTGGAGAATGAAACCAGGTAAGTTTCAAGAAGAGCTCTGAGTCACTTAGGAGGGGGTTGTGCAGAAAGCTGGTTTGAGAATGAATGTTACAGAGACTTTCAATCAGGCAGAGAGCAGGAGGCCCCTGCAGGGCAACCTGAGAGGAAGCAGGGTGGTGCCAGACAGAGGGACAGCTGACTTCCAGCTTCCTCAGTAATTTTGCTTAGGGCTGGCTTTGTGTGTGTGTAAATCACTCAGATAATTGCTGTAATTCTGTGCTTAGCTTGGCTGCTTAGACCCTGGGCTCATGAATATTCATGACATCTATCCACACCATACTATTACTTAAAATTTCCTAGACAGTTTTCATGCTGCGAGTGCCAGCTTGTTTGTGCTGAGAAGGAGATGGCCATGGTTTCTCGTCTGAGTGGGAGTGGGCTGACTGTGGGCTGATGCTTCCCTGACTGTCCACCGAGGTAATGGAAAGAAACAGCTCAATTCATCCACACACCGTGCTTCTCTGAAGCCATTATCCGTATTCTTCCTTCCATATTTGCCTGATCAACACCTGCATCAAGCACAGGTTCTCTGGCACACCAGACAAGGTGAGCATGCCGTGAGTCCCATGGTCCACTCAGGAAACAATGGGATGGTCTATCAGGATAGCAAGAAGTGCAAAGGCTTTGGACACTGTCCACCAAGTCAAAATGGGATACGTAAAACTAAGAAGAGTTGGTATGCATTTCAAGTGTGGACATGCTTGAGCTGAGTCTTTAAATGAACCCGTGTAAGAACTGTGCATTCATGGAGGACAGTGATCATATGCAATGGGGACGAGAGGTTTCAGGATATCATTATGTATGTTTGCACACGTCTCCCTGTAGCTACACAACTCCATGGATTTATAGTGTACTTGAAGAGTGTGTAGTCCTGTCTGGGTAAAAAGCTCCAGAAAGATGGTTCTAATGAAAGAGGCATCAGGGTAGGAGGGGATTGATAGGAGAATGGATGGAGGGAAGAGAGCTTAGGGAACTTATGGGGAGGGGGGGACCAGGAAAGGGAAAATCATTTTGAATGTAAACAAAGAATATTGAAAATAAAAAATTATTAAAAAATAAAAGAAAGAAAAAGGCATTAGCGCAGATCAGAGGTATGAATTGTCTCCCAGTCAAGGAACTGAAGGGAGCCTAGGTCTCTGGAGGAACATGACCACACTTGGACTTCCTTTCTGAGGGTGTGACCAACACAGACATCCTCCTCAGGGTGAGAAGGATCCAATGAAGAAGTACAGCAGAGACCTAGCTTCTTGGAGCATATACCTTTAACCAAGAATTCTTTAGACATCCTGTTTTCCTGAATGAAGGCTGGCTGGATCTCAGCCTATTGCACAGAGATCAAGCTGTCTGCTAAACCTGAGGCTCAGGAACTCTCTAGAAATGGCTACCCTATCACACCACACAAGAAACAACACTTTCTACATTTTGGCATCTCACCATTCAACCTTGAGAGTTCATTAGGTATTAGACTCGTACACGACAATATGAAAAGGAAACCTGAATAAAAACTGCTTCTCTGTCCATGATTATTCCAAATAAATGCCCTCGATCAAAATATTTCACCTTTTGTGATGCCATTACTGCTGAGTCTTCTGGGAGAAAAATGGTTGGATTAAGAAGACAATAAATCAATCTGGTCATCCAGGAAGGTATGGTAGAAATGTATGCTAGAGTCAATGTGTTACAATTCACATTTGCACTTAGGGATCTGCTGGGGGAGTTTGTGTGGTTGAAGAGAAAGGTGGATCATTTTTATTTCCCTTATTAGCTCTTGACTATTAGATAAAATTCATATATAGTTTAGATTATTAGAATAACAATGCATTAAATATTCTTTGTTTTCAATTGCTTCCCAATGGGGCATCTGAAGGATGCCTATGGCTTTGGATGAAGAGAGTGCTAAACAAGAGTCCTGAAAAACTGGTTTGAAGGATATTTAGAAGGGGAGCCTGGGATGCTGAGCTATTATTAGGCCTGCTCATGTAAGGGGATGAGGTACAGAAGAATAGCATGTGGAGACGATTCAGCTCTCACTAGAGCCTTCTGTGTTATAGACAAGTAGGAAGACAAGGGGAACCTTGGTGAGTTTGGATTTTCTTCAGACATTTCAGTTGGGGTTTCTGAGCCATTTGTGGTTTTCTTCATTTGAATTTCAAAGGAAAGACCATGTTGGAGGTTTTAATTTGGGGACCATGAGACTATATATTATTACTGAAGTCTGGGAGAAAGAAGTAATCATGAAAGACTCAAGAGGGAGACATGGAAGAAGCCTGGAATTGAGACATGGAAACACCACCATATAAAGGGAAAGGGGAGCTGGAGAGATACTGCAGTGGGTAAAGTGCTTGCCTTGCAAGCAAAAAAAAAAGAAAAAAGAAAGAAAGAAAGAAGGAAAGAAAGAAAGAAAGAAAGAAAGAAAGAAAGGAAGGAAGGAAGGAAGGAAGGAAAAAAGGAAGAAAGAAAGAAAGAAAGAAAGAAAGGAAGGAAGGAAGGAAGGAAGGAAGGAAAAAAGGAAGAAAGAAAGAAAGAAAGAAAGAAAGAAAGAAAGAAAGAAAGAAAGAAAGAAAGAAAGAAAGGAAGGAAGGAAGGAAAAAAGGAAGAAAGAAAGAAAGAAAGAAAGAAAGAAAGAAAGAAAGAAAGAAAGAAAGAAAGAAAGAAAGAAAGAAAGAAAGAAAGAAAGAAAGAAAGCAAGCTGAGTTTCATCAGCAGAACCCATGGGGCATGGCACACATCTGTAATTCTGGCTCTGGAGAGGCAGAGGCAGGTAGATATCCCAGCACTCCCTTGACAGTTTAGCTTAGTTTTGCCTACTTGATAGTTTCCAAGTCAGTAAAAGAATCTCAAAAACAAGGTAGAAGGCATCTGAAGAATGACCTCTGACTTTCATATGCAAACACACACACACACACACACACACACACACGCACACACACACACATCCTACTGGGGTGAAAGGCATGCTTGTCAGTTCCTAACTTTTTATGCATATACTGAGAATCCCAACTCAGGATCTCAGGCTTATGTATTAAGAGCTCTTACCCACAGATATAACTCCCAGTCCCTGTAGGTATAGCTGTGTACTTGAGGCTATATGAACTACAAATCCCCAAAGATTTCCTGATTGGTTCTCTGTTACATTTTACTATAAAGATTAGAGGGGGGGAGTTACTTGTTATTTTGAATATCAGAGGCTTGTTTATCAATCAGCAATCTGCCCTGGATTGAAAGATGAGGCTTAACTACAGAGCAACTACCTTGGGTATCCATGACCTTATGCTGAAGTCCACACTACAACATTCCTACTGCACAGCTTTGCCTGGGATGAAAAGTGCATTTGGATCCACATCCCCACTTATCAAACCCCATGCTGTGTGCTGACATAGCCCAGGGTGAATATCACTGACTCTTTACAAAACCAGAGCCCATTGCCAGTGCCTTTGCTCATAACCAGTTTCGCTTGAACTTTCCCAAGGTCAATATCCCTCACTGGGACTGGCCCTGCCAACTGAGCATGGGCTTTCAAACAATTCTACCATAGAAGACAAGCAAATGAATGAAAATAGTCCTGGCTTGTTCACAAGGCAGACTTCTGGGACCCATCCCAGGTCTGTTGACTCTAGAGAGATCCAGGAAAGCTTGGGGGGAGGGGGTGCCCAAGGCTTAGCTGTTCTGAAGCCTGTGTCTAATCCATATTTTGAAACTTGCTGGTGTGCAGACTCACTTCCAGCCTGGAGCTTCACAGCTCTGTGAATATTTGGCTTGCTTTACGTCTCGTTTCCCAAATTGTTCGCTCTTCTCCTCTTTCTTTGTCTTTCAGCACTGGAGAATGTTCAGACTGTGAGATTTGGTGTTGAAAAGGGTTGATACCAATTGAAATTTGTGTTATTATACTGTTTCATGCACTTAATTCCTGTTGAGACTTTAAGTGCGGGCAGCTGGATCCCTATCCCAGGTGCAATGTCTTATGAAATGTTGACATATTTCCTGTCCATGAGACATGGAAACCCAGCTGCAGTGGAGTCAACAAGTCCCCAGCTAGTTTGCTACCCTTGGGTGGTGACCACCTGAGATGATTCGTAGACCCCAAAGCTGGCAGGGTGGGAGCAGTTGAGGGTGCTCAGACATACTCTTTAGGGCTCGAGTAACTGGAAGAAAGAATGCTTTCTTCTAGATTAGTTATATTCAAATTTCAAATATTGTATCTTAGGAAAAACAGAGGCAGTGCAGAAAGAAGCTTAATGAGCCACAGAAATGCCTGTGGAAACTACAGAGGATTTCCAGGAGGGTGGAAAGTCTCTGTCTATGTAGCTCTTGTCAGGATCTCCCCAGCCTCCAAAGCTAAAGTCTATTGGTCTCCAAGATTTCTGTCTCTCCAAATCACTTTAAACCTCATCACTTCAGTATCAGTAATGACAAATTGGCCTTTTCTATTTTAGTGTGAAAGAGAAATTTGTTATATATTCACAGCTGGGAGCTGGGAGAGGGTATGTAATCTGAGTTAGGCTTTATTTAAAGGATAGCCACATAGCTGACAAAAAGCTCCGTGGCTAAAGATCGGGTGAAAGGCTTCATGAAAGAATAAGTCCTGAGTGTCAGAAAAGGTACAGTTAAGTTCTTTCCAGGACCCAAAAGATAAGAAACAGAAGGGAAGAAAAATAAAAAGTTATAGGAGGACTCAGATGGTAGGAAAAGCCAGAAGAACCTTGGCAGCTGTGTTAGTCACTTATCTGTTGCTGTTATAAAATACCATGACCAGCTTACAGAAGAAACGGTTTATTTGAGCTTGGGTTGGAATCCATGATGGCAGAGTGGAAGCGTGGCTACAGGACGCAGGCATGGTGAGGCGAAGCTGGGGAGAGCACACATCTTGAACCACAAGCAAGGTCCAGAGAGAAAGAGAGCAGAGAAACTCTCAGAGCACTTCCCCAGTGACACATTTCCTCTAGCAAGGTCACCCCTCCCAAACCTCCTAAATAGCCACCACCAAGGACTGAATACTCAAACACAGGAGCCTACTGGGAACATATCTTCATCTATTTCAAACTACAACAGCAGCTCATGTGGGATGCATTGGAAGCAGGGAATTCTGACAAGGAAAGATACATTATCTC
This sequence comes from Apodemus sylvaticus, assembly GCF_947179515.1. NCBI lineage: Eukaryota > Metazoa > Chordata > Mammalia > Rodentia > Muridae > Apodemus > Apodemus sylvaticus. Next base: position 97,192,707 of record NC_067477.1, on the reverse strand, counting down.
ATTAAAGGGATAATTATTCTTTCAATTTCTGTGGCATGAATTAATCCAATTGGGCAATTCAAGCACCTGGCTAAGGGACCACCTCTGCAGAAGGCTGGGCAACCCTTAGGAAGGTGGATCTACTACAAACTAGCTTTTAATATTAGGATTTGAGCCTGTAGAGGGGCTGTGAAAGCTAAATCATGTCACTGTCTTAGAAGAGGCTGTGGTTGTACAAACACCTGAGCGCATAGAGCTGATGGTATTGGCCGGTGCAGAGCAGGGATGCGTACCTTAGTGTTGCCACTGGATTACAGATTAGAGTGAAGGAACTCCTGTAGCTGCAGCTCCTGTTCTTATTATTGCAATTGTTGTCAACTCTAAGGGAAAAAAAAAACTTACTACATTGTGCTGAACTTAAATTTAGCCTTCTCCTTTGAAAATCAAATAACAGCCATGAATGATGGAATTTTCTGTTCAGAAAATTTCTGTCCAAGATTCATGGTGCTAAAGGTGTGCTGTGCCAGCTTAGAATTTAATTCCAATCTATGGATAAACTAGGAAGTGGCCATGGTGAGCTCTTCTCAGCAATGAATGTTCCCAAGACCACACTGCACCACCAGCCTCATTCCCCCTTGGCAAACTTTCTCCAATGGAAGGTCTCTTTCTTTTTTTTCCTTTTATTGGTATAACTCCGTATGCATGTGCATACCACATTTTGTCTGTGTGCTGGGGCATGTTCACTTTGTGTACGTGTACACATAGAGGCCAGAGGTCGATCCCAGGTATTGTTTCACAGGCACCTGTGCAACTTGCTTTTTGAGGCAAGGCTTCTCTTTGTCCTGAAACTCACAAAGTAGGTTGGCTGGCCTGTGGGCCCCAGGCAAGTTTCTGTCTGAGTCTTTCTAGTGTGGGGGATTACAAACACTCACCACTGTGCCTGCCTTTTGTTTCATGTGGTGTTGGAGATCTGAATTTGTGTCCTTGCCTTTTCCTATACCTCTAAACCATCTCCCCTTTCTATCCCTCTTCAAAAACTGTTTCTTCTGTAACCAGTTTTTCCACTCCACACCTAGGAAATGGTCAGGAAATACAGCAAAGCAATGATAGAGACATTTGGAAGTATAAATATTCTCCTCATATAACCCATGCACATTTGTACAGGGCAAAAAGGCCTTACCAAATAGTGAACATGAAATGGGACATTTTTTTTAACTAATGTGTTGGTTCCTCATGGCTATAACAGCTAAAATCAATTCGAAACAAGGAAAGAGTTTGTTGATCCCAATTTCAGAAGCTTCATTACAGTGTTGGCTAGCCACATTGTGTGCCTGTGTATGTACAAGCACATATATGGACATGTATGTACATGTGAGCACAAAGCCACTTCTGCCCTGGTTCTAGAATGGCATGTGTATACCACCTTTCTGAATTTGTACATGGGTTCTAGGGGGTGGAATTCAGGTCCCCATGCTTGTACAAGGACCATTTTACTGACAGAGCGTCAGTGAAGGTTGGCTGGCCCTGTGGTTATGCAGTTGATGTGAAGTAGAAGTTCACAGTGCCAGGAATTTGAGAAGGAGGCTACTAGTATATAGAGATGAGAGAGGACTAGAAATATACTGTATATATTTCTAGGGTGGTACACCAGTGACCTGGTTCCTCCACGTAAGCATCACATGCCAGCAATGCCATCGTCTCATGACCCCATCAAGGGATCAATCCACTAATGAGATCCGGGCTCATAGGACACAGCCACTTTCAAAATTCCCATTATCAGGCCTGAGTGAGGAGATGCACTGAGTAGCAGGGACATCCAGTATTGCAAGGGGGATTGCCAGCTGACAAGTGCCGGCTTTTCTCTCTCAGCTCCAGCCCCTTAGAAACAACTTCGCCCCTCCCCACCTCACTTTCCTCCTTGTAAAATGGAGTTATATTATGTTAAAACATGAATATATCACACATGGTAGCAGCCCTGGAAAGCTGTGCTATGCAAATATATGAGAGCCACATGTGTAACGGTTGCTATTATTATCTCTTGTGTGTGTAATATTGATTCATGGCTGTTCCACCCAGGGGATGTTGCTCCTTAGCCTCTTAGAGCAGAGTCGAGCTCCTAGAAGACACTCTTGCCTTTATCCTCCCCCATCCTTTCAGGGGCAATGGCGGCCAGTGAAAATCAATCTCTGCAGATGGAGAAACCAGAGCTTGGTGCCTTTCCACTTCCTGTGCTGACTCATCAGCCTTGGTTCAGAGCCTCCTGATTTAAATCATAGCGGGAATGCAGGAAAGAGCCTCCCTGCAGACCCTGACATCCTTTATTTTATTTATTTTTTACAGCCATTGTGGAATCTGTATGCTGATGGAAATCCTGCAAGCAGGACACTTACTTCAAATCAACACTGGTATTTGTAGTCATGATACTCCAGTCAAGGCACGCACGCACGCACGCACGCACGCACGGCGTCCTTATTAATAAGAATTCAGTGAACTAGAGAATAGATAATCGCAATTATATGTTCTCCTTTAAATCACAGTGCCATTGGTTCTGAGAGTAAGGGAGTGCATTTTGTTGTGTTGTGTTTTGTTTTGTTCGACAGTAAATTGGCTTTCGCCTACACATAAGTTCAAAGCAAAGGCTGTATTTGTGCAACTGTGTTAACCTCTCATTTAAAAAAAAAAACAAAATGAAATTGTTGCTGCTCTCGCTTGTTCTCAGGTCCCAGGGCAGTTTCTTCCATTCTCAGCCAAGAGCATCCTTATTAGCCTGGTAAGGAGGACTCATGGCACTGAGAGACTGGAGGAGGCAGAGGAGGGGAGGTCCAAGCTCTCAGCTCCATGGGTGAGTGCCACAGCCGATCCTCTGAGCTCCTACCCCCTGGCACCTTGTATCCTGCGGTATTCATCAGCTCCGTTCTCAGATGAAGATGACAGCCAGGCTCATGGCGGAGGGGGCTTCTTATATCTATAGAGGCAGTTTCTGTGAAGAGGTGCTGTGACCTGTAGCACCTCTGTGGCCGTGTCTGGGATTCCCTGCTCTTAGGAGTTCATTAGGAATCCATGAAGAGGGAGGCAGCCTCTCCAGTTCCCCTGATATATTTTGAATCCTTGATAATCCAGCTGTAGATGAGGTGCAGGGGACTGGCAGGTTCCTGATGGATGCTTTCTGCCTCATAATTCCTCAGCACATAGTTCATCAAACCCAGAAGGGATTGCCCCTGAGAGCCATTCAGGGCTGAATAAACCCTAGCTCAGAGCACAGGTGGGCTCCCCATATTAGAAGTGAGGTCCCTAGTCTGCCCATGAGAGGGCTACTGGTGTTAGACCATTTCATGGCACAGCTGCTCTGGAATAAACCTGTGTTTTAATCTCAGAGCTATTCCTCTCCCTTCCTCTGCCCATCTGGGAATGTGTCTCTTTTAAAAGGGCACAGAATGAAACACTTTGGATTTTAGCTGCAAATGCTATTTCTACTAAATACACGTATATCCTATCTTCATTTTTGTTTACATCCTTATTTCCGAGGAATAATCAGTTTGAGACTCATCAACACAATAAAGCCAGCCAGAGAGACAGCCAGAGGCAAATTTAGTTTGGGGGAGATATGGAAAAGACCCATCTTTTCCAAGCCGCTCGATTGGTATTTATCTCTTCTTGTAAGGCACAGTACCAGGAAGCTAATGCAATCCCAGGCAAGGAGCTCTTCATGCAGAATGACAAGGCTCAGTGCCTCCAGGGGTCTTCGATCATAGATTTTCATCATCATCTGAAATGGTCCCTCTCCTCCTCTGTGCTTGGCACTCACTCTCCCAAAGAGAGGAGACAGGCTTCCCATAGGGGCCACCCAAACTCATTCTGCTCAGCAGAGAGTCATCATGGGCTTCCTGATTTCTCTGGGCAAGCAGCGTGCCTCTCCTCCCCTCCAGGCTGCTAGCCAGGCTGAAGGGAAGCCTGCCAGGGTGCCCAGAGAAGCTCCCACAGTGGGCTGCTCCCTCCCAGGGACTTTTGTCTTGTGCAGGTGTGTGTGTGTGTGTGTGTGTGTGTGTGTGCGTGTGCGCGCGCGCGCGCGCGCGCGCGCCTTGCCTTCTCCGGTCTGCTCTTACTCATGTTGGTATTAAAAATGGATTTCGAGGAGTGTTCCCAAAAGGAGTTTGTTGTGCTCACTGCTCTTCTGATTTGAAGAGAGCCCCACCACCCTTGCATCCAGTCTCCCCAAGCAGCCAAGCCGACAGAACAGGGACGGCTGTAGTTCTAGACTCGGGCAGACTACCAACAGCTGCACAGTTAATTATGGCGCTCTCCCTCTCTTTAAAAAAAAATCTCAGCTTTAGAAATGAAAGATAAGAAATTCTTTGGAGTAATTAGAGACTGCTGAGCGCTCATGGTAATAATGAGGGACTACGTTCAGACTGATTCACAGCAGGAAGAGGCAGGGAGAGTCGGTGATGCAGGTTAAAAAAAAATAATTAAAATCAGCTTTGCTAGTATCTCGGCGGAGCTGTCAGTCAGCCTCAGAGAGAAAAGAATTGCTAATGAAATATTAATATGCCGCCTTGGATTTCCCATATCCGCCTTTGTTCCCAGGTACTGTTCCCATTTGTAAGGCAAAGGGGTTAGGTGTGAAAGGGCACAGGAGCAGGCGTGGTGGTCAAGGAGGAAATGAGAACTCTCTGGCATAGAAAACACTTGGCCTCAGAAAGGATGCCTTGGAGTCTAACAGGAGAAGCCTGCTCCCAGCCCGAGCCCGGTCACACTGCCCCAGCTGCTGTGTGCTTGAAGGAGCAAAGCTTTTGCTTACCCCATCCTCCCCTTCCCATCCCCCTCTCTCCCCACCCCAGGTTGACAGACACTGCCTGTCAGCAATCATCATGGCACAACCAGTGCAAGTTTTATAATATCTGTAAGTGGTTTTGAAGTCTGCAGATGCCAGACGGTTTCAAAATCTCACGGAAATTGTATCTTGCCACGTTGTCTTCAGACAAGACGCAGCCCCCGAAGTCTTTTTGTTCCATTAAGTCAATCACTCAGAGCTCTGATACAAACTGTATGACAGGGTTGGGAAGCCGTGTGTGTGAAGGTGTGTGTGTGTATGAATATGCTTGTATGTGCCCTGTGTGAGCATATCCTGAAATCACCGCAGCATTCAAATGTTCTTTGGAAACCTGAAATATATTCTGTGAGAAATGGTTTAGATACCCACTGTGTGTCAGAGTGTATCCAGAAGCTGTAATGCAGGAAAGGGGAGGACTGGTCACACAGAGCCTGCAGCAGGGACACCTGTGAGAAGCTTTTCTTAAATATACATCTTGGGGTTTGGTTGGTTGGTTGGTTTTGGGTTTGTTGTTTTTTTTTTGTTTTTTTTTTGTTTTTTGTTTTTTTTTTTGCCTAGCTTCAATGAAAGTTGGGAGAGACTAAGGAAGAGCTTCTGAGGAACGTACTGGGTGATTTTATCTGAGGTTGGACACAAGGCAAATAAGACATGGCAAGTGGAAGTGCTAATGCTAATAATGCTAATACTTATAAAGCTAATGCTAATAATGTTAATACTTATAATGCTAATAATAATGCTAATATAATAATAATGATGATAATAATAATATTTTTTTAAGCCTGAGGACAGAAGTGAAGAGGCCTGGCGTCTAATCACTGTGAAATGAGCAGAGGCGCCCTTGGTCCTGTTGGAGTCTGTGATCTGAGCAGAAGATATAAGAAATGCTTTTGCATAGGTCTGAATAGGTCTGACTCCCAGAGGTTCATATATGGGAATGCCTAGTCCTTAGGGAATGATTCTACTTACGGACTAGGAGACATGGACTGTTGGAGTAGGTGTGGCCTTGATAGAGGAAGTGGGTCACTGGGGGCGGGCACTGGGATTTGGAGAGCCTAAGCCAGGCCCCATGTCTCTGTCTGCCTGCTGCCTGTGGCTCTGGATATATAGTTCTCAACTTCTCCAGCTCTATGTCTGTCTGCATGCCTCCGTGTTCCCCACTAGGATGATAATGGACTAAGCTTCTGAAACTGTAAGCCAGCCCCAATTAAATGTTTTTTTGTGTTTAAGAGTTGCCACTAAACAACAATAAAAGCAGCACAGTTCTTTTGGAGCTTTGGGTTGAATCTTTGATATCATCGGACAAATGCGTGGATACTGTAAGGTTAAAAAACAAACAAACAAACAGAAAGCAGTATTTAGTAGAGCAACTCATAGATCAAATATGAAACAGCTGTAGTGACCATTGCATCAGGCTCCAGAAAGGGCAAATAGCGTTCTTTACATGAAGAACAGTTCTCAGGGGTACTACATACAGGAGGGATGGGCTCAACTCTGTGTGCATCTCTGCAGAGGTAGAAATGCAGCCTGCTCTTGCTGAGATGGAGCTGATCACTTGACTGTCACAGGTTGTTGCCATGCTGCTTAAGTGTCTTTCAAATAAAAAACATAAATCTCTCTATCCCTTTCCTCTGCACACCTGTCAATCTATCCATGGAATAGCAGGGAAGTTCCATTTATTTTCTAATTTGTTCCATGAAAGTAAATATGAGTGGTAATCCTCCTGCTTGCTTCTAGTGGGGTCTCGTGCCTTCTATTAAAGAATGCACTTCTACAGCTAGTAAAGAAACACACCTGAGCATAACAGGAGAGAATTTCAGCACAGCTTCTGCTCTTTGATGCTCATCTTTATTGCTTAATGTGCTGTGCAATGTTGTTTCTTTATGTTAAGAGGCTATAAAATCTATGCATGGATGCTAATGAGGAAATGAATGTAAAGGGGCTTCTTGAAAGTGCTAACTCTTAACTCCTATTTAAAAAAAAATAATTATTGCTGGTAGAACACTACAGAGTGATTTAAACCAAGCACAGGATGCCTGCCTGCAATAAATATTTATAATGCATTTACAGCCTTCTGAAAGTGGTACTAGCTTTCTTTCCTGTGACCTTCATGACTGGAAGCAGGTTGTGTCATCACGTGTGATGAGAGCAGGAAGCCTAACTGTGGGAGACAAGGAGAGCGTACTGGGGAAGGATAACTTTATGATTATAAAGTGCTGAAGTGCTGAAGTGGATGGAGTAGCTTGGATAGACAGTGGTACCTTTGTCGAAGGCAAGAACTAAGGGTGAATTCTGCAAGGACTCCATATTGTAATTGGTAGTGGGGGTAGAAAGAAGAAAACCATACTGTCTGCAGCAGGGGTTGATGAGTACATTGTCCTATCCTGCCTCTCAGGGATGGTCTACTTGGATTTAGAGATTATCACACTTCTTATGTTATCATCCACAGACACTTGACTTTTTTAAATTTAATGCCTTAAGGACGGTTAAAGGGCCTCTTCAGATCTGGATGGAAGCCATTTGAAACCTTGAGAATCTCCCTGATAATAATTTATTCAGCTTTAAATAGTGGCTACTGACAAGGACAAGAACAGAATTAAAAGGAGGTATACTGTATGTGAGTACCTGCTTTCTCTCACCATTTCTTGAGAGAGCATATCTTACCATGTGTAATCATTAGAGGTGAGGCCTTAATCAAGTCCACATTCCATTTTGCTGCACAAGAATCACAGTGGACTCAGCCCTCAACCCTCCTGTATATGCCTGCCTGTGGTTGGGGTTACAAGTACTTGAGTACTCCTTTCTGCCTCATATCCCTATGATGTGTGGACTGAAGTGGCATCTTTGGGTCTATCTTGTCACTTATAAGCTGAGAAAGCCAATCTATTGCCACTGATTAGTTGCTGTGATGATGTAGAATTGGCAAAGCCTGTCTGGTACACATAGCTGGTACTTAACCTACTTGTCCCAAGCTGAAAAAAAATCCAGCAGTTAAGGGCAGAGCCAGACTGTGGAAATGATGTATGGATGAAGTTATTTCTGTGGCACAAATGACTCTGCAAGAAGGTCAAGGAGGCCAGACTTAGGGTGCAGCAGAGTTCTAGAAGAGAACTCAGATGCAAAGATCCAGTGTGGGCAGGACACTAAGTTCAAAGCATGGCTGCCCTGTGGGACTCAGCACCAGGACTCTATCTTACATACCAAACTTCAACTGGTCCTTCAGAATAATTGCATTCTCTTTTGACTTTACCATACCTGGTGACTTGAGGTCTGGAAATGGCTTTCGGGAGCACAGGAAGAGAGCGACTCCTGAGATAATTAAAACTACAATAAAAATGGCATGAAGGTCAGGGTATAACTTCATGTGGTTCTCTATAGCTTTGTCTTGGCAATCCACAGCTCTCTGTGTCTTCGCTGAGAGCCACAAGCCCATTGGCTTTTACCATAATATATCACATATGAACACATTGGGGCTACAGACATACAGACTCTCTCTCTCTCTCTCTCTCTCTCTCTCTCTCTCTCTCTCTCCAGTATCTCTGCCTGTCTCTGTCTCTGTGTCTTTGTCTCTGTCTCTCTGTCCTTTTTACTGTCTCTATCTGACTCTCCCTCCCACATCTCTTTCTTCATTCCCCTGCCCCATCCATCCCAGTCATATACTGAAGTTCTAAACCTACCCATCCATCCCATTCATATACTCAAGTTCTAAACCTAAGTACCATGGAATTTGACTAGTAGAATCAAACAAATAAACAAACAACAAAAATAAAACACAAACAAACAAACAAAAACCTTCTGATCAGAGGAATGGAATCTCTGGACTGAGTGGAGGCGTGGCAGTCACTCCTTTGGCTAAGGAACAACGCTTAAGACGGCAGATCACCTTAGTCTACGGCTGCAGGTAGATGCCATGTCCTTACTGTCTATGGTTGCGCCATGATGATGAAGTTGGGAAGTAAGTAAAGTAAGATGGTGGAGCCAATACTTTTGTTCTAAAACAGGTATCCTGACTCCTGAGCCTAGTGTGAATCCTTTGCCTGAGCAGACACAATATTGTGCCTCCGCAGGGAAGGAATATTGCCACTCTAGTGAAAGAGCTGTTAGCACCCAGTAAGCTCATGGTTGCCCTTCATCACAAATGCAGGCATGTGCATTTGGATTCAGATCAGTGTTCTTATTCTAATGGGGCCACCTGTGGGCTAAAGAAACAAGCCAGAACCAGATAATAAAACAAAACAAATGGACCAGCGATAATAAAAGAGAGGAAGGAAGGAGAGATGTGGGACAGTCTCTGAAGGCTCACTGCTCTGAGTTCAGTCTCCATCTCTGAGGCAGCTTGAGAATCTCCCCACACACATTATGCCTTGACTTCCCCTTGGGGAAAAGGATGTTCATGCCAACTGCACAGCAGCAGGGAGCCCTGGGCACCAAAGAATGATGAGCTTCTCTGTTCGCCTTGGAAACCATTCCTAGAAGGATGTAGGTCTTTGAGCTCAGCTGGGAGGGGAAGAACTCACTCAGAAAACCTGACCCACATGGCTGAGTTTCAAGAATGCATCTTTTTTCTACCACTTCCTTAGAAAGAAAACCCCAGTGCTTCAAGATCTACCGTATTCTTATTTTGAACAGCTGCAACAGAGAAATAAGACAACTGAAGGTAGCACCTACTATTGGTCACTCTCAGCAGGGGCTTTGACCTCACTGGTGTGGACCAGGCTGTTTTCAGAGTCTGGCTTTCCCACAATCTGACTTTACTTGAGCCCTGACTTTCCCACAATCTGACTTTACTTGAGCCTGGCCCAATTTCTTTGAAAGTCCCTGAGCTTAGGGGCCTGTGCTGATTTTCCATAGGTGGCCTACTTTAGGAAAATATTTCTTTCTTTTATGGATCCATTATCTGCTTTGACACAGAAACTTTAAAATTTTGAAATTGCTTTATGGATAATTGAATGCAGAGTGTTGTGAGCCTTAATGCCCTAAAAGTGAGGCTCAGTCTCTTCCTTCATCTACCTCTTTGCTCAGATTAATTTTCTACTGTCACTCCTACTACTTTTGTAGCCTGGAGAAATTCAGAATTTAAATACACTAATTAAATAAGAGGCTAAAGTTCTTCCTACTCCAAGAGTCAGCCTACACTCTGGGAGCACTTCAGAAATTGCATGCTGGCCATGTTAAGAGAGGCACCAGGAACAGAGCCGTCAGGCTCATAGCTGGGGCCTAGGGGAAGAATGACTTCTGAAAGTCATGCAGAGCCACTTGAGTGTAAGAGAGAGTTTATTGTCAATAGCTGCCTAGATATAGGGGTCTGACTTAGTCAGACATGACTAAGTCAAACATCATGACCAAGAAGAAAGATGGGGAGGAAAGGGTTTATTCAGCTTCCACCTTCCACATTGCTGTTTATCACCAAAAGAAGTCAGGACTGGAACTCAAGCAGGGCAGGAAGCAGGAGTTGATGCAGAGGCCATGGAGGGGCGTTTCTTACTGGCTTGCTTCCCCTGGCTTGCTCAGCTTGCTTTCTTATAGAACCTAAGACTACCAGCCCAGGGATGGAACCACCCACAATGGGCCTTCCCCCTTGATCACTAATTAAGAAAATACCTTACAACTGGATCTCATGGAGGCATTTCCTCAACTGAAGCTCTGTTCTCTGTGATAACTCCATCCTGTGTTAAGTTGACACACAAAACCAGCCAGTACAAGGTCTCAATGCCTTTGACTCTTAACCAAGGAATTCTTGAGCACATCCTGGTATGCAGCTGAGGGATTATCACATATGAGCACACCGGATGTCCTCATGGGAACAAGTTTTGCCACTAATGGTGATGGTGGAGCACAGGGAAAGGCAGGCAGATGGACCAGAGAAGCTTCTCACAACCTAGTTACCAGTCAACTTAGGCCTATATAAAAGTTTTCAGGAACAAGAAGGCCAGTCAGTTCTCCTCAGCACTGGAGCTAAGAATCTTTCAAAATACCACGATTCTGAAGGAACAGAATCTCCAAGCTGGGATTATGCGTGGGCCGGGTGAAGAAAATCATTCTTTTTGCATCCTGTAATACATGTATTGTCCTGTCTCATGACATCCTAGGGAGCTGTGGATGCCCATCAGTGGGAAGCTATGGCAGAATATCATCTGTAATAAGAACGCAACCACCTTGGGTTCCACCAGCACACTGTACCCTTTCCTGGGATTTCCTGCTGCCCCATTCTCTAGCTCAAAAGCCCATGGAGCTGAAAGCATGGGGCATTTGCAAAAATGCACAAGGGCAACCAGACCACCACCAGTATCCATCACATCCCAAGTCCTTCCACCCCACCCCCACCCCATCCCCAGTTTCCTATTTTGACCTCTCTTTTATGTTGGCAATGAGTTGCATACTGAAATTAGTTGCAACAAAATACCACCAACTGAAAACAAAACTCTACTTCCCAAGTGTCACCATGGGCTTAATTTAATCTTTTTTGCTAAAACCCAAGCAGAAACTATGATAGAAGGTGAGCAAGCTTTCTCTGTGTTTAAGTCCACACACAAGGGTTACTTGTGTAACAAAAAACAAAACAAAAAAACAAAACAAAACAAAACAACAACAACAACAACAACAAAACCAGACTGTCTAGAAAGGTTTTGCACTCTTTGTTCTGTTTATATCTGTTCTGCCATGTCTGGCATTGTCAGAGACAAATGGAGAAGGAGGGAATGGAGCAATGTGAATTCTCATCCAATGATGCTTTGCTTCAGGAAGGAAGCCCATCTGGGAATTTGGAGAAAGCAGTCAATGTGTGCTCAGGCCAGATGAGCACCTAGAAGATGCTGTGCACCTCACCTCACATTTCCAGTGTGTTTCCACGGATACTCTGATGGATGATACTTATCTATCCTTCTGAGAAGGAGATACACACAGGATAAAATGGAGACTCAGCACATGATGGAGATGTGGCTCCGTCTCCCAGGAGGAAGCTAGCAGAGTTGGTATTTGCATCAAGGCCAAGTTCAGGTACAGTGTCCTTCTCCCAGGAGTTCTAAACCCCACAGTTACATCTTCTGTTCCTGTCTTTGGAAACCACAGTGAATCTTATTAAAATTCTCCTTTTCTGCAAACCTGTACAACAAAAACCACAGGACTTGTGACCTGTGTAAAATCCCAACAATTGGGATGGAGAAATGGCTTAGTGGGTAAGAACACTGGATGCCTTTTTGAAGGACCAGGATTCCTAGCACCCACATAGTAGCAAACAACTTTCTGTAACTCCAGTTACAGGAAATCTGATACCTTCTGGGTTTTGTGGGTACTGTATGCACACGATGCACAGAAATACAAGCAGGCAAAAGACTCACACACATATTTTAAACATCTGTAAAGTTCCAACATTTAGTAGTCATACAGCTGGAAACACAAGAAATACAATTAGCCCCTCAGTTCTACTAACACATAGCTGTGGAGTGCACATAGTATAGTCAAAGCCAGTATCAGAAGTTAGGTGATAAGGAGAGTTATGGACAGAAAGACACATAGATGACAGACAGACAGACAGACAGACAACAGGCTGGCAGGATGATATGCTGGCTGAATTAAAGATTCCTATATTGGATCTGAGCGCTGGAAGGCAGCAAAACGTATTTTCAAGCCCAGAAGCTTCTTGAGAGGGAAAAAAACATTTCTATATGAATAAAACAACATTCGTTCATGTCCTCGGGATTTCAAGAGATTCTGCTCAGCCAAATAGGGGCTTGCATGCAGAGATCACCATCTTACAGAAGAAGCAGCAATAGTGCCTGAGGGGTTGCACATCCTAGCTGTACACCAGAGACTGCGGATGTCAGAATACGAAGACACACAGCATTCCCTCAAAGAGAAAAAGCTCAAGAAAAATGACAAAAGTGGGATCCCAGCACACATGGCCAGCAATTTTTGGGGACAGTGGTTCTCCCAGTCATTCCCCTCTATATTTTTATAAAAACATGCATATGCACATATGTAGTACCACTTACATCCTACCCTGGGGCATGAGGTACTACAAGGCTGTATTGCATGACAACAGAGCCCTACAAAAAATGAGGGCAGGCCTACTCCTAGATCCCTGTCTGAAAGTGCTTGATCAGGTATGGTCAAGAGGCAGGTGTGGGGCTGTCATACAATGAATAGGTAACAGAGGTGGAGAAGGGGAGATCTCAGGAGAAGAAAGTTGCCTTATTTATTTATTTATTCATTTATTTATTTATTTTTATTTATTTATTTAGATATTTGCTTTATTTACATTTCAAATGTTATACCCTTTCCTTGATACTCCTCTGAAAATCCCCTATCTCCTCCCCCTCCCTGTACTTAGCAACCCCCCTCCTGCTTTCCTGACCTGGCATTCCCCTACACTGCGGCATCAAGCTTTCACAGGAGTAATGGCCGTCCTCTCATTGATGTCTGAAAAGGCCATCTTCTGCTACATATGTAGCTGGAGCCATGGGTCCCTCCATGTATATTCTTTTGTTGGTGGTTTAGTCCCTGGGAGCTATGGGGGCACTGGTTGGTATATATTATTGTTCCTTCTGTGGGGCTGCAAACCTCTTCAGCTCCTTGGTTCCTTTCTCTAGCTCCTCCATTGGAGACCCTACACTCAGTCCATTGGTTGGCTGGGTATTTTGATCTCCCTTCTAAGAAGGACCAAAGTATCTCCACTTTGGTTTTCCTTCTTCTTGAGCTTCATGTGGTCTGTGAATTGTGTCTTAGGTATTCTGAGCTTTTGAGCTTATATCCACTTATCAGTGAGTGTGTCACCTTTTAAGTGAAAGCTCAGACTGAAAGCAGCACTCATGGAGACAAGCTATTCCATTCCATGAAAGGATTCATAAAACCAGCATCAGATCCAAACTGGGGGAAAGCTGTTTTCATTAGGATTTTATGTCTGCAATGAAACACCATGACCAACAAGCAAGACAGGGAAGAAAAGGTTGATTTGGCTTACATTTTCCTTTCTTTCTCTTGTTTTTAAATTATTTATTTATTTTTTTTACTTACTCACTTTTCATTCTGTTCACTGCCCTCCCAGTGCCCCCTCCCACAATCCTCTTCTCCTCTAAGTATGTGGGCACCCTCCGAGTATCTCCCCAATCTGGCATTTCAAGTCTCTGAGAGACTAGGGGCTTCCTCTCCCACTGAGGCCTAAGAAGGCAGCTCAGCTAGTAGAACATGTCCCACATACAGACCACAGCTTTGGGGATAGGCCCCATTCCAGTTGTTCAGTACACATATGAAGGCCAAGCTGCACATCTGCTACATATGAGCAGAGAGGTCTAGATGCAGCCCATGTATGCTCTTTGATTGATGGTTCAGACTTTGAGAGCCCAAGCGGTACAGGTTAGTCGATTCATTTTGTCTTCCTGTGGAGTTCCTATTCTCTTCAGGGCCTACAATGCTTCCTCCTATTCTTCCCTAAGAGTCCCCATGCTCCATCCACTGTTTGATTGTGTGTGTCTCTATCTGAGTCAGCTGCTGTGTGGAGCCTCTCAGAGGACAGTCTTGCTAGACTCCTGTCTACAAGCAGAATACAGTCTCATTAATAGAGTCAGGGATTAGTGCTTGCCCATGGGATGGGTCTCAAGTTGGATCCTTTATTGATTGGCCATTCCCTTAGTCTCTCCTCTATCCTACATCCTCCATGCCTTCATTTCTTGTAGACAAGATAAAATTTGAGTTGAAAGTTTTTGTGGGTGGGTTGGTGTTTCTATCACTCCACTGGGATTCCTGCCTGGCTTTCTTTCATGCTGCTGTTCACCATCATCGAAGGAAGTCAGGACAGGAACTCTAACAGGGCAGAAACCTGGAGACAGGAGCTGATCCATGAATCACGAGAAAAGCTCAGCCTGCTTTCTTATAGAACACAGGTGATGCTCAGGGATGTCATCACCTATAATAGGCCCCTTAACAAAATGCCTTACAACTGGATCTTATGGAGCTGTTTTCTCAGTTGAGGTTCCTTCCTTTCTGATAATTCTGATTTGTATAACAAGTTTACATAAGTCTAACCAGCTCACAGTCTACAGAATGGGAAAAAATTTTCACCAGCCCCACATCTGATCGAGAGTTAATATTCAAAAATGGGACTCCTAACAGTGGGAGTAAGGATGGCTTTGACTCTTTTGCCTGCTCTTGTGACCCTTTTCCTCCTATGGGTTGCCTTACACAGCCTTGACATGAGTGTTTGTGCCTAGTCTTGTATCTTGCAATGTAGTACTTTTTCTGAAGAAAAATGGTAGAATCTGGGAGAGGAATTGAAGGGAACAGAGAGAAGAGGCTATGGTTGGGATGTATTATATGAAAGAATAATAAGAAAAAAGAAAGAAGAGTTGTGGAGATTTATGGAGGAGAAATGAGAAAGAACTCTCGGTAATGGGAGGATATACACGGGAGGAGTTGTTGCATTTTAGTTATTTATATTGAACCATGTCTTGATCCTGTTCTGAATTATTACACTTCTTCATTCTAGTAGCTGCCATAGCTGAAAAAGGACTTATAAAGTGACATAGCTGCAGATGAAAGCTGACTGCTAGATTTCTAAATGAAGAAATCATGCACTCATAAAAGAAAGAAACAAACAAAAACCCCAAAGCAAAAAAGACTAGTCAGCACGAGAAAGCCACAGTGGAGAAAGCACAACCACAAATGAGGGAATTCCAAGTAGTTAAGGGTTCATTTTCCCCAATTGATCCAATGTTTCAAAAGAACCCAAACCTTAAGCTGGGCAGACTGTTTTTTTAATATATAGAATTAAGTTGATTGAAAAATAGTAAACAAACAACCAATATAAGCAAGCAAACAAACACAAAATTCCACTTAGAGGATACTTATTACTTAATTTCAGATTTCATATTCATTAAAGCAAGGTGTGTTAACACAGAAAGAAAAGACATAGGTCTGTGGAAGAGAATAGACTGCTCTGAAATGAAAGCAAGCAAACAAACAAACAAACCAGTGTAGATGGTGGTTTTCTAATGAATGCAGCTGGTGATTCCATGGGAAGAAATGAAGTCAGAGGATCTGTGTAAAAAACAACTAACCCCAGAAACATCAGAAGAGAAACTGTTTTCAGACCTGGATGGAAGGAGATTCCTCAAAGAGGTTGTAAAGTACATTAAGTGTGAAAGAAAATTTCAGTTGATTGGACATGATGGAAATGTAAAGCTCATCATCAAAATAAAAATGGAAAGCCAAAGCCCAAAGATACTGGAACACAGGGAGCTGGCTGAGGACTACTGCCTGGAATAGGCGTTGGACAACAGACAAAGGTAGGCAATTGAAAAGCTGGGTAAAAACTTACCAAGTTTTCACAAAAGAAGAGGTAGTTCTAATACTTACATGCACAGGTCAGGCACTCAGGACTGAAATGACTGCTCAATAGCAGAAAGGTCTTTTAAACACCAAAAGAACTGAATGTTGTGGAATGTGAAAGAAACAGTTTTATGCTTGTTTATCTGTTGTTATTTTGTTCTTCACCTTAAAACATAGTTATCTGGGTTGTTTCCAGCTTCTGGCTACTACAAATATGGCTGCTCTGAACATAGTGGAGCATGTGTCCTTATTACATGCTGGGGAATCCTCTGGGTATATGCCCAGGAGTAGTATAGCAGGGTCCTCTGGAAGTGCCATGCCCAGTTTTCTGAGGAACCTCCAGACTGATTTCCAAAGTGGTTGCACCATCTTACAATCCCACCAGCAGTGGAGGAGTGTTCCTTTTTCTCCACATCCTCACCAGCACCTGCTGTCTCCTACGTTTTTGACCTTAGCCATTCTGACTAGTGTGAGGTGAAATCTCAGGGTTGTTTTGATTTGCATTTCCCTAATGATTAATGATGTTGAACATTTCTTAAGGTGTTTCTCAGCCCTCTGAAGTTCTTCATGTGAAAAATCTTTGTTTAGTTCGGTACCCCACTTTTTAATGGGGTTTTTTGGTTCTCTAGGTTCTACCGTCTTGAGTTCTCTGTATATATTAGATATTAGCCCTCTATCAGAGTTAGGGTTGGTGAAGATCCTTTCCCAATCTGTTGGTTGACGTTTTGTCCTTTTGACAGTGTCCTTTGCCTTACAGAAACTGTAGTTTTATGAGGTCCCATTTGTCAATTCTTGATCTTAGAGCATAAGCTATTGGTGTTCTATTCAGGAACTTTTCCCCTGTGCCCTTGTCCTCAAGGGTCTTCCCCACTTTCTTTTCTATTAGTTTCAGTGTGTCAGGTTTTATGTGGAGGTCCTTGATTTATTTGGAGTTGAGCTTAGTACAAGGAGATAAGAATGGATCGATTCGCATTCTTCTGCATGCTGACCGCCAATTGAACCAGCACTATTTGTTGAAAAAGACTATCTTTTTTTTCCACTGGATGCTTTCAGCTCCTTTGTCGAAGATCAAGTGACCATAGGTGTGTGGGTTTATTTCTGGGTCTTCAATCCTATTCCATTGTTCGGCTTGCCTGACATTGTACCAATACCATACAGTTTTTATCACTATTGCTCTGTAGTAAAGTTTGAAGTCTGGGATACTGAATCCCCCTGAAGTTCTTTTATTGTTGTGAATAGTTTTAGCAGCTGTATTTGAAGTAGCCAGAAACTGGAAACAACCCAGGTGTCCCTCAACAGAGGAATGGATATAAAAAATGTGGTATATTTACACAAAGGAGTACTATTCAGCCATTAGAAACAATGAATTCATGAAATTCATAGACAAATGGATGGAGCTGGAGAACATCATACTAAGTGAGGTAACCCAGTCTCAAAAGATCAGTCATGGTATGCACTCACTGATAAGTGGATAATAACCTAGAAACTTGGAATACCCAAGAAATAATCCACATATTAAATGATGTCCAAAAAGAACAGAGGAGTGGCCCCTGGTTCTGGAAAGACTCAATGCAACAGTATAGGGGAATACCAGAACAGGGAAGTGGGAAGGACTTGATGGAGGAACAGGGGGAGGGAAGAGGGCTTATGGGACTTGCTGGGAAATTATTTGAAATGTAAATAAAGAATACATCGAATAAAAAAAAAAGAAAGAAAAAAAACATAGTTATCTGCTTTCTCAGAATTTACCCAAGAGCATAGAATCCTGTCTCTACAAAACTTACTTGTAGAGGAAGTCTCTTCTTTCCCAAATGGCAAACAATCCTATATCCGTGGTAAGCACAGTAACTTTATAAGACTGTCGGGTTTAAAATAAACTCACTGCTAAAAGCAATGTAGATAGACCTCAAAAACCTTATGTGAAACTTGAAATTAAAGGCAAAACAAAATGAAATATTGATAGTTGAGAGACTATGAATTCTACTGAGGAGAGACTGAAACCCACATGAGGCACTTGCAAAATTAGTGGAAACATGCAGAGTCTCATTAGGCTGAGGACAACATATGCTCATTTCTTTATATGCTAGGAGGTAAAAATGGCAGGTGTATCTGGAGAATGTGTCCAAGGTCTATAAGAATGCTCCATAAGAGTGGATCCACCTCCAGAAAGAGAGGAATAAATCTAAGAGATGGGCACAGGGTAAGTCAAATATACCTGTTCTTAGACTTCTGCAAGAGCAAAGAGAGTGAAGGAAGAGAAACAGTTGAAAGAATGGCTGGTCATTTTCCAGAAAAGTTTGATAGAGAACATGGTGGTTACAAGCATCTAGTGTGCTGGGGAAGAACAAGACATGCTCATCTAGCAGAGTGTTACCTATCCACTGCAAGACAGTAGCCACAGAGTAAGGGCAGACTACCAAACAGGGATGAAGAAGAGTTTGCCCAATGAAGAATGTTAGAGCTAAGAAGAAGTAAATGTTGTTGTTCAATAATGAGAAAAGAATGCCAATGTGAAAACATGCATGAGAAACTCACTACCCTTCAACTTGAATACAGTGACTGAAATGGATAAGAGGAAATCTGGGATAAATTCAATGAACTCACCCCCTGGGAGCTTCTTGCTGGGAAGAAACCAGCACCTTGTCTCTGTATGCCCATGTGGCAGAACAACCTAAGTAGGTCAGTCCCACCATTCTCCATTAAAATGCAGGCATTCACTGGGAAAAAAAATCGGAAACTGTCTTCAACACTGAGCTGAGCCTCTCAATAGGCTTCTATAGGATGCTCTTGGAGATGAGGCCAGGGCTCACGATGTTAGCCTGAGCTCAGTGACAATTGTCACCATTTGTAATTCTTTATCATTTAAGAACACAGATTCACACATTTTCATTTTGCACAGGACCCTCTTAAGCATGCAGTGGTTCTGGCCTGCAGACTATTGATTCTGGAATGAGATTGAAAAGCTTCCCCTGAATGCAATTAGCACATGTGGAGAAGAGAGGCTTGCTCATGGGACACACCCTGCAATCTTTATGGTTATCTTCCAAGTAGAATGGGCATTTCTATCTCCATGATCAGAAGGCCAACTACAGAAAGGTGAGTGGCTCTGCTTCATCCGCTGTCCTATGTTGAAGAGACAGAAACTGACCAAACATCAGAACAGGAAAAGATGCTTCTTCACTGTGAGATGAGTGTGGGGCAAAGCTAAAGTAGGAGGTCCTCTTGTTCTCTCCCAAACCACCTGCCATCTCCCAGCTGATTCAGATACAGCCAATCCCTTAGGCTGCTTGGGGTCTTTGGGAAGGAAGCCCATTTGTAAGAGTGTAACAAATGAATACTATCCTTACACTGGCTAGACATGGAGGAAATAAACAGCTTACTCGTGAAATTAAATATTTAATGAGATAAATATGAAAACAGAATACTGAGAATTAAAATTCTATTAGGCTTCTCTTTGAAGAATTATGAATACTTTAATCTATATTGAAACCAAGTGAAAGAAAAGCTGAAATTATGTAGAAGACAAAAATTATGCGTCTAGGTCAATATGGATATGGATAAATAGCAGTAAAAACTCCTTATCATTTTAATGCCATTTTTAAAGCATTTGAAAATAAAGTAACATATAAACATATTACTTAAAGTATGTGCATTTACATAATGCAATTTCAAAATAATTCTCTAAAATTATATAATCAACCAGGTCTCTGCTTGATAATAATTTTATAATCACTTAAATATTAGCAATACAAAAAAGAGGAGAGAATAAATCAAAATTATTTTACAAGAACGAGAAAATAAAATTCTTGCTGTGTTTCTTGATTAATTTAGGGAACTTATTTATAGCAATAAAATACTATAATTATGCTACCTACAAATAAGATAAAATTAAAGTAATTAGCTTATGAATTCCCTTTTAAATAACCTTTGAGTTCTAAAACAGTATAAGAATTATAATCCTGCTATTTTTCTATTCAGCTATTGTATAGTCATTTAATAAAAATAAAACTAAATGGAAAACTATATTATTTTTAGGAATGAATAGCATTTTAATGTTGTACTGTTGTTTTTATTAGAACTCACTTCTTTTGGAAAGTGAGTAGAAGGGCCGTCCACTTCTGTTTCCATGTATGCTGACTTTGACTCAGTGAGAGTTTTGGGGGAAAGGGAGAAGATGAATTTCATCAAGTCAGTCACTTAGAGAATATCAGACACAGGGACACAGGCTCTTACTGGGCCAGGGAGAAGGGCAAGGGTTGGCGGCCTCTTCTGAAGAGATGTTTGGGTGGAAAGCTAAACTTTGATGAGGCCTTAAGCATCTACCACTGTACTGCAAGTTCCCCTTGTGCATATGGAGAAGATACTATATCACATTTGGTCAACCTGATGAGTGAATGTGGATGTTTGGTTTCTTGTCCGGTTGGGAAACAGGATAATAGTTTTAATTCCCTTAAGAGTTTGCACCACTGGTTAACCTGGGGATTCTTTGTTGTTTTCCCAATTTATGCCAAATGATCTGTTAGTAATGTTGAGTATACAGATATTTTTGAAACTTGTATGTGTGTTTCAGTGTTGCCTTGCTTGATGTGTCTTTTCCAAAGATTATTTTTAGATGACTGAGAAAGTGCATATTAAATAGAGTTCATGATTCAGAAACATTCTTTTTCTTCTGAACAGTGTGCTGGCTTTCAGGTTGCCCTCCATGTGATGGTTTTTTTCCTGAATGTCGATTGACAAGACCTAGAATCACTTTGTAGACAAACTCCTGAGCATGTCTGTGAGGAACTTTCTAGATTAGGTCAATGGAAGTAAGAAGACCCACCCTGGTTATAAGCAGCATGATTCCACAGCTCAGGTCCCAGATTGCAAAAAGCAGAAAGCAAACTCCGAAGACACAGTCATGGCTCTCTGCCTTAGTGTATGAAATGTGACCAGAAATTCATCTGTATCCATGTTTCCTTTCGATGTTTTGGTTGGGTGTTTGAACACAGTGATAAATAAGTAACTAATACAAGAAAAAATGTTAAATATAGCTGAGCCAACTTTGGTGTACACTTTAGACTTATACTATATTTTACATGCAACATTGTTTACTCTGCTTTGGAGGTGTCCCTCTAAATGTGATATATGATAAAAGTCTTGGCTTTGCTGTATTTCTGAGAAGATGGGCCATTTCCTCTGTACTGGTTGCTTTTGTATACACCCTCTCTTTCTAGCTACCTTACAGCTTTCCTAGTCCACAAACTTTCATCTGACCTTCACTGCACTGGCAAGTCCACCTCTCATTAATTTTAGCATGTGCATCTTCATTCTTCGGGAGTTTGAAATTAATATCCCACACCACCACACAATGCCTGTGTCTTACCTCTCAGAAGCTCTCCATTTCCTGGAGTAGTCATTGTATCTACGTTCAAGTTCCCATAGTTGGCCACATTCTCCTTTCCAAGATCGATAGCGAAAGGTCACCTGTGCTAGGAGGCTCCATCTGGGCTCATTGGAACTCTTTCAGGGATCGAGGCAAGCTTTGCCATGTGATGGCTTCACTGCCTGGAGAGTCTACTTTCTCTCTGCAGCTTTAGGGACACAGCTACCAACCTTGCACAATGTGTTACTTTCCCTTCAGAGCCTCTGTGTCTCAAGTTCTGATGGATGTCACTCTACAGACCCTTAAACTTGGGTGTGTTCTGATGCATCCTGTAGAGACAAAGGTTTTTAAGATGCCATTTTATCAACTCAACTTGCACTCAGAGCTTAATCTTGTCTTCTAGTGTCTTTTCAAAGGTGACTGCTAGTTCTTAAAAAAGAGGACTTTCTGGCTCTGTAGCAGTTTCCACATGTATGTCTGATTTCTTCTATAAACTGAATGACACTGAAGTTGTCTCAAGGCTTTTGAATATGTATTTTTATTTAAAATTAATAAACCTCATTATTTTTAATGTGTCAGCTCCATTTTTATTAATCATTTTAGCTACAATGGTTTTCATTTTGACATTTTGTGTGTGTGTGTCATTAAATATGGTTGTTATCCTTTTTTATTATGACCCTTCCCTGCAAAAGCTATTTTCATTTTATTGAGAAATTAAACAGAGAAAACAGAACTCCCATATCCTCCTCCATACACAGCATCCCCACTGGAACCCTAAACTGAATTTCTAGCTTTTTTCTTGTAACTGCTTACCACACTAATACATTATTATTAGAGGAGGTACATAGCTCCCATTAGAGCCCAAGTGATACTTTGTGTTCTGTACATTCTTCCAAGTGTACTCACATGTAGCCATCATGATAGCATCCCACAGAATAGTTGCTCTGCCACAGCACACTGTGCAGATCCTGTCTTTGTCCATTCTTTACCCACATTCCCATGGTAACCACTGGCTTTTTTTTTTTTTTTTTTTTTTTTACTTTCTAAACACTTTTGCGTATCTAGACTATCTCATAGTTTGGAATCATGCCACATAAATGGCTTTCTTCAATTTGTCTGATTTCACTTGGGAAAATGTGTTTGGAGATTTTTCCATGTCTTTTTATAGCTTGATAGACCTTTTTTTTAAGTGCTCAATAATATTCCGCCTATTGGGATACATTGTAGTTTATCCAGTCACCTACAGAAGTGAATCTTGGTTGCTTCCAATTTTTAACAATGATGAATAAAGCTATAATAAGCTTGGCATAAAAGTTTTTTGGATTTGTTGTTGTTGTCATTGTTGTTGTTATTGTTTTCATTTTGGGGGTTCTTCATTAGTTTGTTTGGCAAGGATATATGCTTTCACTTTATTTGATATGAAACACGTTTTCAAGAACTTCTCAAAAATGTACTGTAAGCTTTTCAGAATGGTATGCAATTTAATGGCTAGTGTGTCTTTTTGTAAAATATGGTCTCATAATTAAAATATTACTGTGTCTAAAAACAACACCATTTTATAATAAGAAATGTGTGGACATGAGGCTTTGCTAAAGAGTCCCAGAAGTGCTGGCCCCAGCTGGCTCGGAGGCTACGGAATAAATGCTAACCTGAAGCATGTTAGCCACCAGCTGTCCCCACCAAGGTCTTGGGGACATACCTATAAATCAACCCCAGTTACCAGGATCTGGTCACAACAGAATCCAGAAAACATAGCAAGCAGAGCAATCGTCCCCTACATTGTAGCCTGGCAACCTGGGCAGACCTGCAGCAGACTGAGTGGAGGAAGCACCAGCCCTGTTCTGTTTCTCCTTGGGATGAGCTTCTTGCTTCTGTCTTTATAGGAATCATTTTGCCCAAGGTCCTGGTTAAGTCCCTACCCTCTCCATCAGGTATAGTGATCCTGAGCGTGTAGAATGCAGGGTATACAAAAGTCCATCAAAGGGTTCTTCCCTGAGGAGGACTGTGGAGGATCCACATTGGACAGGATGAGATCATAGATAACAGCATAAAATAAGTAATGAAGAAATACTGACATAAATGAGTATATTCTTGGGGTAGGGCTCAGGGAAAAGATAGCTCTTTCTCTCTGGATCCCCACAGATGTCACAGGGAGGTGGGCAAGAACCGCAGCAGCCACCAGGTGCTTGTGCAGGCTACATTCTACAATTGCTACCCTGCCTGCCGAGCTCCAGATTCCTGGCACACCATTTATTCTGATAGGCTCAGGTAGGGAAGGAACACTGTCTTAGGTGCTCCTGGAGAATGTAGAGAATAAGTAGGTTCTAGGGCTGGGCTCGGTGGAAAGTGCTGATGGAGAAGGGAATCTTCCTGGGAGGATGGAGGTGGGGAGCAGTTGAAACTAGGAAAACCACAATGGGTATAATCTGATTAGAGTGGCCACGCATGTGGCAATAAGAGGAATAAAGCCCACAACAGTACAGCGCGTCGGGAGACAAGAGTCTACTCCAAGCTATTTTCTGAGTATTAGATAAAATGGATAAAAGGCAAATGACGTGTGACTTGGAAAATATCAAGTGTCATTCCTAGGAAAGGAGACATGGGGTCACTGACTACCAAAGTTCTGCCAGGGAAAGTGGAATGAGACAAGGAAGACATAAGCGGGAAAGAACAGAACTTCAAATGATCCTGACATCAGCAGTATCGGTAGTAGGGAACAGAAAACAAAACAGAAGATGACAGAAACAGGGATGTATTTAAGTATCATATTTCATTATCATAAATGGACTCAACTGGCCAGACTATCTATTTTGAATTGTAAAAGAGGCCATAGCATACTACCTAGAGGGGGGAACCACCAAAATTTGAAGTGGAGACATATAAAATAAATATAAGCAAACATTTTATGAAATCTGAACAAAATATATTAAAGCTAAAAAGAGCATAAAAGATTAAATAGGAGTTAATATGTAATATATAATTGTCTATTAAGTGAAAATATATTCATTTTATAGCAGCAGCTAATAGTCACAGATAAGAATATATCTTAGAATTCTCCAATACAAGTTTTGTAAGGAACTTATCCAAGCCACAGAAAGCATTCCACAGAGTCAAATGCTTAGAATATTCGTTTGTTACATTCTGTAACTTTCATTTACCATAGATCTTATTTTGAACATGTGACATATACAAAAAGGAAGAAAACAGTTACTTCATGGAAATGTCACTGACAAGTAATACTTGGAAACATCTTAGCTACTGTTGACACATAGGACTTTCCATATTTTTAGCTAAAGTTACTTGCATACCAGATTTTAAGGATGGCCAGAGCTATACAGCCCTTACCTGTAAACACTCACCTTGATGGAAAAAAGCAGGAAGCACTACTGGATCCAGTGACTCATGCCAAACTCACTGTCCATTCTATGGTGACATCTCCCTTCTTTCAGGCTTCATGGTGAAGAAGGGCAAATGACGTATTTGGTATTGGAGGTCTGCATACAGGAGACAGAGAGCCAGTGCTGGAAACAAAGGCAGCAGCAGGACTGGGGAAGGAACAGGCAAAGGCTGGGATACTCAGGAAGTGGCATCATAGGGTCTCCATGAGGCTAAGCTGACCTGACAGATGGTACCTGACCATCTGATAAGAGTAACTGGGAGGACTGCTGTGTGATTCCCTGAGTTCTCTGGAGGCTCAGTTTTGCCAGAGGCCTGAGAGAGGAGGGGCTGCCCTGAGTCCACCAGGTGTGATCTATGGCTCACCTCAGTTCTAGGCTTGCAGGTTGTGAAGAGTGTCTGAAAATGCCCAGAAAGCCCGATTCTTCCCAAACCTGGCAAGGACTCACCTGTGCATGGGTGACAGCTGATGCAGTACAGAGAATAGAACCCAAAGCCACCAAGTCAGAGCTGAGAAGCCCTGCCCCCAGCTCTCTCCTTCAGGATGCCCCTCCTCCCTTTCCTCACAAGTTGTTTCCTTTTGCTGGTCACATTTAGCATTCATACAGACCATATTTCATCAGACTATCACCCTGAAAGTAATTTCCCCTCAGTTGAATACCTCTGAATAAAATATTTCTATTTTATTCACCGTAGGTGGTAGGACAGGATTCTGGGTTTACAACAACCATCCATTCGGAAACACAGATTTTCGTCGTGTTTGTCCTGTGATTTGTGTCTATGAAACTTAAAATAGGAAAACGAAGGTTGAGAGTCACCAGAATAGCAAAACCCCATCAGGGACAAAGAGGAAAAACGAAGGGACTCCTGAAGCCACGGTGGCCTATGAGCACGATGGAGTCGATGAGAGAGACACTGCCGTGCAAATTAGGAGCGAGTGAGCTATCAGCACTGAGACCCAGTGCTCATCAGAGTGATGAATGCATCCCAACTTAGGAGCAGTCAGAGCCCCTTTGAAAGATGAAGGCTGAGGCTAGAAATAGATTCTGATCAGAGGAGACATACCTCTCGGTGGAGAGGGTGTAAGCTGATATGGAGAACTCCTGTCTAAGACCCAGACTCATAGTGTAAAGTGCACATTCCCATAGTCCTGATGCTGGCGTGAGTACAACCTGTGTCCCAGGGAAGAAGCAGACCCGCAGAGCAAAAACAGGGAGGAGGAGGGACTGACAGACAGAAAACGTACATACGTGCGCAAGGCAGGGTGGGGGTGGGGGCATGTATGTAAGTTGCAGGTTTCCAACTCAACTCAGGACATTGAAAGCTCTGTACCACCCTTGTCTGTAGGATAATGGCAGCATCGACAAACAGCCCCCGTGCAGAGAACTCGGGGCACAAACTCCACGGTTTGCCTTTGTCTTCAACGGGGAACTGGACCTGGTGTCTTTATTTCTCCTGGCACGTGGCCAAGGCGGGCACCCTCCTGAGCCCTTGGAGCTACTCCCAAGACCCTGCACACCGGGAGCCACGCCCTTGCTCGCCTTTGCCACAGCAGCTGCTGCAGCAGCCGGGTCCAGCAAGGCTGCCTGCACCGTGCTTGCTTAAGATTTCATGCCTCCAGGTGCTGCATGGATTATTCATGAAGGCTACAGAGCTGTCGCCATGGGAGCCAATTGGCTGCGGCGCTTTTAGCATATTAATAACCTTCCCTGATTTAGTGCTGGGCGGGGCTGCCACCTGCACCTATAGTAGGCAGGGTGTGATTGGCTTTCCGATTTGCAGAGCCCTATTTGTTTTTTCTTTCCAGAGGGGCCAGAAAGAATATTTACGGATGAACAAATCCAGGAAAGCTGGAAGCCAGGGAGCCTCAAAAAACTCAGACCCTGTGGATTCTCTGTTAGGGTTGAGGTCCTTCTGTGGAGGTTTCTCCCTCTCTCCACCAACAATGGGCGCCAGGAAAAGAGTTCTGAGACTGCAGATACTACATCAGAGGAGCATGTCATTACCAAGAGAGATAGAGGCTGGTGAATCCTGCTTAGAAGCAAGGCTGGGGATCCTACATATTTTCTAACCATTGTCCTTTGTGGGCCAGAGAAACAGGATGCTACTGTAAGGTCACGACCTTGGGACATTCCCCAAAAGGAGAAAATTGGTGTGCTTAGGCCACGAAAACGGCCAGGACCCCAAAGGTCAAGCACAGCCAATTTGCAAGACAGGGTGGAGGTAGAGTGTTCAATTGACCCATGTGTGTGGGGTGTGGGATAAGATGTGATATGATGATGATGATGATGATGATGATGACCATCATCATCATCATCTATCTGTACAGAGTCAACTTGTCACGCAAGGGACACTCTTTGTAGTCTAAAAGTGGCATGGTGAACGACTGATTTTTTTCAAAAACCATGTCCCACAGTGTAGGGTGCCTGCTCTAGAGCAGTATATGGAAATAGTTGCCTTTCCCCTTTAGCAAAGGAAATTGAAGTCCTCAGAGTGTGCATATGAGGCTTCCAGAGAGAAAGGGGAAACAATTCCAGAAAGCAATTGCTGGTCTCTTCCAAGCTAGTCTGCAGCACAGACATGGCCCCAGGGTGCTGGGTGAAAATTAGACAGGCCAGCACACTTGCAGAAAATAAGAGACGACTTCTAGGCTGTATAAAATGACAAAGTCCCCTCCACTTGCTGGGGACATCTGAACAAGCCAGTGTCATAGTTCATGTGCTGGCTTAGTGGTGCCCTTTGGTGAGAGACAGCAACTGGTGATGGAGACTCTGCCGGGGTGAGAAGAAGAGCACTTCTCAAAACACTTGAGAAATTACTGGAAACTCTGAGGGATCATTTTGTAGAACGGAGGCTGGAGCAGCATTAGAAATGGTTCAGCCACTGTGTCATCATTCAGAAAATGTTTGGAGACATAAGTGAGGTTCAGTTGTCACCACGCTTTGGGTCTTGTCGAAAGTTAAAGTCTTTTGGGTACTAGGTTGCGTCACAACAGGTTGCCTAGCAGGTGACCTTTGCATGTAAGGATTCCAGGTGATGTTCTTGGTTCTGTCTTATGGCTTGCATTTACTGTCCTTTGGCTCTGTGAACCTTTCAAGAGAGACCTTGAGACTTTGAAGAACCAGACACTGGTTTTGTATTGGTACAGATGGGTTCTGGACCTTAATGGAGAGGCAGAAGTGTGGGCTTTAATAATGGTGAGTGTTTCCAGGTCTGAGTACCAGTCCACTGACATCATGCATGACCACATGGAAATGTGCATGTAGGGGAGAATATGTTCATAAATAGATGATTTTGACTTAGTGCTTAGACTCAACAAGACCACTGCATGTTCATATCTTAGAGCCCCTAACAAATAAAAAACTTTTCCTAAACTTTCATTTATCTTCATGAATCTTGATGAGCCTTCCCCACATCTAGAGAGAAATGACCTGGTAGAATCCCAGAAAGAGAAAGTGGAAAGATGGATGGGGCTGGAAGGAGGACAGTGACTTGCTGATGTCATCACTGTGTTGGTCCAGATCTCAGGGAACCCACCTGAACAGCTTGGCCGCTGGCTGCTTTCTGACAGGAAGCAGTCAAATGGAATGAGGTGGCTTCTGTTTTGTAGTCTGGACTCAAGCTGTGGGTGTAAAGTTTATTACAAACAGGGGGACCCACAAATAGATAATGGTTCTCGAATTGAAACTTTAAAGCAGGAGTGGAAGGAAAAATGAAATGTCCAGAGTTGTAAATGTCCAGACCTACCGTAGCCCTGAAGCAGGACACCAAGATTCTACCAGAGCCCATTGCAGGATTGCTCACAGACTTCCAAGCATTCTCTGAAGCTGCACTGGGCTTACGTAAGAATTCCACTTCAGGTAGAGGAAGCCCTTTGCCATTATTTTAATAAAGCAATTTGGAGTGGCTACCGGCACAAAGGCAATATCTATATGGTAAATATATACATACGTAATTAGATGGCCACAAAATTATATAGGATGGTGTTTAAAGACTCAGAGGGTTCAAAATTGAAATGGAAGCCTGGTAAATAACCCATTATGCCCAAAGAAGTCCTGATTGCCTATTCATAGTTGAAATTTACATGAACCCATGTTCATTAAAGAATGAATAGCTGCTAATTTGCAGCATAACCAAGCAAAGTTCAGATGACAGAATTAAAGGGAAAAAAATTCTTCTCAAATCAGAAACCTACCAGCTGTCCCCTATAAATTAAAAACCACTGCAGCTTCTTCCATATATTGGAGACCTATTTTTAAGTCCCACTATCTAATTAAAATAACCAGAAGAAAAAATTGTATAGATTGCAGAAATCAGAATTTAATAATAAGAAAGAAAATGAGAAGAAGAAAATCAGTCTATTTGTTAAAGGAATTGTTTTATTGGATATTTTCCTTATTTACATTTCAAATGTTATACTCTTTCCTGGTCCTTCCCCACCCAGAAACTCCCTATCCTATGCCTGCCCTCTACTTCTATAAGGGTGTTCCTCCACCCCCTAAACCCCACCCCCCCTACCTGTCCTTGATTCCCCTACACTATCTATTGAGCATCTATCAAGCCTTCATAGGGCCAAGGACCTCTCCTCCCACTGATACCTAACAAGGCCATCCTCTGCTACATATGCAACCGGAGCCATGTGTATTGGTTGGTAGCTTAGTCCCTGGGAGCTCTTGGGGGGGCGGGGGTCTGGTTAGTTGATATTGTTGTTCTTCCTATGGGGTTGGAAACCCCTTTAGCTTCTTCAGTCCTTTCTCTAATTCCTCCTTTGGAGACCCCCGGAGCTCAGTCCAATGGTTGGCTGTGAGAGCATCCAACTCTGTATTTGTAAGGCTCTGGCAGGGCCTCTCAGGAGACAGTCATATCAGGCTCCTTTCAGCAAGGATTTTTTGGCATCCACAGTCCACAATAGTGTCCGCTTTGGTGACTGTATATGGGATGAATCCCCAGGTGGGACAGTCTCTGGATGGCCTTTCCTTCAGTCTCTGTTCTATACTCTATCTCCATGTTTGCTTTTGTGAGAATTTTGTTCCCCTTTCTAAGAAGGACCGAAGCACCCACACTTTGGTCTTCCTTCTTCTTGAGCTTCATGTGGTCTGTGAATTGTATCTTGGGTATTTGGAGCTTTTGGGCTAATATCCACTTATTAGTGACTGCATAGCATAAAGGAAATTCTTAAGTGGCTACAAGGACCTCTCTCTCTCTCTCTCTCTCTCTCTCTCTCTCTCTCTCTCTGTCTCTGTCTCTCTCTCTGTCTCTCTGTCTCTGTCTCTCTGTCTCTGTCTCTCTGTCTCTCTCTCTCTCTCTCTCTCTGTGTCTCTCTCTCTCTCTCTCCCTCCCTCTGTGTGTGTGTGTGTGTCTGTCTGTCTGTCTATATGTATGTATGTATGTTTCTCTTTCTTGTCTAAGCATCATGTAAGAACACCGCCATGCTTTAGGCAGATCTGAAAATTAAATGATTAATACATTTAACAGGTTGGTCTTGAACACACTGTGTAGCTGAGACTGGCTTTCAACTTCCAAATCTCCTGCCCTCACCTCCATGTTGGGAAAGATTTTAAACTTCAGTTTTGTGTGACCAATCCTGTGTCTAGCAGTCAGTTTTCTCCTCTTCTTACACAGTTTTTTTTTTTTCCAGTAACGGAAATCAAAAGTGTTGTTATTTTAGCTTTCAGGATTCTGACATTTAGAGTTTTATTTTTTCCTGATTGTGATGTTTGGGCTGGGGGTTAAATGCCAATGATTTCAGGCTTCAGGGTTTGGGATTTCCATGCTTTGTAGTTCAGGGTTGTGTTTTCAGGATGTGGCTGACAGCGGGACCACTGCTGATCTGAGATGGCTTCTAAACATGCACATGTGTAACTGCACCTTCTGTGTCTGCTGTCAGCCCTCCATGTTCTTGATCCTCCACGTGCTCTGTGATGCTCGTGATTCGAGAAAAATCAATCTAGAGTCTAAAGAACCTTTTTATTTTCAGTTTTAAAATGGAATCTTCAGTCATATGACAAATTCAAACTTTCCCACCATTTTCTGGTTTTGAATCTTTATTGTCTGTCACTTGTCCATGATTGTGCCAGCCATGTAAGTGTTTAAGTGTTCATAGTCTCAGTGACAGTGATGCAAGTCCCAAGAATATGAAAGAACTAACTCTAAGTCACAGGTAAAGCAAGGACATTTTAAGTCCACAAATGTGATCAAAGCATCAAAAGCAGTAAAATCGTAATTTGAAAATATGAAGTATTTCAGTCCAATTTTTTAAAGCAGTGAATGTCCCTTCTCTAAGAATTTTCTCTTTAGAGGATTCCTACAAAAGAATAGGTTAATAAATATTAATCCATATAAGTAATTAGAAATATTTAGAAAAGACTCTCAAACCTAAAATTGGGTTCAGTAAGCTGTAAAGATATATGTATTTTACATGAAGATATATGTAAAGATATTAAATGTACTTTATTAGCTAAGATACTTCAGTCACAAAGACAAAAGGTACAAGTCCCCTCAGCAAGCTGATGTTAGGGATGTCTGTAGCTCAGTTCACAATGAAATGTCTACGTGTCGATGGAGAAGTCCTACCAACTACTCACTCTCAGTTACATTAATTGTTCTTCATAAATCATTAGGATCACTGTGATTTGTTATTATTCATTTTTACTTTAGAGTGGGACCATGGAGAAGGCAGATATAGATGTCATGTAAGAATATTAGTTCTGACATAGAGGAAAACCACTGCAAATGTGTCTTATGCTGTAGGAAACTCAGATGAATTTAAGAGGTCACAGTCTCCCATAATGCACTGCGAGTTTGCCTTGGAAAATAGCCAAACTAAGAGTACTTTAAAATATAATTCTGTACACCACAAAGGATTCACATGATGCAGTTTCCATTCCCACAGAGCAGGATATTTAACCAGACATTTTGTAAAGCACATAGACCTTCCTTAGGAAGGAAGGTCTTGTGCATTTTATAAATGAAATACTAGAACCTTGTTCATTTAGAGACATCGGACACAGCTGTTAGTCTCTTCAATCAGTTCAATTGATATTTTATTTCTTTTAACTTGAGATTTTATTTACTTTGTATTTTATATGTATGAATGGTTGCCAAAAATTAAGTATGTGTACCCCATGCAGAAAATGATCAAGAAGGCCAGAGTAAGGCACTGGATCCCTGAGAATGGAATTAAAGATGGTTGTGAGTTGTCATGTTGGTGCTGGAACTTGAACCTGAGTCCTCTGCAAGCTCAGCCAGTGCTTTTAAGCTCTGAGTCAAATTTCCAGTCTCATTAACCATTGTTTTTAGGCCAGAACACTTTATTTTTTTGGTGCAAATCTTCAGTGGGTGATAGAAGTAGATACTTATTTGCTTTATGCGTTAGTTAAAGTTTCATTCTCTGATTCAGTGTGTTGTGTTTTTATAAGATATTTTCAAATTTTCTGGAAGTGAGACTACTCAGATTATATATAACCCATTTACATTTATTTCTCTTAATATTAAAAATCCAGAGTTACCGCTGTAGGTACTATTAGTTAATCTGGCTAAGTTTCATTGTTACAGACATCACTGTACTTTATAATCTGCAAGAGTATATGTTTATAATGGACATATAAAGCTTACTAAATTCAATAATAGTTGAGATAGCTTATGTTACAAGATATGTATGGTATATCAGAGTTTTTTTAATTTCTTGAGAGAATTTCAAGTAAAATATGATAAACCCAAAACATATAATGAGCCCTGTGTTGTGGATAGCCCTGGTGCTGTTGTATTTTGATATTCATTTTGCTTTCCCAGGAAGGGGCTGTCTGGAACTAGGAATGAATCTCATACTCAGGTGACTCCTTGTGAACCATCACCTAATGAATACAAGAATCAATCACTGGGCGAGTAGCTGAGACTTCCAGGTTGGACAGAGGATGAAAGGAAGCAGGAGAGAGTTAGAGAATTTTTGAACAGGGATAGATAGTATAAGGACAAGATGTAGCTGCTATTGTCTCTGGGTTTCAATGGTGGATGTGCCAGTATTCACCACAGGAGGATTTAGATTGTATATGGCTTCCAAGATTAGGATTCTAGTTGTTGCACCCAGAGATTGAGTCACCATTGTTTCTGAACTAAGTCTGTGTGGTGTTTTCCTTCACTCTGCAGTTTGACTGGGTTCGAGAGAGGTATGGGGGGATAAGTGTGTGTTTGTCAGGTGTGCACCACAAAGGCCGTGCAGTATTTGAAGCAGGGGGCTGGTGTGGTAGTGACTCGCCAGTGGGAACCTAGCAAGCTGGGTGGAGAGATTTTGGATCTCTGAGTCAGAGAGTTTCCATGAGATAAGAACAGGTTGGCCATTGGCACCAGTGCATAGCCAGTCCTCCGTGGCAGAGTAGCTAGCTGGGTGTGGTGGTGCGGGAACTTGCCGTTCTATTTTAGTATTTCCTGCAACCGCCCCTGCTTCTTCTAAAACACTATTAAAGGACAATCAAGGCATGCGTGCACAGTGCACATCTACAAAGATAAAGCTTAAAAAGGGAGACAAAGTGTCAAACTTTTGGAAGTTAGGCATGTTCTAGTGTACAGAGCCATATTGGGGCAGTCTTGCACTTGGTCAGAGTTTGACTTTGGTCAAGGTTAACTTCTCCCAGTTAGCCAGGATCCTGCTCCACCTAGGGTGGAGCGCACGTAGTAAAGGTTAAGTTCATTGTTCCTCCAGGTATAGGGATTCCTGAATTAAACAGGTGACCCACCCAGCTGCCGGAGCAGTCAAGACGAAGACCTCCAAGAGAAGCTAGACAACTTCCACCGGAACTCAGCCTGGAGTCTGGGGGGAGGGTTTGCCCAAACTGTTAAAAGGTCCGGCGCCATTAAAGTTTACGGCTTTGATCAGTGAACATTGACTTGGCCGCACGTTCTTTTCGCTTCTCTTCCCTATGACCCCAAAATTCTCTCAACAGGTAACCCGGTTTACATGTGGCTGCGGGCAGCTACATACTGGCGCCCAACGTGGGGCGACCTGGCACGAGAGAATTTCTTGAGGTAGCCCTATCCAGCGAAGCTTCGCGGAAAAGGTGAAAATTAATGGTATCCGCACGGTAAGCAACATAGAGGTTAAAACTAGCGCTAGTGAATTCGTGTCTATTGTTGTGAGTGCAGGAATGGATACAGTTTTTCAAGCATACTGCGTGGACCCAGCGCAGGACTGCTTGGGTTGATAAGATAGGGAAATATGGGGAAGGAATTTGGTAGGCATTTGCCCAAAGCTCGTAAGAGCTGATTTCGGCGAAAAGAAAGGGGTTTTTAAAAATAGGCATATGTCCACAGCTTCTAAGAGCTGTTTAAAGAGGAAAATGGATGCAATTGCTTAACAAGCACGCTTAACCTTCTGTGTATCTTTCCGTGTTTGTCCCGGTGCACCGACTGTCTGTCTATGTGTATGTTTATGTCCTCTCTGTGTCTTTGTGTGAATGACTGTTTCATGTTAAAAAGAAAAATTGGTAAAGATTACATCTGCTGGTTGTAGGTACCTAACCTTTTGAGCTAGCCACAGTTTGTGTGGGGATTGATTCAAAGCCACGCTGCAGCAGCGTAGCTCACTCACCCAAGACAGAAACATGGCTGGGGAAAAAGCCGCTCTTAAAAGCCCAGAAACCTCGAGATTTGGGAAGACTTTGGTTTGGCTTGTGAAATTCATGTAGTCGCTTTATACTTGTTTCTAATTGGTTTTAATGATATAAGGGTTTACATTTCTTGACTAAAGAGTTATAAATTAATTGGTTATTATGTAAAAGGTATAGTGTTATTAAGAAAAGGTTAGTTTAAAACTGGTGATTCAGTGTTAGAGCTATCTTAACTAACTACACGTGGCCTAACGCCACTCATGCCTTGTTCTTGTTTATAATTGGATTTAAAGGTATATTTTGCATGTCTTGACTATAGAGTATTGGCTTAAGTCACTGCACATGATTTAAAAGGTATAATGTTATTAACAAAATGATGGTTAAGGCTGGTAGTTTAGGGTAGTCGCCATTTTGAACACGTGGCATGACGATTAAGGCTGGTAGTTTAGGGTAGTCGCCATTTTGAACACCACGTGGCATGACGCAATCCAGGAAATACAGGCCTTTGGGACGCTCCTAAATTGGCATGGTGTTTCATGTGAATCTTGGCCTGGAGATTAGACTTAATGAAGATTAAGATTTAAAATATTGTCTCTTTAATAAGTTACACTGTTATACACTTGAACATAAGAACTGGCATGCGGGCAGCTACATTCTAGTTTCATTTCTGCTGCTGTGACAAAAATCCTCTGGCCGAAAGCAACTCGGGAAGAAAGAGTTTATTTGTCTTCCATTTCCAGGTCACTCGCAGTCCATCATTGAGAGAAATCAAGGCAAGAGCTCAGACAGTAATTGCAGCAGAAATAGTGGAGGGATGCTCTGTGCTGCCCTGTTTGCAGGCTCATGCATACTTAGCTCTCTTACTCCTCCCAGAACCAACTAACCACTCACAGGGGGCTGCATCCTATTATATCTATGAACAATCAAGACAATCCACCACAGACAAATCTGATCTACTCAGCTCTTCAACTGAGCCTTTCTACACATGTGAATCTAAGATATGTGGAGTTGGCAGAGTTCACCAAGGGAAGGAGAACTAATGTAACAATTGGCTTAATCCTCCCACAGAATAAAAGATTATTGTTCTTCGTCATTAATCTCATGGTAAAAATAAATCAATAAAAAGATTTTTTAAAAAGTTAATAAAGTGACTTATAATGAGGAGGCTTTTACAAATAAAAACAAGAGAGAAAAGATATGGAGCCTCACTGCCAGTGGCTTGGTATCTAAATAGAATGTCTGAAAGGAGCAATGAAGACAGTGTTGGGAGCAGGAACAAGAAAAATCAATGATTGAATACAAGACGATTTGTGTAACAGAAAGAACATCTGGACATAGCGCTTCATTTGTAAGTACAACAAAATAAATGAGCAGCCCAACCAAGCCATAGTGTTGAGAAATTAATATCCATAAGAGGAAATTATATTATTTAAATTATAGTTATATTATATTATATTATTATTTAAATTATAGTTTTTAAAGGAAAACAAAATATTTACATTTAAGGAGACTGGTTTCAGTTGATAGTTCAAAACTGGAGAAGCCACGTCTCTAGAGTACAAATGATAGTGATGGTGGTGGTGGTGATGATAATGACGATGATGATGATGATGATATTTCATTATCTTTAAGACTTATAAAGGAATTTTGATAGCATATTTTAAAGTGATAATGAATGGACAGATTTTATTACAACCAAAAGCAGATAAGGTTAGCTGGAAAATGATTGAGTGCAAATTTGTAATGGAAAACTAAG
The DNA here is from genome assembly GCF_947179515.1 of Apodemus sylvaticus. Lineage (NCBI taxonomy): Eukaryota > Metazoa > Chordata > Mammalia > Rodentia > Muridae > Apodemus > Apodemus sylvaticus. The sequence goes on along the minus strand of NC_067477.1, from coordinate 97,156,459 downwards.
AAAGAAAGGAGGAAGGAAGGAAGGAAGGAAGGAAGGAAGGAAGGAAGGAAGGAAAGCTGTGCTACAAATGACAGGCTCATAGAGGTCCGTTTGTGGCCATTTAGCTACCAGGAGTGTTGTTTGTCCTGTCCTGTGATTGCACATGCTGAATACTTTTCTGACGCCATCATGTTGTTTCTGTACAGGTGAGATGGGCAGATCTGAATATTAACAGTGTGTGAGAGGAAATGAGGGCAGATTTCTTAGTGTTTAATTTGATTAATATGGCAGAAAACACAACAAAACACATGGAAACAGCATCTCGTTTAGTGATATCCACTCAGATCACAGAGAAATCACTTAAAATATCCAAAAACTGTCTTTCTTCTAAGAACACAGTGCTTTGCCTACTCATGGTGGTGATGCCTACTTGTGTGCACGTGTATGTGTGTGTGCTGGGGGGGGGGAGTGAGGGAGCTGTGTTAGTGAATATTCAAGTGTGTGTAAACCAGAAGTCGACAACAGATGTTTTTCCTTAATTGCTCCCCACCGTAGTCATTGAGATAGCGTCTCTCACTGAACTTGAACTCACCTCTTGTCTATTCTGAGTGGCCAGGGAAGCATCTGGGTAACAGGGTACCTGGTACTTGGGTACCAGGGAAGCTCCTGTATCTTATCACCACAGTGCTGGGATTACAGACATATGCCATGACACCAGGCTGTTTATATGTGTTAGGGATCTAAATGCAGTTCTTCACGCTGGCTTGGCAAATAGTTTATAAACAGAGCCAGCTCTGCTGCCTCTGCTTTTAGATAATTTCACGTATTGTATTCAGTATTTCTGTAGTCATCTTTTCTATGATGATGCAGTTTGAGCTATGATATCATAAGTAACACATATCCTACAGTTGACGATTATTTTGAGGTAAAATTTATTTCTGTTATTATTGAAGATGGTACTATTATTAGTCCCTTTTAGCCTCTTAATTTTATTGGATCACAGATCCAATAAAAAGGAATTTTGGGAAAAGAGTCTTAATTAAGACTTGCCTAGATTAGACTGGTCAGTGGTCATGTCTGCAAGGTGTTGTATTGATTGTTAATCAACATAGGAAAACATAGGCCATTATGAGCAACACCATTCCCCAAGCAGGCAATCCTGAAGTTTGTAAGAGAGGAGAAATCTAGTTTACAGTAGGCAGGAAGCAATTGTCCATGGGTTCATGTTTATTTTCTCTCCTCTCTTGACTGTGGATTTGACAATTTATATTTCTCCCTTGACTTTGTAGTAATGGGCTGTAACCTGGAATTAAGAAGAAGTTGATGGATCCAACTAAGAGAAAAAGGAGGAGGAGGAGGAGGAGGAGGAGGAGGAGGAGGAGGAGGAGGAGGAGGAGGAAAAAGGAGATGAAGGATGAGGAGGAGGAAAGGAAGATTGGGCAGGGAAAGGAGTAGGAAGAGAAAGAAAGAGGAGGCAGAGAGGGAAGAAAAGGAAGGAGGAGGAAGAAGAGGAAGAAATAGCTATCCTAAGTTTTATTTTCCTTTACCAGATTATTTGTCAAAATAAATAGAATATGAAGAAGAATTCTTAACTGAGGTTTTTAGAAGTGAGCATATAATATACTTTTCTTTTTTTTACTATTTAGAATTCTGAGATGTTGGGATGAACATGCACTATATTCTCTGTAGTAAAACAAATATAATAGTTCTATCTACTTAAAATATTCAATACAGATCCAGTACGATTAATAAAGCATCATTAACAACTATCTTCTCAAATACCTGTCACACAACAGAATTTGATGACCCACAGCACCCAATGCCTTTACAGAGTTCTTCGGATTTCCTCAAACTCTTCACCATTTGTGCTGAGACTGAACTACATATGGATAGTAAGTACAAGTGAGCCAGCTCTGTGCAGCCTGCCTGTGCAGTCTCAAGACAGTGATGCCAACTACTAAGATTTGGAAGCATTAAGTTTTACATTAGTTTAACTGGGTAATCCTTGCTCTTTGAGGGGTAAGGATTGTTATCATTTATTACAGCAAATAAATTACAAAGTTCAAAATAAACATAAAATTCTGTGTTTCAGTATCCTTGACCTAAGCACCGTGTAGAAGACGAGGAGCACAATTGCTTACACATGTCTGAAATATTGAGATGTATTCAAGATGAAGACACTAATTTATGTTTTATCAGCCCATGTGTGAGGCTTCCAGACATTGACTGAGCTCTTCCTGACGTGTAGACAAAAATGAAAATTAAAGCTTGGGATCTTCCAAAATTAGAGGTTGTAGATGAGATGGATCGTCAAAGACCGTGAAAAAACAGTGGGCAGGAAATTAAAAGAAAATGAAGAAAGAATTGTCACAGAAGCTGAGGGCAAATTGATTGTCAGGAGGATGTAATCAACCAAGTCAAAAAGTGCTGAGAGATGAGGATGGACAATGTGTTATTCAATTTCAGGAGAAATTGGTTCTCAGGAGAAAGTGGATGGAATGGAGGTGGAGAAAGCCACAACAGAAATGATTCCAAGGACCAATCATGGGATTCCATGCTCTGTTGCCCAATCTCCAGGTGCACCTCTGTTGTAGACTGACGTCTTGTATTACTCACTCTATGCTTCTGCCCTGCTCCTGTTTATCCCACCATTAGTGTCACACTCTTAGGTATCTGTCTAGAGTACACCATGCCATTTTGGCAGCTGTGTTCGTAGCCCTGCTCTGAAGTACTGAAAACAATGTGTGTACCACATCAGGGCTTTGTATCTACCTTTTTATATTCTTTGAACTCTTTTTCTATTCTTTGATGCTATTCCTGTCAAGTCTGTTCCCCCAAATATTCCACCAAGAGAACTGTCCTAGAAGTTTCTACCAATGACCTTGAGGCATGAGAAGAAACAGTGAAAAGAAAAAAGCTTGGAAGTCCTGCTTACGCACACACAAACATACACACACACACATACACACACACACACACACACACACACACACAACTGAGTCACTTAGTGATGATTTTATCTGCATTCATGTGTTAAGGGCTGACCACTTGGGAGTAGGAGTGGATAGCCTCCTTCCTGACAAAAACTTGAGAAAACTTCCACTTTTAGCAGCACTGATTGCCTATAGATCTTTATCCAGGGATCAGGTCTTTTGAAGTTTTCCCCCATCTACATCGCCTATTAGTTGGTGCTGTCTTCAGGCTGGTCTTGTGCACATAGGCATATTGCTGAGCTTTAAGGGTGCAACAACCCTTAAAAAGTCTAGAGGACACTCTGACAGCAGGAATCCTCCTGGTCCTCTGGCTCTTATAATCTTCATGGCCCCTCTTCCTAGACTTTTCCTGAGCCTCAGTTGTGTTGTAGATGCTCCAGTTGTGAATGGGAACCCACAAACAATTGACACCAAATTTTAACGATGATGTGAAGAAAAGAGAACTCTTAACTACTGGTGGTGGAACTGCAGATCAGCATAGCTGCCAAGGATATCAGTACAGAGAATTCTGTAAATGCTGAAATTAGATCCACCATATAACCTCTTTGTTTTACTTATTTTCTATTGCTGTGATAGAACACTATGAGCATGACAGTGAATAGAAGAAAGCACTTAATTTGTCTTACAATTTTAAAGGGTTAGTGTGCATGATGAAGAGGCAAAAGAACAGCCGAGAGCCCACATTTTGAACTCCAAGCAGGTGGCAGAGAACTGGAGGTCACAGGATTCTTTGAAACCTCCAAAGTTCTCTGCAGCCATATGTCCTAATGCTTCCTAATTTAAGGACCAAGAAATTTAAACATAGGTGCCTATGGGAGCCATTCTTATTCAAACCATCACAAACTAACTAATCACTCCATTTACATGAAGGACTCTATATCCTACTACAGAAATGTTCTCCATGCAATGTTTATCATGTTCTGTTTACAAAAGCCAAGCAAGAGAAGCAGCTTAGGTGTGCATCAAGTGATGGGTAATGAGTTTTGTGCATCTACACACACTGCTGTTCCTGTTTGCTGACTAGTGTGAAAGCTTGACGCAGTCAGAGTTTGGGCAACTTTATTCCTCAGTGTTCTGCCTCTTGGAAAATGTCCAGTAGAAATGGAGTGTAGCAGGGACTAATTTATTTTTTTAAAAAAATGAGGTTAGTGTGTAGGCTTGTTTCAAACTAAAATACCGAGCTTGTGTTGATGTCTTAGTAAAGCTAGGATTGAAGTCGATAAAATATGTTACTAGAGGCATAAGCCTGTGTTTATTCCTATAACTTTAATTCTGTGGTGCTCAGGATATGATATTATGGGTGCTAGGCAAGTACTCTACTTATTGCTGAGGTGCATCCCTAAGCCCTGTTTGTTGGAACTGGGCATGGTGAAGTATGTCTGTAATCACAGCGCTTTGGGAGTTCAAGGTCAGTCTGACTACATAGACAAAGTCTCAAATAAAACAAGTGAATAAAATTTAAAAACCATTATCATTTAGGAGTTAAATTATTTTTATTTTTTAATATCCAGGAGATGCAGAGCAGTCTTCAAAGTCATGCTAAAATACTATCTGCTTTCTCAGGGTACCCGATCCACCCAAACATCACCAAGGGATCACAAACTCACCTTTTAACTGCTGGGTGGAATATTTTCTTAGCATGGCAAGTTGATCTCAGAACTTTTCCCATTCATCTGTCCATAAGCTGCTTTTGAAGGTGTTCCACATGCTAAACACTATTCTAACCTTGGAAGAGCTTTCTAGCAACAGTGTCAAATATTACTTCCTTTGGGGCTCATGGTTCACAGAAAGAACAAACTCTGAATGTCATGCTAAGTTATCATGGAGTCCCTTTGATATGCAAAATGTTGAGAACTGAGGAACTGCTGCTGTAGTTCAGAGGGTGACCTCCGGACACAAGGGAGACCTCACAGCAGGGGCTGGGCAGAAACTCAGTTCAAAGAACTCAGAGGGTTTCCCAGTAGAGAGCCAGGAGGGACAGCAGCAGTTGGAACAGCTTGTGTGAAGTGCATGGAGGGCGTGGCTTGTTGGAATGCAGCTGGAGGTGAGCTATGGAAGGAGGACCTTTTTGCAACAGAGACAGCAACTGAGAAATCTGGACATAGTTTTATCCCTCCATTTTTAAAATGTACATAATAATTAATCATGAAGAAAGGCGATAACTTTATGAGATTTTCACCTGTAGCCAAATGCTCAATGCCTTCAAAAATTGAAAATATGACTGTGGAGAGGAAGGAGTCATTGTCTCACATCCTCAGTTTGCTGAGTTGATTATTAAAGTGGACTTTGTGCTTCTGGAGGTGGTGGCCTCCCTAGGAGAACACCATTCCCAAGAAGGATGGCCTATATCTCTCTTTAGAAGAGGAAGGGGGAAACACAGGGAGGTGCTTGGTGCTGAACTCCAGTTCCCTGCCTCTTATTTGGTGGCTGTTAGATTCTCGTAGTGTCTACTCATGTCAAAGTCCCACATGTAACTGCTCCAATGGATGGTGACAATTTTGGAATTTTGGTTTCTTTGATAAATAAAGAAATATTATAAGAACATGTTTTCACTTTAATCCCTGGTACGGGGATAGGGGTCTGCTTTGGACTGTCCTCAGCAGCATGATTTGCCTCATGCTCTAGCAGAAACATGGTTTTGCCAGTTGCAGAGAGTTTCTGTGATTGTGTGACATTTGGAATTCTGGGCACTTTTCAGAGGGTATATAAATTCTAAGGTTCCAAGAGGAGAGGTAGATAGCTGTTGGTCTTTGTGGGGGCACTGCTCCTATCTAGTGATAGGTGTGAAACCAGAGGAATAAAGGGTGGAAAAAAAACCCCAACAAAATAGCAAAGACCAGATACACCATTGTCCTCTGCAGGAGGAAAGCAGAGTTTCCAGGATGGTCTTTCAGAAGACAGCAGCACCGAAAACATCCTCAATGAAATGGCACAGACATAGGCACAATTTTGGTTACTATTTCAGTATAGGGAAAGGTGGATCAAATTTAGAGATAACTTAGGAGTATGATCATGATACAAAGTTGGCAATTTCTTAAATTACAATTTTATTTAAGGACTGGGAGAGAGCTCCATTGGTGAGGTGCTTGCTGTTGAAGGATGGGGACTTGGGTTAAATCTCTTGAACACGCATAAAATAGCACAACATGTCACCCCTGAATTGGGAAGATGAAAACAGACAGATCCCTGGGACTTATCAACTGGCTAGCCTGGTCTACTAAGTGGTCCAGCCCAGTGTGGTAACATGGCTCCTGGGAAATGATGACTAGGGTTGATCTCTGGTACAGGTGTCCATGTGTACATGGGCTTGAAAATAAAACAGAATCATAATTCCTGATCATTTGAAAACAAAGCGTTGATGGCACTGAGCTTCCAGGAAGACCCTAGTGAAGGAAGAAACTCTAGCTTTTATAGAGCCTGCAGTTCTTCACTCACAGACTCTCAGTTTTCTGCCTCTTTGGTTCAGATTCCTGATTTTTCTTGATAGTCTCTGAAATGGTCTTTTGGCAAGGCCATCAGCCCCTGGATGTAAAGTCTACCATTGATTTACTATCTACAGCTTTGTGTTAAGTGAGAACATATACCAAGACCCTATTTTTCTTTTTTCTTTCATTCTTTCATTCTTTCTTTCTTTCTTTGGTTTTGGTTTTGTCTTTTCAAGACAGTTTCTCTATGTAGCCCTGGTTCTTCTGGAACTCACTTTGTAGACTAGGCTGGCCTTGAACTCAGAAATATGCCTGTCTCTGCCTCCCAAGTGCTGGGATTAAAGGCATGCACCACCACTGCCCAGCATCCAAGACTTTATTTCTAAATAAAGTCACATTCTGCATTCTAGTGGGAAAGCTGGTGAATAGGAAGGATCCTAGTCCAAGTACTGAAATTCCATTCTTAAAGTTAGTGTAGAAAAGATTAGGTCAAGTAAACAAATATCTTAATTTTACAGTGAAAATTGAGTTTAGTCAAACTAATAAAAGTCTCTTCTTCATTCTTGGAACATTAAAGTCCACGTGTGTGCACATGTGTATGTGCATGTGTTTGCTTTTCAGAATCCAAGGAGGTTTCTCATTGTATAGTTATAGTTTATGTCATAACCTGTTACTTCAATTAACAGAGCAGATATTCACAGATGTGAACACACAGCTACATTTTACATTGTCTTCAGCACAGCCTCATGAAGTGCAGCTGTAATCACCGAGTGTGTTTTATAGGAGACCCATCTGAGCATGAGATGTGTGCATGGTCATTTGTCATCTTGTCCGGGAAACTCAAGCGCCATGTAAAGGAGGACATAACTAATAAGGGAGTCTAGAGGCTTGGGGGAAAAAAACAATCATACACTATGGGGAAGATGGAGATGTTTTGGGAAGCTGTTAGTCAGAAGGCTGTTTCATGTTTAAGAGTGAATCATGAAAAACTACTGAAATACTGGCATTGTGCATGAAAAGCGTGGATACAGAGGACTAGGGATTGGGCAGGGTGACAGAGACTTCTGGGATTCGGAAATTTGGAGGAAGAAGCTGCATTGATCCCAAGGCAAGTCTAGGGTTTCGTGGCCATCTTTGCGGCACTTTGGAGACCTAAGCTGTATTTCCAGGTTCCCTGGTATCTTGCTCTATTTCTGTCCCATTGGGTCATGTACATGTCCATTCTATAACAATAGACCTCACCTTTGGGAAGCTGTCACTTGTCTCTTACTCTTTCCTTTCTCATCAAGAGTGCCTGCACCAGAGATAAAGTCTGGATGTCATTTCCCGGGAGCCATGATACCAAGCTGGGCTGGAACACTCTTAGTAGACCAGGCTTGCCAGTTTGTGAGCCCCAGGAATCCATCTGTTTTCACCTCTCCAATTCTGATTCCTTTCAAGCTTTCTGCTGGCTTTATAACCTCTGAAAATGTCTCAGTCCTACAGCCCTTCTCTAGAAGCAATTGGCTTACACAGGTATACCCAGGGCTACCTGAGGTTTTTTTTAATCACCCCAAAACTAAGCCACAATTAGATCCTACCAATCTTTCTGATTCTTTAGATTCATATCTTATGCTCTTACTTGAACATCACACCAGAATATCTCAATGATTGAGCAACACATGATATTCATTCAGAACATTAACTTTATCAAATGAAACCTTTGGTAATACAGAAGTATGAATAACAGAGGCTGGAGAGATGTCCCAGAGATTATGATTGCATATTTCTCTTGCATATGATTCAAGTTCAAGGCTCAGTATCCATGTTGTGTGGCTCACAGTTGTCTGTAGCTTCAGCTCTGGAGGAAGTGATGTTCTCTTCATCTCTGCTAATATTGCACACATATACACATATACTTACAGACACATAGACACTGCTTAAAAATAAAATAAATCTCTTAAAATTTGTTAGTGATGATACAGTGCTTCTTGAAAAACAGAAATAAAGTTTGTATAGTGACCATGATTCCTGAGTTTGAAAAAGAAAATAATGGAAAAATACTATACCAAAATATTTCTTTCTTAGACTGTGTGTTTTAATTTAAATAAGAGTCAATTAACAGTACAATGAAATACATAAAAATATTTTAATTTAACCCACATATAATTAAGATAATTTTCTAGAATGCCTCTGATGCCACAGGATATACAAGGATAAATAGGAGATCCTTCCCTATGTTGGTTTCAGAGAAATGAAGATCCATTTCAGAGAAATAGTGATCATTGTATGGTGTCAAAAGAGAAATTTAATTTCTATTTTCTGTCAAACATTGGCAATTTTTAAGTATGAGAAAGTGTTGGGAAGCTGAAAATGTGTGCTTTCCCACAGAACGCATTCGTGTATATGCCTGTGCATGTGTATTATTCTCTGCAATCAGACCTGGAGTGTTAGAAGAATAAAACATAAGTGTAAGTGTGGCCTGAGCCTATTGTGAGCGGCTCCTAGGTGATCTGGGCTTTTGTGTGTGCACTAAATCTGGCACCTGCCTCCTGATCTGCTCCCAATTTATTGGTGAAGGGAATTCACCTTAAATAGCACCATTAATAAAGAAAATGATCAGCAGATGTTTCCTGTTTCTGGAACTGTTCCTGACAATTGTCTAATTCTTTTACTGTTATCTATAAAGGAGAGGTTGACAAAATAGAGTTAGGCTTTTTCCATCTTTAGTAGATTCAGTTTCATTGCCAGGGATTCAGGGGAAAGACCTCAAGGTGTCTTAAATATTTTTATTTTATGGGTACTAGTTTGAAATATTGTATAGAAATACAATTTTCGAAAAATATAATCTATACCAAGACATGATTGCTAAACCAGAGCTTTGTAGAGGGTATGCTATTATTTTTGAATACTCTTGTGTATGAAGACTGTAACGCTGTTAAATGAGATGAGATATGAATAATAGTCACAATAAGAAAATGAGCCCCATGGTTCTATTCCTACCACAGGAAATATAAAGTATAAATATCTGCCATGAAGCCATGGAGACAAGAATTCATAAGATAGAAATGAAGCCAGGGCCAGCAAGATGGATCTGTGGGTAACTGTGCTTGACACCAAACCTAATGACCTCAATTTAATTTCTAGGATATGCATGGTGGAAAGGGGTAGATCTAACTCTTCCAAGATGTCCCCCGGTGGCCACACACATGGTAAAGTACACTCACAGATGTGTATGCATGTATATTAATATACACATACACACACATTGAATGCATGTAATAAATAATAAACCCAAGACATCATAATATTTTCCCTTTCAAGCCAGAAGTTTTAGATTCTCGGTTCTAGATAACTGCTTATTATAAATCTCTAAGTGCATCCTGGCATGTGAACATGTATGTAGGGGCACAAACTGGATAAATACTCACTGAACATCACACACACACACACACACACACACACACACACACACACACAAATCAATCAATCAATCAATCAATAAATAAATAAATAGAGTAAAATAAAACAAATAAAGACAATGAAGAGTCCCTGAAGATTATTGTTACCAAACTGCTCTACAGAACTCTCAAGATGAGAAAAAGTACCTCCAGGATGAGTGACAAGCTCTTAAAAGGCTGCAAGAAGCTTGGTACTGCTGGAGGAAGTGTGTGCAGCTGATGGTGAAAAGGCGAGGGTGCCTGTTTGGAAACCCAAATACAAAAATGCAACCCAGATGCCTGAGAAGGTACCATGACTTCTCCACTGTGAGTTGTGTGAATAAGGGCGCTAGCTATACACAAGTAAGAACATAGATTGCTGATGCTGTATGCCATTAATAACATCAAGGGAAAACAACAGTTTTCTGTTTTATTGTATTTGGGATAAGGGACGATTTGGATAGTGGACTGGGTTACCATGGCTGAGCATATTTGAACAATTGATCTCCAGTTTGTGACGCTGTTTGTTGTAGCCTCGATTGAGGAGGTACACTGCTGGGATGGGTGTTGAGGGCATAGAGTCAGTCCTTGCTCTGTTTCATGCAGGTGTTCAAGATGTGAACTCCCAGCTTTTGGCTCTGACCATCATGACTGCCTTCCTACCCTGATGGACTCCCATATACCTGAAACTACAAGCCAAAATAAACCCTCTTTTTCAAAGGTTGCCATAGTTGTGGTGTTTTATCACTGTGACAGAAAACTAACTGATACAGTTACTCTCAGGTAACTCTAATAAAAGAAAAATTGGGATCTAAATGATTAAATTTCTAAAATTATCTTAGAATTATTACAGAATTAAAAATCTTCTCAGATTCATTTTCTAAGTCTTGGGATAAGAAATACTGAAGATTAAAGTGTATTCACCTTAAATAGCACCCCAGTAGCATGGTGCACACAAATAAGACAACAGGAGTTTGTTGACATTTTAAAACCAAGTTATTAGTCATTTTAGATAGCAAAGATATTTAGTATATTATACATAACATGCAGTATCATTAAACCATTATCTTAGTTAGGGTTTTATTTCTGTGACCAAGGCAACTCTTATGAAGGAAAACATTTAATTGGAGCAGGCTTACAGATTTAGAGGTTTAATCCATTATCATCACAATGGGAAGTATAGTAGTATCCAGGCAGACATGGTTCTGGAGAAAAACATCTGAGAGTTCAACATCTTGACAAACAGTCACAACGAGACTGGATTCCACACCAGGTGGAGCTTAAATATACCTAAGACCTCAAAATCTACTGCCCACACAGTGATGAGCTTCCTCCAACAAGACCACATCAGCTCCAACAAAACTGCACCTACTCACACCTCCTAATAGTTCCACTCCCTAAGGCCAAGAATTTAAACACATGAATATGTGGGGGTCATTCCTATTCAGACCACCACAACCATATATAATTTTATACCCCAAATGGCCTCTTTAAAATATAGTTATTGAGGCCTGTTGAACTACTATATGCATATAAGAATTGTAGCACATATTTTCAGATTAATAAAAAGGAGTGTACAGATGACATTTGATAGCAGTAAGGACTATATTAGTCACCTCCACAGGGCAGCTTGCAGCAAGAGCCACCTTAGTCGTGCCTGGGCTGTGTCTCTCAGTGCACTTCCTTTGCCTTTTCTACAATGGATAACACTGGGAACAGTGGTTTTTCTAGAACAGCAGGAGGTTAAGGTTCACAAGGGACCTGACATGCATCTTGTTGGCATTGAATGTTTCTCTTTAACTGCTGGAGAATGCTTGAAGCATTTCAGGAAGAGGGAGAGAGACTGGATGCTTTGCAAAGATTAGCTGCCCTGCATCCAATTACTCAGAACTGGCTTTTCTTTGATCAGGTATGTTTGCTTTGATTTCAAGCTAACAGCTGACCATTAAACAGTGCTCATGATGTTTTTATTGCTGCTGATGAAGCAGATCTCTGAAAACTCAAAAACTTTGTAAGCAGAAACATTGCCTTGGAGAATGGGCTAGCGAAGGGCTTGCACATTGGAGAACGGGCTAGTGAAGATTTTGCATTGAGGCTTGCCTCAGCTTCCTGCTTTTCTTGCTGCTCCCTCTGGATGTGATCTGACCTCAGGACAGTAATGTAGAGATTCTAGTGTCTGAATCTGTACTCAGTATAAAACCAGTCTCACCAGCCAGCAGCCATGTGACTATGACAGACTCTGAGCCTTTAGCTCCCCACTTTCCCCATCTGTGATGTGACCTCCACAGTCCTGACACAGCCATATTAGACTGTGAGGCCTGGATATACTGATAAACAGTTAGCCTGGTGGCTTTGACCAGAGTCAAAGTTGCCAGGCTAAAGTCTGCCCTGATTATGATTACTGTATAGTAACTGTTTTTAGGGTGGTGAATTCCTTGTGCTCAAACTTAAATTGAGACCTAATTTTGAAGTATGGGCTCTCCTGTCATTTGTGTCTCAAATATATGGGCAAGCTCATGAAAGACATTAAAAGCAGATGCTTTTCAGCTTTCTGGTGACCTGATCAAAGACGGGAGAGGGACTAACACTAACTTCTGAGTCTCAGCCATGGCTGTATCCTGATGCTGCAGAGTGTCTCATTCCTGATCATCTGCAGAACTAGATGTGTGAGCCTTCTGTGACTGCTTCACAGTGGGAGGTTCAGAAAGAATGGGTCTACTGTGTAGAGATTGAGGGTGACATGCTACTACATGTACTGAGGGACTTCCATTTGCCAGCAGAATAAGAGGGAGCTAGGTGCAAACATTTGGGAAGGTTTTGACAAGGGAGAAAAGAGGACTATGTTTTACTTAGCTGTAAGGAGAGAGAATTGCACAATTCCTTCCCAGTATCAAAAACAGCTCTTTTCCTAATGACCAAAATAAGTTTTAAAAGTCTTAAGCATTAAAGAATGAAACATTCTACATCTACTTAATATTATTCCTTTGTCTATGTCTTATACGTGCACCTCAATACACACTCAAGTGTGCGCATGCATGCACATGCACACACACACAGAGAGAGAGAGAGAGAGAGAGAGAGAGAGAGAGGGAGACCTCAAGTGTGCACACAATTGCTACAGCACTCCTGGACTCAAGCACATAATTGTCACCAGTGTGTTAATTTTTTCCCTTAATTAAAGGCTTGAGGGTCAGCAAGATGAAAACAAATGAACGAACTAGGGAAGAGTGAACATTCATGGGAGCTTTGAATGTCAAAGGCGTGGTCTCTGCTAAATGAGCTTGGGGTCTTTATGAGGCAGAGGCAGATAAAGCCCCACTTTTCCCACAAAGTGAGCGTCTTCATGTTGAAAGCTTCAAAGAGGGAATATTAGGCACTTACAAACTTCTTTGTTCTTTTCTAAGAAAATAATTATGGCACAATTTATCCTAATTCAGATTTTAAGCCTTGATTAGAGATGTGCAATCTTACCTTCAAATAAAATATATAATTTTCTGCAGTGTGTGCATCCATTCACTCACTCTTCTCTCTAAATTACAGCAAATTGCTCCAATTTCAGTCCCTAACAGTGTGCATTTAGGCCACTCAGAAGCCAGCCTGCTCCTTCACCTACGTGCGTTCCACAATCACTAATAGAGGACGTCATTTTCATCAAGAGCGGTGAATTCTGCCACAGGCATTTGATCTTGGCACAAGAAGGAAACACGGAAGCAGCTGCTTCAGGGGGGCTGCTGGGGAGGCAGGACTTGATGACTTCAACCTGTCCGGGTCTTTGTGCAGCACTTCCCTGCTCTACTCATCTTTGCAGCAAACTGCTTTTGTCCAATAATGCCGTATTTAAATCAAAATGCAAAATTCAATGCTTGTGCATCTATGAGGAGTGGAAATCTGGTATTGGTACTTGGAGAGTATCAGGTTTGGGGGCTGAAGAGGTAGATGGAGGTGCAGAATGTTATCCACGCCCATCCCGTTAGAAGGAAAGCAAGAGAGACCACCACACAAATGTTCTTGCCCTATCCTTGGGACACAACAGTCTTTCGATTTTTTTTTTTAAAACAGTGGTGAATTAATGTGACATGCTCTGCCAGAATGGCCCAGTCTGAAGGCTGAAACTCAGGATAGTCTATTACTAATGAGTGGTAGAGCTAAGATTTGAACTCAGAGTTTGCACAGCAAAATCCATTATATAACCACACAATTCCAGAAAGGAGAACTTTAAAGTTTGTGGTTGGTCAGGTGGTAAGCAGCTGAATGGAAGCCCAGGCTGTGGTAACCAGAAAATGTTCCATTTACTACTAAACTGATTTTCTGTGCTTGATTGGCTCAGGCTTATACTGAATGTTATGATTCTATTCCATTCTTGCCTGTGTGGATAAAAATAATTCATATGGTTTGTGATAAAGGCACTGATTGTTGTATTTAGGGATTTAGTTCAGTGGTAGGATGGTTTCCATGGAAGTGCAAGACACTAGGCATGTTCACTAGCGCAGTGTGGGGAGAAAAGAAAACCAAAACAAACAAAAGGCAAAACCACAAAAAAGGCATGCCCCAAATCAGAAAAGAGAAGAAAGGAAAATCAAGGAAAACTTTCTTTGTGTATAAGCATATTCTTAAGTGAACTATTTCACCACATGGCTTTAATTAACATATATTTTTAGCACATTTGTAGTAAGTTTACATGGCTTAAAACTCTAAGAGCATAACATTGAAGAAAACAGTTTCCTATACTTTTCTTGTTTTTGGCACTCAAGATCCCTCCTCACCGAGGGGTCTACACATTCATCTTTATGTAGCCTTAAAATAAGTAAGGTTCATCTCCGTCTTGGGTTTGGGGTCTTGAGGCCAGAGTGAAGTTCAGAAGTCCTCAAGAGAATGATGTAAACATATCTATGATAAAGTCCAGTGTATAGATTGGCACAATAGAGGATGTGGAGAAAGAGGAACACTCCTCCACTGCTGGTGGGGCTGTAAGATGGTACAACCACTTTGGAAAGCAGTCTGGCGGTTCCTCAGAAAACTGGACATGACACTTCCAGAGGACCCTACTATACCTCTCCTGGGCATATACCCAAAGGATTCCCCGGCATGCAATAAAGACACATGCTCCATTATGTTCATAGCAGCCTTATTTATAATAGCCAGAAGCTGGAAAGAACCCAGATGCCCCTCAAAGGAGGAATGGATACAGAAAATTGGTATATTTACACAATGGAATACTACTCAGCAATTAGAAACAATGAATTCAAAAAATTTTTAGGCAAATGGTTTGATTTGGAAAATATCATCCTAAGTGAGGTAACCCAGTCACAAAAGAATACACATGGAATGCAATCTCTGATAAGTGGATATTAATTAGCCCAGAAGCCCTGAATACCCAAGGCACAAATCGTATAACAAATGACTCCCATGAAGAAGTATGGAGAAGGTCCTGATCCTGAAAAGGATTGATCTAGCATTGGAGGGGAATATAAAGACAGAGGAAAAAAAGGAGGGAGGTCATTGGAGAATGGATGGGGAGAAGAAGGTTTATGGGACATATGGGGAGGGGGGATCCGAGAAAGGGGAAATCATTTGGAATGTAAACAAAGAATATAGAAAATAAAAATATTTATAAAAAAATAAATTGGCACAATAAGAGGTCAATAATAACAAATAAATAATATGATTCAGATATAAATATTGTAAATAAGTTATTTCAAACATATGAGTTGTTAAGCTCTAGACTTTCCTGTTTCACTTTTTGGAACTCAGTTGACTATAAATAACCAAAACCAAAGAGCAGGAATCCATGGAAAGGGTGCTCAATATCTGAAGAAATATGCCTGTGTATTTTTTATCATTTTACTCAGAGTCTGGTTATTAAAAATAATAAAGATGTGGGTAGTGGCCAAGACTGTGCTGATGTCACTTAGCAGTAGATCCTGGAATGCTCTTGCTCTTCTATAGTATCTCAGTAGCCACATCTACAGACCTACCAAAATCTAATGGAGAGGGCCTGCTGACTATATACAATTGGGAATATTGTCTGGGCTGTTGTACTTGGAATTATGATAAATATATTTTATTAGATACTAAGAACGTAAGGCAATGGATCCTACAATGAGTTTCTGCAAGTATGGTTGACAGGACACTGATAAGAATTTCGAAACTGGTTTCTATAAGGATCATATCAGTCTGTCTGCTCTGGTCAAATGAGATGTAATATCTTTTCTTCAAAATCTCAGTTAGCATGTGACATAAAACTCAGTCCTAGTTAGCTTCAGCAGTCAACTTGCTGGTACCTGGAGTCATCTAAGGGTGTCCCCACTGAGAATTTCACAGATCAGACTTGCCTGTGGCCATGTTTGTGAGGGATCTTCTAGATTAACTATTGATGTAGGAAGGGTTCAGCCTATGGTGGGTGGCACCATCCCAAATCAGGTGGTCCTAGGCTGTATAAGAAAGCTACCTGAGCTTCAAGTTAACCAAAACATAGCCACCAAGCAAGAAGAATTTCTTTGTGCCTTCTGCTCTTGAGTCCCTGCCCTGACTTCCCTCAGTTTAGGACGACAAACTGGGAGGTATAAGACAAGTAAAGCTTTTCTGCCACAGCTTGTATATGGGCAATGTGTTTGTCTGGGTAACAGAAAAGAAACTTGGCTTTTACCAACCTAAGAGCTAGGCCTTGTGTTTCAGCAATCCAGTTCGATTTTTTTTCTTCTTTTAAACTCTCCATTCTTATTTCTTTTGCTCTTATTACTATGAGTTCTCAGCATTTTCCTCTCAGTTTGCAAATATTATTTCAGACTAACATTATTCTTTCCCTCCTTTTTAAGATTCATTGCTTTTATTTTATTTATTTTGTTTTAATTTAGAAAGTATGTGTTTAAAAAGAAGAAAATTGTATCTCAAGGAAAGAGTAATTTTGCATCCTCAACATTTGCAAAGCCCTGAGTTCAACAGTAGTATTAGAAGAGGAGGAGAGGGAGGAGGAGGGGGGAGGAGGAGGAGGAGGAGGAGGAGGAGGAGGAGGAGGAGGAGGAGGAGGAAGAGGAGGAGTGCTAATTATTGATTTGATTTGTAGGCAATCACCACACCAGCTCACCAGCTTCTGGAGCAGAGTAGACTATGGCTTAGTTTTAATACTCACAGAACTAAAAATCACTGAGATCATTTATTAATTGCGAGAAGATTGACTGAACATCTTTCTCATACAGAGGCTACAGTTGAGTGCTTTAAACACTCATACAGAGGCTACAGTTGAGTGTTTAAAACTCCTCTTTTGTTCCAGTCTGTCCAAAAGTAGGAGCTGTGAGCTTCACAGCTTTATTCAAGTTTAATCTAAACTTAAATTTAAAGCTGGTTCTTTCTGTTGAACTCAGAACACTTCTTTCTTCATGTGCATTCAAGTTGTAGATTAAGACAATAAGATTCTGATATACATATGTGTATCAAAGTAATTACTATAGTGAAGCAAATTTAAATGTCTATCATGTCATGTTATCCTCTGTACACATGTGCTTGCAGCATGTGTGATTCACTCTGTAGCTTTTCACTGTTCAACAGATCACTGTAACTCAAGCACTCAGCTCACATGTGGACCCCAGGATTCTCCATATCAGAAAGCTTGTGCTTTTGACCTATACCCCCATTTACTTCATGTTGTCTCTAGATACCCCCACTTTTATTTTTGTTTTATAAATTCATGTGTGTGGGGGGTGTATGAGTGTGCATCGTGGTGTTCACGAGTATGAGGGTATGCATGCCAAACACTCGTGTGGGGACCAACGCAGATGCCGTTCTCTGTCATTCCTTTCAGAGCAAGCACACTGGCTACTGGGTCATCTCTCTAGCCCATTGTTGTTGTTGTTGTTGTTAATATTATTATTGTTTTTAATCCAAACACCTATGAGATCGTTATTTTATTTCTGTGTTTGGCTTATTTTGTTTAACTCAATGCTCTTTTGCATTTCTCCATATGGTAAAATGGTAGACTTTCCTTCTTTATTCTCATGAGTACTCTGAGGTATGTACACCAAAAGTTATGGGCAGTGGGAACTGAATAACCAAACATACACATATGTCATACATATTATACACACACATACATGCATATATATATCCAGGTTGTGTCATGAGACTAGACTGTAGAAGCCTTGAAAGATACAGTTGGGTAAATCCCCATCCACTCTGAGACATATCTTATAAGATGGAGGTCACAATACCAACAACTTTATTGCAGGGATTAGAAGGCTAGTCACAGGAGTCTCTTCAGAATCCCAAGTTACTAGGGTAAGGGAAGGGGGTTTTCTGGGTCGGTTTCTTGCGTATTTCCAGTGGTTAATTGCTGGTTTTCTGACAACTTATTCTCTTCTTTTGTCCTGTCCTCCTCTTCCTAGCTCTGAATCAAAGTTCATGATTTAAATGAGGTCCCATAAAACCTGGCCTCTTCTCAGCAGCTGCACAGTCACTCAAATTTCCCAGGAGAACTTCCACATGTGGCTGCTCAGCTGAATCCTGTCTGAATGGCCTACGCTGGGACTGGGGAATTGGAAACCCATTGGAAACTTCCTGAGAATGGGGGGGGGGAGGAGCAGAGGAGGACTCTGCAGAAGTGTGTGTGGGAAAGATAAGAGGCTAAAGGTACCAGAAACAGGGCAGTTTATTGAGCACTTACTATATTTTAGGCACCTATCCATGCAATTCTAACAAAATATCTACTGAACTGTAAGACCCACAGGAAGCCTGTGACCTTTCACCTGTCATCTGATTCCCATCGCTTCCCAATGTCCACTGTTTGCATTGACTGGTGTTCAGAAAGTTTCAATGGGCACTGTTGAGTCCATTTTGAACGTCAATTCCCAAGAAGCAGAAAGTCAAATGGCAAAGTGATTGTGGCCAGAGGAGAAGCTCTAGGAAGCACAGAGAAGGATAGAAACCCAGGCTGGTCTAACCAGCAAGGTCTTTATTTCTGCATTGACACACAGAATGACCCAGAGGTGTTTGCAGGGAGAGTGCTCACAGAGAGACACAGAGTGCTTGGCCACATTTCTCTCTCATCGCTGTCACTAGACGGAAGGCTAGAGATGAGCTCACAGAGGGGAGCCTGCCCGATCTTTCAAGTCCCATTGCCAATTCATTGGGACATGGATATATTGGCATATGTCCCCTCTACAATGATGAAGGAGGCCTTCTCTGTCTAAAATATTTCTCTCAGTGTTTACCATGTGAGTGTGTTTTTATTTCCAATAATAACTACGTTTTAAACTTTTAAAACTTAACTGGGTAGATGATCATTTCCAACATTCCAACTTCATTCATCTAATTCCTTGAGGGGGTGCTCTGCTAATGTCAGCCTTGTCTGTGGCTAAGTGCAGGCACAAATTTGACAAAAGATTGCCAAGAGAGAAGGAGAGTTGTGGCTACTGTTAGTTATCTAGGAATGAGCCCTTCAGAGTCAAGATTTCTCCTTGACTTAGGATTACTACTGCTAGGATGAGACACTATGACCAAACAGCAAGTTGGGAAGGAAAAGGTTTATTGGGTTTATACTTCCACATCACAGTCCATCACTGAAGAAAGCCAGGATAGAACCTCAAACAGGGCAGAAACCAGGAGGCTGGAGCTGAGGCAGAGGCCTTGGAAGCATGCTGCTTAGTGGCTTGCTCCCCATGGCTTGCTCAGCCAGATTTTTTATAGAACCCAGAACCACTAGTGATAACGGCACTACCCATAATGAGCTGGGCCCTCCCTCATTAATCACTAATTAAGAAAACGCCCTACTGCTGTGTCTTATGTAAGCATTTTCTCAATTGAGGTGTCCTCATTTCCAGTAACTCCATCTTGTATGAAGCTGATATAAGCCTAGCCAGCACACTCCTGTCAACCTGATGCTTGAAGATGACTCCCAGGACACTCCAGTGCAGGAAACACCATGTGCAAAGCTGTGATATTGTGACAAAGCCATTGTTGTTCAGGAGGTAGGATCCAGGCTGGGTCTCCAATGTGATGGGTAGAGGTCTATGGCTGAATGGCACTAACTTTTTCTATAGTCACTCTTAACATTTTCTGATTCCAAGATCAATCCTGTGAATACCACAAGGCAACTTTTGTTATTACTTTAGGCAAGTATAAAATTATAGGAAATTCATGTTATATATAATGTAAAATTATATGACTAGAACAGGAAGCCATGAGGGAAATCTCAGTACTCAGAAGCAGTACAGAAATAGCTTCACAGACAATGACTTTGCATCAGGACCATTTTATGATATTTCTGAAATTCACATTAATTCACATGGGTCAAGCAGGGTATAGAGGTTCATGTCTGGAATCCCTTCATTTTAGACCAGATTTATGGAAGGCCATACATAGTGAGTTCTAGGCCAGCCTCACCCACATAGGAAGACTGCCTCCAAACAAACACACAAATGTCCACACTACCAAACACGCGGGAAGTGGTCTTCCTCCTAAAAACTGAGTGATAATTTGAGGAATGTTACTGATCTAAAAATGTATCCATTCACCTCTTCTCTGTGGTGACAATGGTGTCACTTCATAGGATAGTGTTTACAGATGATGATGTCATCATGACAGTGGGAGGCAATCCCACTTCTACTCTAGCCTGCTGCAATCATGCTGTGTGAGATTTTTCATGTCTACAACTAACCTGTCATGAACGCTGGAGAACAGTCTTCTTTGCTGCTTTACCTAGGACTGGCATGATGGTATCTGAGAGTTCCTGCTTTAGTACATAGTCTATGACTGGATGAATCTGACCCAGTTTGTCTTTCAAAAGCCTCTTCCTAGCCTCTCAGAGCTATCCAAATTTTCTGGGTCCTCTGAAACCCTGACCACTCTCTTTTCTTTTGTGTGTGTGTGTGTGGGTGGGTGGAGCGTGCATACTCATGCGAAGGCACAAATGTTTTTAAATAGTTGGTAGTAGTGGGACTGCTAGAGAGATGGCTCAGAGGTTAGGAGGCCTTGCTATCCTTGAAGGGCACGGAGTTTGGTTTGTAGCATCTGTGTCTTATGCCTCACAAGTGCCTGAAATTCCTACTCCAGCAGATCAGACATCCCCCTTGTGATTTCAAAGGCCCCACCATGCACATGTGCACATGTATGCATTTGGAAACCTACACATACACACACACACACACACACACACACACACACACGGGGGGGGGGGGGGTGAACCAAGATGAGCATTTAAGACAGTGGCTGGCACTGCAGGAGACACAAGTTTCAATTTTTTTGAAATTCTCTCTGACCCCAGAAACAAATATTAAGCATCAACAGCTAGAGTTCTGGCACCCGTGGGTCATTTTCTCATCTCTGAACAAAAGCTTTTGCTTCTATACCATCGTGCCCTGATGCTGAGAGACGCTCCACTTTTTACAGGAAGAAAGAGAGAGAAAAAAGTTCCCTGAGGCAAACCACACAATAAAATAGGTTGAGGCCACCATCACCTCCCTCTCACAGTCACTTCTGAGCCTTTTTGGCCTGCAGTGTTGCCGGGCTGGGGAAGAGTCTTGCCCCCTTAACTGAGAATTACCAGGACATATGGTCCAAACCGGAGACCTGGGTAGACAGAGCAGTTCACAGTTGCTGCCCCGTGCTGGCTTCTTTCCACTCGACAGCTTCGCAAGAAGCTCAAAGCTCATGCTGGGGGCATATGCTTCTGGACCCTGCACTTACTGCCTGCAGCTATGAAGTCCTGCATTCTAATGGTAATGTGGCAATCTGTTCTGTGACAGCTCAGGGGGCTGGATGACAAGCCTGCTCCTGACAGGGACATCACTTTTATGAGACATTGCTTTCCCTGCACCTGAGAACTGATGTAATGAGAGAGAGAGAGAGAGAGAGAGAGAGAGAGAGAGAGAGAGAGAGAGAGAGAGAGAGAGAGAGAGAGAGAGGATTCACAGAATAAAAATAGCAGACTGCCTTTCAAAATGAAGCTCATTTTATACCCAGCAGAGCTATGTTTAAAAAGGCCTTTTCCTGTGGGATAAAAACTGTCTAACTTCCAGGCTGAGGCTTTCAGAAACAGCTCTTCTCTCCTCCCCAGTGATCCTGGAAGGCCCCACTCTTGGAGGCCTGTGTTTGCACAAGGCCCAGGATGCATTTCGTGTTTAGTTAGCTCTAAGCTCAGTTCCTAGTACTGGAAAGAAAAATGAACAGAGAAAAAGAGAAAATAAAATCTGATTAAGCAATGAGGAAAATGTCTGCTGTGCACAGGCTCTTTTGGCCACATTCTTGAGTTCGCATTTGCTGTTCTTTGTTGCTGGATATAGAATTGAATAACTGACAAAGTACACACACACACACACACACACACATACACACACACATACACACACACACACTTACAATCATTATTGGAGAACATGCACACAGAGACAAGAAGTAATGGTAAATTAGCATTTTACATCAAGAGGAGCAGGCTATACCATGGAGGTGATGGGTACAAATCACTGATAGAATACAGAAATGAGCAATCAGAGAGGAAGACAAAAGGTTGTGGGCCTGTGGAGGATAGGAAAGCCAGGCATGTTCAGACCAATAATGAAAGAGATGGATCAGAGTGCTTTTGGTATAATATCAAATTCTCAAAGGTTTTCATTATAAACAAACCAATCCATGGATATTAATGGGGTACCTGGATATAAGTGCACCTTGCCAAGAAGGCTCACCATTCTGCAGCCCCAAACAACACCAGTGCAACCAAAGGCATCTGAAGTCAAACAAGTTTGAAAACCGATCTCTGCCCATAAATTTGAATCAGGACGCTGCCACACATAACTAGCTGGAGCTGAGTCAATCAGAATGTGCCTGTGTCTGAGAAAATTCTACCTGCAAAGACTACAGAATTCAGCAAGGGCCCACTAAATTCCCACCAGTATGACGCTGTCTGTGGGAATCTCATGAACTTGAGGAAAGTCAGATCTCACAATTCTCTTGGAGTGTGCTGTCCTGGAAAATCTCTCACACAGGAAACAGAGAAAAACATTCCGTAGTCACTAATTGGGTGTAGAGAAGGGAGACTTGGTAGAGAATGATCCCCTGGTTTAAAGATGATGATTGGTATCAAAACTAAGGGATGCATTGACTCATTTACCATTTGTTTTTTATAACTGAGGGTCAGGATTTGATCACCCAGCTAACTAATGATGACTGAGGGAGAGAGGAAGGGAGGGAGAGAGAAACAGATTAAGAGAGGGAGAGAGAAAGAGGAGGGAGGGAAGGAGGGAGGGAGGAAGGGAGGGAGGGAAGGAGGGAGGAAGGGAGGGAGGGAAGGAGGGAAGGAGGGAGGGAGGGAAGGAGGGAGGGAGGAAGGGAGGGAGGGAGGGAGGGAGGGAGGGAAGGAGAGAGGGAGGGAGGGAGGAAGAGAGATTTGGTCACAGATCACCAGATCGTGGAGAGGAGTGACCTACGTTTATCTTCCCCTTGTATTGGTTGGTAAACCTTCTGTCACCACATTGTCATCCAGAGAAGGAGACGTTGGGTCCCATGCTCACAGGTGACACCATGTTCCCCTATGGGTTTGTCATATCACTCCCATGCACTTCCTCTCATAACTCAGGTTGGATTTTAATCTAATCATGTCTTTAATGTCACTGTCTCCTTAGATGATCACAAACTCAGTGGCTGTTAGTGATTAAACACACAAATACAAAATTTGTTGTGCTGTAATTTATTTCATAACCCACTTTACAATGAGGAAATACATCATTAATCCCCAAATACATCCAGATACATGTGTGGAATCACACCATATGTGATTTGAACCTTTGAGACCAGTTTTTCTTTTTTTCTTTCAGCAATCTGATGTCTTTTTAAATGAAGCTTGATGTGCATGCATGGACAATGACACAGTAGATTCACCCTTTAAAGTGCACAGCCCTCTTTCTTTTCCTTTCCCTACATCAATAATGTTATACAACCACTGCTACTATTTCCAGAATATTCACTAGACACATAAAGCTACTCCATATCTGTTTTCAGTCACACACTATCTTGCCTCCCCAAAGGTCCTTGGAAAATACCTTTCTTCCTCATATTTATCTGCTCTAGATTTTCAAACTGTAGAAACTTTTCTGACCTTTTAACTTAGCTGGCTAGCTCAGGGTTAGAGCAAGCCTTTGAACTTTATTTTTTTTTTATCTTGATTCTAATGGAACCTCATTTTCCATGTTTAGCACATCTGTCAGTGGATGGACTTGGGCACCACTTCCATGTTTAGGTATTGTGACTAATACCACTGTGCATGGCCAAAGTCAAGGTTTAGGTAATTTTCAACAGCAGGTGTTTTCAAATCTCTTTTGTATATACAGAGGACTCAAATCTTCATTCTCCTGCTAAACTTGAACATTGTCTTCTTTTGAAAATGTATGTGTGTGTATGTATGTATGTATGTATGTATGTATGTATATATGTATGTAGAAGGGAGGGTTATGTGCATATGAGTGCAAGTCTTCTTAGAGGTCAGAGTAGGGCATTAGATCTCCTGGAACTAGAGTAGCAAACATTTGTGAGTCCCCCAGCGTAGCTGCTAGGAAACAAACTCAGATCTCTGTGAGAATTGGACTCTCTTAATTGTCAAGCATCTCCTCAATCTGAAAGTTATATTTTTGACAGGCTGCAAAATGGTTTTTCAAAATGGCTGCACTGTTCAGTATTCTTTCTCATGCCAGCAATGCACACACTCTCATTTTTTTTTTCTGGTCAATGCCAGACCTTGCTGTTCCAGGCCATCCTTGGGAGTATAGAGTGAGGATTTCCCTGTGGTTTTGATTGGCACTTTTGTAGTGAGCAGGAATGTCCTTGGATGAGGTCACCTTTGCACTGTCCTCATTTCTAACCCCATGAATCATGTATCTGTCCACATGTCAGCCCCACACAGGCATTGTTGCTCCTTCTCAATGTGTCTGCAATTAGGGTGTCTGGGTTCTCTAATTCTGTTCTTTGTCAGGATTGCTTTGGCTCCTCAGAGCCTTTGCAATTAATTCCACATGAGCTTGAGGACTGGTTTTTCCTTCAAACCCACTCTCATCGAAAAATGTGCTGAGGATTACCATGGAGCAGGAAGAAAAGCAGAGCAAATCAAATATGTGCAAATTTGATAGTAATAAATAAAGTCATTATACCATGACTCAGGGGGCTTGAGTGAGTTCTTCTCTCCAACCCACAAAAAAAAAAAACGGAATACAGATTCAAACTATTTGCCGACTTTGTCATTTTATAAGTAGAGAAATAGTAGCACACACACTAGGAACTATAACATGACTGAAGCCAGGAAGGACCTGGGTGAACCGTTAGTTTTTAATTGGTATTCAGGAAATAGAATCCCTCCTATAATACAGAGCACTAAAGAGTAAGCAGAGTAGATCATAGGAGGAGACTGTCTCCAAGAGGCAGCAGCCCAGGGAAGGTCTACAGACAAGCCTGAAGTACATTCTGTGTACAAACCATAGAGACAAGCCTTTGCTTTCATTACAATGCAGAGTCTTGGAGCTTCTAGTCTTTCTGGTTAGCACAGCAAAAATACATGCCAGACTCAGCTCAGGCTCCATATTGACTGAAGCAGTGTTGACTCTTTCCAGAAACTTTCAAGAAAAAGAAAAAAATACTACTATTGCTATTAATTTTCTATTGCTAGCTATTTTTGTGACTTTTATCTCTCTTTCAATATGCAACATATATTTTAAAGAAAAATTAATGAAAATGTGAACAAAAGCCAAGCAGTGGTGGCACATGCCTTTATTCCCAGCACTTGGGAGGCAGAGGCAGGTGGATCTCCGAGTTTAAGGCCAGCCTAGTCTACAGAGTGAGTTCCAGGACTTTCAGGACTATACAGAGAAACCCTGTCTTAAAAATAACACCACCACCAACAACAACAACAAAAACTGCACAGAGCCAGTAAAAGAATAAAGTTGAAAGATTTTTAGAAAGATTGAAAACTGAAGGGAGGTCACCACAATGGGTAGGCAGAATTAAGATTCCAGTCTGTCAAGGAGGAAAAATATATATATATAAAGGATATATATATATATATATATATGTGTGTGTGTGTGTGTGTGTGTGTATAAACATTAGTGCAGGAATGAGATAAAAATTAAAATAACATTCAAATAGAGCTCATGTTGTCAAAGTTAAAGACAGACATCTCAGAACATGCATAGAATGTATTACTTCCAACCTGGGTCAAAGAATCTTCTTGAGGCAGGTGCTGTTACCATAGAGACATAGCCATGCCCAAGTTACTAAGAATAAGGAATTTGAGTGCCCAACTGTACTCAGCAGCTATATCAATCTTCCCAACATGTCCCATGAGTCTCAGGGAACATTGAGAAAGAGGTGGTGGAGAGAATGCTGTAGAATGCTGCTTTCTGGGATGTGTTGACCACTGCACATGTGAGCTTACAGTTGCCAGCACAAGATCTGTACAACATGAAGACACTAATCAATACTCCATTCTGGAGAAGGAAATTAAGAGCTCCCACCAGTAGCTGGAAAATCTGTGGGCAGTTTATGGCTACTGAAGGAGGAATAGTAAGTTGTGATGTAACCCATGATAAGTTGCCCGTGCCCTAGTAGATGATCCCCGAACTGTGTGCCTATCAGCAGCGGGTGCATTAAAGTAAGTTAGTAAGTAAGGAAACACACAACTTTGGGAGGTTCATGTCATGGAGGGTCTTGGTCCTGGTAGGAATTGGAGTGAGGAGTGCATATGATCAAGATATATTTATTGTATGCACCTCTGAACATTTATAATTTAAAAAAGAAAGTTATCAAGGAAACCAAATCAAAACTACATTGACATTCCATCTCTATGAAATGGCTATCATCGAGAAAACAAAAACAATATATTCTGGTGGAAATGTAGAGAAAATATAATCCCTACATACAGCTGATGGGAATGTCAGTCAATCTGGTCACTATGGAAATCAATATTGTGGTCAGTAACTAATAAGAATTCCCTAAATGCGCTGTGCACTATGCACTATTCACAATGGACAAGTTATGAATAGTGCTTATGGCTCTATTATAGAGTAATTATTTTTTTCAGGTCTATGTATATCCAAAGGAGTACTATTTATACATAAAGAAAAATAAAATTATATAACCTAAAAGAGAATAGAAAAAAGTGGATTGAAGATGAAAAAGGAAGACAAAGAAGAACAAACACCACTGAGTTTTCTCTCATGTGCATAAGCTTTCATGTTTAAGATTTGAAAGCACAGGGAGACTATTAATAGTAATGGATATTAGTGGACTGATCAAGCAAGGTTCATGGGGTGGTAAACGTGATCCAAGTACATTTCACAACAGAAATTCTCAATCCATAGGTCATGACTCCTTTGAGGTTATATATCAAATATTCTGCATATTATATACTTACATTACAATTTATCTTTTTTCCTTTATTGATACATTTTTATTTACATTTCAAATGATTTCCCATTTTCTGAGTCCCCACTCCCCGAAAGTCCCATAAGCCCTCTTCCCTCCCCCTGTTCCTCCATCTACCCCTTCCCAATTCCCTTTTCTTTTATTCCCCTATACTGCTGCATTGAGTCTTTCCAGAACCAGGGGCCATTCCCCTATTCTTTTTGGACATCATTTAATATGTGGATTATGTTTGGGGTATTCATAGGTTCTAGGCTAATATCTACTTATCAGTGAGTGCATACCATGATTGATCTTTTGAGACTGTGTTACCTCACTTAGTATGATGTTCTCCAGCTCCATCCATTTGTCTAAGAATTTCATGAATTCATTGTTTCTAATGGATGAATAGTACTCCATTGTGTAAATATACCACATTTTTTGTATCCATTCCTCCGTTGAAGGACACCTGGGTACTTTCCAGCTTCTGGCTACTACAAATAGGGCTGCTATGAACATAGTGGAGCATGTGTCCTTATTGCATGCTGAAGAATCCTCTCGGTATATGACCAGCAGTGGTATAGCAGGGTTCTCAGGAAGTGTCATGCCCAGTTTTCTGAGGAACCGACAGACT
The DNA here is from genome assembly GCF_947179515.1 of Apodemus sylvaticus. Lineage (NCBI taxonomy): Eukaryota > Metazoa > Chordata > Mammalia > Rodentia > Muridae > Apodemus > Apodemus sylvaticus. Next base: position 97,128,642 of record NC_067477.1, on the reverse strand, counting down.
GATTTCCAAAGTGGTTACACCATCTTGCAATCCCACCAGCAGTGGAGGAGTGTTCCTCTTTCTCCACATCCTCACCAACACCTGCTGTCTCCTGAGTTTTTGACCTTAGCCATTCTGACTGGTGTGAGGTGAAATCTCAGGGTTGTTTTGATTTGCATTTCCCTAATGATTAATGAGGTTCAACATTTTTTAAGGTGTTTCTCAGCCCTCCGAAGTGCTTCATGTGAAAATTATTTGTTTAGCTCCATACCCCACTTTTTAATGGGGTTATTTGGTTCTCTGTTTTCTACCTTCTTGAGTTCCTTGTATATATTAGATATTAGCCCTCTGTCGGATTTAGGGTTGGTGAAGATCCTTGCCCAATCTGTTGGTTGATGTTTTTGTCCTTTTGACAGTGTCCTTTGCCTTACAGAAACTTTGTAGTTTTATGAGGTCCCATTTGTCAATTCTTGATCTTAGAGCATAAGCTATTGGTGTTCTATTCAGGAACTTTTCCCCTGTGCCCATGTCCTCAAGGGTCTTCCCCAGTTTCTTTTCCATTAGTTTCAGTGTGTCAGGTTTTATGTGGAGGTCCTTGATCCATTTGGAGTTGAGCTTGGTACAAGGAGATAAGAATGGATTGATTCACATTCTTCTGCATGCTAACCTCCAATTGAACCAGCACCATTTGTTGAAAAAAACTATCTTTTTTCCACTGGATGCTTTCTGCTCCTTTGTCGAATATCAAGTGACCATAGGTGTGTTGGTTCATTTCTGGGTCTTCAATCCTATGCCATTGATGTACTTGCCTGACATTGTACCAATACCATGCAGTGTTTATCACTATCGCTCTGTAGTAAAGTTTGAAGTCTAGGATAATGGATCCCCTTGAAGTTCTTTTACTGTTGAGAATAGTTTTAGCTATCCTGGGTATATCATTATTCCAGATGAATTTGAAAATTGCTCTTTCTAGCTCTATGAAGAATTGGGTTGGGATTTTTAAGGGGATAGCATTGAATCTGTAGATTGCTTTGGCAAGATGGCCATTTTAACTATATTAATCCTGCCAATCCACAAGCATGGAAGATTTTTCCATTTTCTGAGATCTTCGATTTCCTTCTTCAGAGATCTGAAGGTCTTGTCATATAGGTCTTTCACTTGTTTGGTTAGAGTCACCCCAAGATACTTTATGCTGTTTGTGGCTATTGTGAAGGGTGTCATTTCCCTCATTTCTTTCTCAGTCTGCTTATCCTTTGAGAATATAAAGGCTACTGATTTGCTTGCATTGATTTTGTAGCCAGCCACTTTGCTGAAGTTGTTTATCAGCTGTAGGAGTTCTCTAGTAGAGAAGTGATTTTTGTGTTTCCCTTGTAAGGGCTTCTAATTTTTGATCCATTTTCTCCTGAATTTCTTTAAGTATGTCCTTTATGTGTTCCTGTACTAGCATCATGATCAGTGCTTTTAAATCCAACTCTTGTTTTTCTGGTGTGTTGGGGTATCCAGGACTTGCTATTGTTTGAGAATTGGGTTCAGATGCTGCCATAATGCCTTGGTTTCTGTTAGTAATATTACTACGTTTGCCTTTAGCCATCTAGTTCTCCCTGGTGTTAGATGGTCTTATTGTCACTAGCTGGTGCTTCAACCTACTGTGGATCTTTAAGGTTATTTCTGCAACACTGGATGACTGGGTTTCCTCTGGCACAGATTACTGATATGCTGGCCTTCCTCTTTTGTGCCTTTGGAGCCCTGCTCAGTCTTGCCTCAAGCAATGTTATACTTAGGTTGTCAAGGTCAACCAGGTGTTCTCTGACTTCTCTCATATGGAGCAAAGATGGTGTGGTGTGGGTCACTCCCTCTGTTGATTCTCACATAGGACACAGGTCCTGCGATGGACCAGCTTGCAGATGAACCACCTATGCGCTCAATTCCTGAGTGCAGGCAGAACCCTGGAGATTTGCACCCCCAGAGATCTAAAGCTCAGGGTGATCAGTACCTAGTGATGCTTTTCTGTCCTGGCACAGAGCGACTATGGCCGCGGGGAATCTCTTCCTCTGCTGCTCTCCAGGCAGGACACAGGTCCCACACCCATTGGGCTGGTGGACAAACCATCTATGTGCTCAGTTCTTTGGCGCAGGCAGACCCCTGGCAGTTTGCACCACCAGAGATCTAAAGCTCAGGGTGATATAGTACCTCGTGACCCTTTTCTGTCCTGGCAGGGAGCAAATATGGCCATGGTTCTTCTCTCCTTCTGCTGCTCTCTGGGCAGGGCACAGGCCCCATGCCCGGTGGGCTGGCAGACAAACCGCCTATTTACATTACAATTTATAACAGTAACAAAATTAAAGTCATGAAATAGCAACAAAACAACTTTATGGATGGGTGTCACCACACACAAGGAATGCATTAGGAAGGTTGAGAACAATTGTTATCAAAGAAGAAAACTTTGTTTTGTACAATTAATAGATGTGGACAAAGGAAGAAAAGCCATTCATGTAAAGTAACTTCTGAAATAAAAATATTTCCTTTAAACCAAAAAAAAGTTTAATATCAAAGAAAACACAATGACTAAAGAAAGAAACCTAAAGAATATATCATAACACTCATAGTACTTAGGATATAGGCACAAAGTGAGGACATGTGTAACTTAGTAACAATTCTAAATGGAATGACATTTTTAAAGTTCTGAAAAAAGATTACTGTCAACTTATTATTGATACTTATATAACTGATTTCTATATGCAGTCAAGTAACCTTCAGGATCAATGTAGATGTGAAGAATTTCAAGATAAGCATAAACCAAGGAAATTAAGGTGAACCTGCAGACCATCATGTGAAATATTTATATCCTATCCCAAGCAGGAGTAATGATAAGACACAATCATGGGAGAATGGAAAACAATAAATAACACTGGAAATGTGATAAATAAGAAAATGAGAATTAGTTATAAATAAAGAATGTCCAACATAGTAATTCCTCTAAACCCCATTGTAAAAAAACAGTTAAAATTATCACGGCCTATTCTAGATGCCAGAAGAAAGACAGCAAAATGATAAGACATTATATAAAATATATATGAATTATAAACTGAATACAAATTAAAAACCACAAGACCTATGACTAAATTTAAAAGCCCAGGACTAGCAATGTGCTTCCTGCAAGAAACTCATGTCTCAGGATAAGACACAGACTGATGATGAAAGGACAGAGAGTGACATTGGAAGTAAATGTATCAGAATCACATGTGACAAACAACAACAAAAACCTTCAAGACAAAATAAATTGGTAGAGACAAAGAAATGATATTAAAAAGAAAACTATATAGTTATTGAATATTGTGGTATCTGGTTTTATGAAATAAACACTAGTAGATACACAGGTCAAGACAAGACTAGTATAATAGAAGGAATGACTTTAGTCCCATATTCTCACTTATACGTCAATTATCCAGACCAAAGAAATCAACATCAAAAATAATTATGCCATATCTATGGACATAGAGCTCTGAATGCATCCACTGTGGTCTCAAATAATTGCTCTGTAGATGCATCTAGTATTTTTCTAAAGAACATTTCATCCAAGACAACCTGTATCTTTTTCTTATCTCATGAAACATTTCCCTAGTAAATAATATATTATAAGGAAATATTAACAAGTGCAAACAAAATGACATGTGTCGTATTTGGTAATAAAGAAGCAAAACCAAAAGTCAACAACAATAGGAACAACAGAAAATGTACCAGTGTAGAGATCTGACAATGGATTTCTGAATAATTTGTGACTGAAGAAGTCAAAAGAGTTCAAATTCTCTAAACTCAAATGGAAATGGAAACACAGTGTACTAGAGCATGCGGCCAGAGCAAATAATGCACAAGGGAAGTTTATACATGTAACTGTCTACATTGAAAACTGATAGATCTTAAATAGATAGCCTAATGAGGAACACCATGTTTCTAAACAAAACAAACTAAATGTACATCCCATAGAAGAAAGGACATAATGAAAGTCACAGAAAAAATAACTGAAATAAAGTCTAACAAAACAATCCAAAAACACCATTAAAGTAAGGAACTGGTTCTTAGAAGGGACAAACAGCACTCACAAATGACCAAAGGAGGAGAAGACCTAAATAAATAAAATTGATGATAAAAAAATGGAGATTATGATGGGGTGCCACTGAAATCTTCATGATATTCTGAGAGCTATCTTCCAACAAAATAGAAAATCTAGAAGGAATAAGAAAAATTTGGATGGGTATTGTACTGGCTGGTTTTGTGTGTCAACTTGACACAGGCTGGAGTTATCACAGAGAAAGGAGCTTCAGTTGGGGAAGTGCCTCCATGAGATCCAGATGTGGGGCATTTTCTCAATTAGTGATCAAGGGGGGAGGGCCTTTGTGGGTGGTACCACCTTTGGACTGGTATTCTTGGGTTCTATAAGAGAGCAGGCTGAGCAAGCCAGGGGAAGCAAGCCAGTAAGTAACATCTCTCCATGGCCTCTGCATCAGCTCCTGCTTCCTAACCTGCTTGAGTTCCAGTCCTGACTTCCTTTTGTGATGAACAGCAATGCAGAAGTGTAAGCTGAATAAACCCTTTCCTCTCCAACTTGCTTCTTGGTCATGATGTTGTGCAGGAATAGAAACCCTGACTAAGACAGGTATGAACTATCAAACATGAACAAAAACTGTAAAGAACTTAAGTAGACCAATAGGAACCCATGAGGTCAAAGTAGCAAAATTCTGCCCAACAAATAAAAGGTCAGCACTGAATCTGATTTAGATAAGCTTAGTTATTTAAGACTTTGATAACATGTTTGCAATGGAACCTTGGATCAATTAAAACTTATTATGAAGCCTCACACTTGATGATCTGTGTGCTGCGCTTACAGGCATGTTCTATCATACCCAGCAAACCAGACCTTTGAAGAGCTAATATTAATATGCTTCAAGCCATTCCATATAATAGAAATTAATGGTAGTCTTCTAAATGCTTTATATAAAGCCAGCATTTCTTCCTCTTGTCTCCAAGCACACAGACATGCACACACACACACACACACACACACACACACACACACACACACAGCCAAAGGAGTTCAAATTCCCTAAACTCAAATGACTTGTACAAAAATCAATTCAAAAGTGAGTCAAAGATCTGAATGTAAGGTCTGAAACTTTGAAAGCACAGAGGAAATATTATGGAAGTGGGAGAAGCAGTAGAGAAAACAGAGGAAGCAGTGGAGTAAAGGGAGGGAGCAGTGTAGGGAAATGGAGGATGCAGTAGGGAAAGAGAGGAAGCAGTAGGGAAAGAAGAAGAAACAATAAGGGAAACAGGAAACAATAGGGAAAATGGGAAATAGTGGGGAGAGAGGAAACAGTAGGAGAAATAGGAAATAGTGGGGGAGCAGAGGAAGTAGTGGGGAAAACAGAGGAAGCAGTTGGGGAAACAGGAAACAGTAGGGGGACAGAGGAAGTAGTAGAGGAATCAAGGAAGCAGTAGGGAAAGTAGAGGGAGCGGGAGGGGAAACAGAGGAAGCAGTAGGGGAAACAGGAAGCACTTTATAGAATATTGGCATGGGCGATGGTTTCTGGGGTAAGACTCCAAAAGCTCCAGAAACACAAGAATTGATTGAGAAGATGCAGTCCAGTTCCAAAGCTTCTATACAGTAAACAATAGAATGAAGAGACTGCCCATAGAACAGGAGCAAGAGTCTAACAACCATTCATGTGACAGGAGATTAGCATCCTAGACATAATGAACACATTACAGTACTTAAAACATCCAGGTCAGCATCAAAATGGTAATACTAGTGCATGTTTCATGGAAGAATACAAACGAGTAGTAAGTATATGAGGGAATATAAACTATACCAATCTTACTCCAATCAAAAGGGCTAGCATACAAAATAAGGAAATAAATAAGTGATTAAAATATGACGCACATCAGAAAGGATGGAGAGATGACTAATCTTATACACTGTTGTTTGGGAGATAGGTTAGCCAGATTCTATGGAGAACAGTTGGAACTTCCTCAAAGAAGTGAATATACAAATAGAACGACTCAGTCATACAGCTCCAGTGGATGTATCCAAAGGGAATGAAATCAGCAGAGAAAGGGTATATAGATACATGTGTATATGCATACACATACATAAACACATACATAATACACATACATATATAACATACATGTACACAAAACACACATAATATACATGTACAAATACATGCATATACATGCACATGCACATACAAATACAAATACACACACATATATATATACACATACATACATACATGTATTATATGCTCATCATGGTACTATTTACAGAAGGCAATGCATGGAATCAGCCTTGGTACCTGTTCTTACTAATTTTTGTCAACATCATACAACCTAGAGTCATTTGTGAAGAGAGAATCTCAATTGAAGAATTGCCTCCATCAGATTGGCCTGTGGGCATGTTTGTGAGTTATTTATTGATTAATGGTTGATGTGAGGGGGATTAACCCACTGTGGCTAGTTCCACCTCTAGGCATGTAGTTTCAAGTTAGAGAAAGTAACCGCATGGTGAGCAGGTTTCCTCCATGGTCTGTGCTTTCAGTTCCTGCCGAGGTTCCTGCTTATTGCTCCTGTTCTGGGTTGCTTTGATGATGAACTGCACCTGCAAGCCAAAGACCCTTTCCTGCCCAAGCTGGTTTTGGTCAAAGCAGCTTCTCACAGAGGAGAAAGTTAAAGAGGACAGTTTGCATGGCTAGATTAAGTAAAAGAAAATGTAAAAAACCAGCGTGGTAGAGCATCAGCCCAACATAAAGATGTAAATCATGTAATCTGCAAGAAAATGCATCAAACTACAGAATATCAGACTAAGCAAAATAAGCCTGACACTGAAAAGCAAGTTGTTCATGTTTTCATCTATCTCTATGTTTCTCTAAATGGTTTGAAATAAATGGGTGAGAGGTGGGGAGGATTGCACCAAATCAAGGCAATAGGAGAAAGCACAGATTACAGTATTGCTAGAAGGTCAAATTGAATTTTGGTGAACATTCATGGTTTGTAAACCTGTCTTTAACTAGATTGAGAAAGAGATAGGGGCTAATTATGGAAAGCATAAATAAAATAGGTATAAATTGATGAATTTGGACCTTCTTGCAAATTTTCTTCAAGTGTGGTATTTGTTAAGTATGGCTTTGGCTTGTTCATTTCTATAAAATAAAAAAAATTAAGGAATGGCGAACCCAGTGTTGTTTGTCAGGTTTTCACATTGATAAACCTTAAAATGTGTGTAACACTTACTCTCAAAACTTGGCTCAATCTCCCTGTATCATGTCCCTGCCTCTGCTGAGACAGGCTATCACATTCTTAATGGTGGAAAGTGCAGAGTGCATACATTGATTCCTTGAGAGAGTTCCAGAGGTTAGAATGCTGAAATGGATGTTCCTGGAATAAAACTCAAAGCCCTGGGGAAGGGATGTAGTTTCTGGAGCTCTGAGGATAAACTGTCATCCTGCTTTTCCCAGTTTCCAGGGGCTGCCTCTGGCCCTCAGCTCAGGGACTCACTTCAAGAACAACAACGGGCAGAGTTAGTCTCATTTCTCTCTCTCTGGTCGTCACTCTGTCATCCCAGCTTCCTCTCTGACCCCAGCTGTCTGGACCTCTACCACACCTGAAGGCTTCACTCTTAGTGGGTTTACTTTATTTACCCACAACTATCTCCATAGCTATGAGCAGCATATGAAAAATCTATTTTCATTGTTAAGATAAAACACCATGACTACAACAACTTATAGTAGGAAGAAATTATTAGTGGATTACAGTTCCAGAAAGGTAGGAGGCAATCACCATCATGGTGGGAGTGTGGCAGGAGGCAGGCGGGCATGAAGCTGGGGCAGTAGCTGAGAACATACATCTGGCCCACAAGCAGGAGTTAAAGAGAAATAGGTAACTGGGAATGGTATGGGCTTTTGAAACTTCAAAGTCCACGCCTAGTGACATACCTCCTTCAATAAAGCCACACGTAATCCTTCCTAAACAATTTTACCAACTGGGTACCAAACATCCAAACAGATAAGTCCGTTCAGACTGTTCCCATTAATAGCGCCACATTGCCTTTTCCAATTGTAAAGTCTGGTGACATTACTTTCCATAGTTATTGGAAATAACAGTCAATGTATGTTGACTCAAAAATCTCAGAATTAATCCCAAAATGTATGACTCTCACCAAGGAAAATTTTAAGGTTAACCCAGGATGTGTCCAACTATTGCTAACTATGATTCACACATGCCCCCGGTGTTACTGTGAACAGCCCCTAATACACCATGCTTTCTTCTCCTGCCCACCTCTGTCACCTTGCATAGAGATTGCCCCACTTTTCCTGTTTCCTCCTGTCTCCATGAGTTAACATACACCATTTCTTAGCTGGTCTGGCTCTTTCTTCACAATCTTTATAGTATTTTCTACTGTATATGTGTCACCTACTGATAGATGCTGATGTCTAGTTCCATTGAGACTCCCTATGCATTAAGACATTTACAGAATCATAGCATGTATTAGTTGAATGAGTTGACCATTGTGAGAGGCTCAGTCAACACTTGACTCTTGTCTATGTGTCCCTTGAGGTGCATATATTTTCCTAGGAACACTGTATTTCTTTAGATCTTTTTAAACACTTCAATATGGCTGCAGTCAGCTTTTGACTTTGTGTCCAGGTGACTTTGACAAGCTATTTCTTGTATCTGAATTATTTGATCTACCTGATGGTCACTCCTGGGGCCCCCTAGCAGGATGTCAGAGCCCCTAAACATGCAAGGAAGGGTCCATACTTTTCAGCAACACTTGTATTTGATGCCAATACTGCTGCTTCATGCTGTCTTGAAGATGTGCAGGACAAGAGTTGGAAGTGGAGCGTAAAAGGCAACACAATGAACCCCAAATTTAGCCACTAGACACAATTGAGCTGTGTGTGGCTAGGAAGAAGTGATCATGATGATTATGAACACTCTGATGACAGGGCAAACTTTAAGGGTGAATCAGCAGCACTGGAAAGTCCATCTGTGTGGAATTTGTTTTCTTTGTGATTTGTTCATTCTCCAACCAACAATCAGCTACTTCCTAGGAAAATGCTTCTCTCCTCTGTGACATAGTGCTAATTGGCAACATGACAGAATATAGACTCTCCTGGGAGGTGGAGCAGTAGACCTGCTTCTGTGTGTGTGTGTGTGTGTGTGTGTGTGTGTGTGTGTGTGTGTGCATACGCAAGCAAACACAAAGAGGGAGGTATCTTAATTGTGCTAATTGAGGTGGGAATGCTAGCCCATAGTGGATAGCATCATTACATGATCTGGATACAAGACTGGATAAAAAAGATAGAGAAAACTTCTGTTCACTGTTCTTTTCTTCTGACTGTATATAATATGACATTGGACTGCTACTGTCCTGTGACTTCCCTGCTATGAAGAACTATACCCTGTAACTTCAATCCAAATAAACTCTTTCCTTGGTTGGGGGATGGGTCATTCACTTATCTCCAAATTCTTAACCCAGAAGGGCTCCTGTCAAAAGGAAATACAAGGACAGAGGGTAGATCAGAGACTGAAGGAAAGGCTATCCAAAGACTATCCCACCTGGGGATCCATCCCATATACAGACACCAAACCCAGACACTTTTGCTGATGGCAAGAAGTACTTGCTGACAGGAGCCTGTTATAGCTGTCTCTTGAAAGGCTACTCCAGAGCCTGACAAGTACAGAGGCGGATGCTCACAGCTAACCATTGGACTGAGCACAAGGACCCCAATGGAGGAGTTAGGGAAAGGACTGAAGGAGCTGAAGGGGTTTGCAACCCCATAGGAAGAACAATAATCAACAAACCAACCCCCTCCAAAGTTTCCAGGGACTAAACAGTCAACCAAAGAGTATATACATGGAGCGACCTATGGTTCCAGCTGCATATGTAGCAGATGATGGCATTGTCTGGCATCAATAGGAGAAGAGGCTCTTGGTCCTGTGAAAACTCAATTCCCCAGTGTAGGGGAATGCTAGGTTGGTGAAGTGGGAGTGGGTAGGTTGGAGGGGGAGTACCCTCATAGAAGCAGGAGCAGGGATGGGAGAGGGGATTCTGGAAAGGAAACCAAGAAAGGGGATAACATTTGAAATGTAAACATATAAAATATCCAATAAAAAAACAACTTTCTCACATAAGTTGTTTTGTCCATGTATTTTATCACCAGAACAGGAAAAAAATTAAGACATCTTCCTCCAAAAATCTCAGATGTTGACAGACCTCTCCTTGACATTGGCACAAGGCTTATGCACTCCAAAGAGTAGTAAATTTTAAGGAAGCGGGTTGTCACTCCTGGTCACAGATTTTACACGAGAAATCTTATGGAGAAATTATGGAATTGCTCAATGCTAACTCTGAGGTTGGGTAGGATTTAGAATTTCTGCCTTTCTAGTGATGAAGAGACAGACAGAAGAGCCTCACATCCTTCCCTAGGCTCACATAACTTTGAAAGACCAGAACTGAGTTTTGAGACTTTCCTGCCTTTTTTCTAATTGTCCAATGAGAAATCCTTACAAACCCAAACAGGGAAGGGAGTTACTTTTTAGGACTTCCTATGGCCCCAATCACCATTCAGAGTCTTTATATGCCAGCCAAGCTCTGTAGCTAAGTAGCTAGTTGGAAGCCATCCTAGGCTACAAAGAAAGACTATCTGAGCAGAAACAGAGAAGTAAAAGTAAAGAAAATGAAAGCCCGGGTGGAAACCTCTGGCTTGAGTGGCGCCTACAGCCTTTGTGTTCCTCATCTTGTGATCTTATGCTTGACTTCCCCTGGCTTATTTTTATTCTGTGTATACCTCAAACTTACCTGATTATATGTTCATTAGTAAATGACATATCTATCAGGGAATCTTCTCATCTCATCTCTTGTTCCATGATGCTTATATATCCAGGAAGACTAGAGAACCCAGGACAGAAAGTATCACAGCTTCCCTCTTCACAATCCAGTGCTGGCCTCTAACTGCTTCACACACAGTTACTGAGTAAATGTTCACTCTGAGATGGAGGCATGTCTGAGGTACACACACACACACACACACACATACATACACACACAGGCAGACGATCTTCATGAAGATGTCTCTCAGCTTTTTTTTTTTTTTTTTTGGCTGTTCTAGGCAATAATACTCATATGATTTATGGCTCTGTTGACATGCTAGTGGCTTTTGTTTGTAATTCCAGATAAAATAAAGATATGTGCTAGAGAAAATGATCCACAAAAGTGAAAAGTGTTGACTCTGGCCTGACTCATTTTTTGCCAGATGTAGAAATGAAGACATGGGAGAATCAACTCCTGTGTCTCGCCTCTGAGCTACATATGCAGCATGCTCTTGTGCTCTTAAATACTTTCAGCTTTTTGTGACATGCAAGGATCAAGATATAAGGCTTTTTTAGCTTCTAACGTTTAGGATCAGCTCCAATCAATGCGATACCATGTGACAAGGGGCAGTCTTGAAAGAAAGTAAGTTGCTCAGACTTCTCCAAGCCTTGGTCTTCCCCTGCTCAACTGCCTTCCAGTCACAAACTGAAGTCACATGTGCTTTTGTGTTTGTGTGTGTGTGTGTGTGTGTATGTAATTATATATTATATACAATGTATACAATAATATCTATTATATATTTAAAAATTAGATTATATCTAATCTGATAATCACAAAATCTTTTCAAGATCTTAAAATCTGGATGGAAATGGAATGTTATCATATTTTATTTTATATTGCCCTGCGAGTGTGTGTGTTTATGTGTGTGTCTGTGTATGTGTGTATGTGTTCTGTTCACTTGAGGTCATCCTATAATAGCTGTTGTTTAACAAACCTCAATGAAAATTTTTTAGCAATTACTACTGCTACAGATTGAAAATGTCTAGGATGGGAGGATTCCTCATTATAATGAATTGACCTCACATCCCATCTTGTTTTAAACATTTGAAAAGCTTTTCAGAAGATTACATTACTTGATCCTTGTTAGGGACAGTAGGCATCAATTGACACATAATTAAAGATGGTAAATAATTCAGAAAGACTAGATGATTTTTCTAAAGTCATATAGGCTGGGGTCACATTGCTGTTGAGCCTAGCTTTTGTGATGCTTTTTCCACTGGAATTCATATATGGCCTTGGTTTCCCTCTTCCTAGAGAGAAGGGGAGAGAGCCTTCTCACCTCCTCCATGCCCTGAACTCCTTCTGTCTCATGACCCCCACCAGCTACTCAGCCATTCATTCTCCTTATAACCCAGATATTTCAGTTTCTCTCTCTCTCTCTCTCTCTCTCTCTCTCTCTCTCTCTCTCTCTCTCTCTCTCTCTCTCTCTCCTCATTTCTCTCTCACTATATATTCTCTATTCTCTATTCCCTGATATTCTCCTCTCTCACATAGATAGCCCTGGTCAGTTCCAGTATGCCGTCCATATTCAGTCTACTTATTTCTCTCTCTGCTCTGGATACACCCAGATGCTTTTGGCTGGCCGTACTCCCATATTCATAATAAATAAGTCCTCTCACACATATCATGAAGAGGTCATGTTGTCATTTTATACACCTTGTAATCACGAGGGCTGAGAGGAGTCCCTAGAACCAGGTAATGCAGTTATACATGGTTGTCTGTGCTTAGAATTCCAGTGCTTGGGGGACTGAAACTGGAACCCAGGGGCAATCTGGGCCAGCCTGACTAGCCTGCTTGATGAACCCCATGCCAATAAAAGACTCTTGTCTATAAATAAGTAAGCAAACAGTAGCTGGAACTAATGAAAGACCATTGGATCTATGGCTCTACTTATACAAGTCCACATACATGAACACACAAATGCATGTGCATGTACACACACACACACACACACACACACACTGAGACAGAGACAGAGACAGAGGAGAAGAGAGGCAGAGAATAAGAAGAAGAAATATTTCATTTCTCTAAATGCAGACAGGGACTTGGCTATCATTGCTGTCTTCTTTTCTCACAGCTGTGACATGCTGTTTCACAGGTATCTTAGAGTTTCTGTTGCTGTGATGAAACACCATGGCCAAAATGAAAGTTGGAGAGGAAAGTGTTTATTTGGCTTCCACTTCCACATCATAGTCCATCATTGAAGGAAGTCAGGACAGGAACTAAGACAGGGCTGGAACCTGGATTCAAGAGCTGATGTAGAGACCATGGAGGAGTGCTGCCTCTTGGCTCACTTCCCCTGACTTGCTTAGCCTGCTTTCTTATAGAGCCAAGGGCTTCCAGCCCAGGGATGGGACCGCCTACAACAAGGTCTGGGCCCTCCCCCATTGATCACTAATTGAGAAAATGCCATAACTTGGTTCAAACATGGCTCTTATATAAACCCACTGCTATATAAAGCAGGCACCAGCCTCCTTATACTTGCTGAAGGAGGAGCATGGTCATCCAATTAACAAAGTCTTTTGGTCTGACATCATGGTTGACTTAACATAGACACTGAGAATATTGGGAACCCAGTGAAGATAATTTCCTGGCAAGAAAGGACCCTGGTGGGCACTTCATGTTGCCTTCTGGGTTTCTACTCTGCATTATGGGGTCAGAGAATCTTTATCCAGAAACCCATCTCATTTTTCTCAAACAAAGATAAAATGGCAGCCACAAGTTTGATAAAGGTTTGAGAAGCAAGACCCTAGGGGTATTTCAAGGAATGGATTTTTTTTAAAAGACTGGACAAAGAAAAGTTAAGAATCTAAATTTAGAGTAGATAGAGAATGAGTTTGAGAAGGCCTTGGAAGTGGGAGAAGTAGGCACAGCCTGGGCCTTAAGGATGATAAGGGCTCAGAGAAGCAGGGTGGTCACTACTTGGACCTGCAAACTTCCATTGAACTTAAGCAGGGATCACAGCCATGGTTTGTGGGCTTTGCAGTGAGGTCTCAGCAATGGGTATGCAGGACATGCTAGGAGTGTGGTGACAGTGCATGGAAAGTATGAATGTGGAGTGAAAGCCATATCCATGGGGATTAGACCCTGCCATTCCACTCCATCTCAACACTCTGTCCACAGTTCCAACAAGCTAAGATTCATCCAGCTCCTCTTCCTTCTCTGTCAGTTTTTTATTTTCTCAGGTAGTCTTCACGATGTCCACCATGGTATTTCCTAATGAAAAATAAAAACAAAAATGTAATAATTACCTAAATTTATTTCTCTACAGAGTGATGTCCAATTAACAAAAAGAAACATCCACTATGAGTCGTTCATAGTTACTGCTTAGAGAGAGGCCTTGACTACTGTCTAATACTGTCTCTCAGGGGTATCAGGCACCCATGTGGTTTACTTACACACATACATGAGACTATAAAAGAGTTAAATGGCTTAAATGGCAGTATTTTACATAGTTTTATTTGTGTTTGGGAGGATATTTGCATATATGTACAAACATACATGTATACATATGTATACATACATATATATATATGTATGACAAAAAGTGAAAAGAAAAAAAATGAGCTGCCCAAACTATCATTTTGTTTCTATATATAGCATTAAAAACCTGTAATTTCATGTGTATAAATGATGCAAATTTCTTTGAACAAGTTAGCTCATTGTTCTTATTCCCCCACCTGTCTCAGTTCTTTTTCTATCATTATTGCAAAATGTCTGCTGCTGGTTAGTTGTAAAGTTTTCTTTCATTTCTTGGTTCTGGAAGCTAGGAAGTCCAAAGCAACATATGGTAGTGTTGTGCCTTCTTCTTCAAAAAAAGAAGATTTAAAGTAGCTTTGACTTATGATTGAAAGCTCAAGTGCAGGCCAGTACTGAGGCAGGGTCATCTCCCTGACTCCCAATCCATTCCTACAAGAACAGAATTAGTCCTCCCTGGGGAGGTGCATTCCAGGACATACATGCCTTCTGAGGGCTCCTTATTCCACTATTGCTACCCTTGGAACAAAGCTTGAGCCCACGTGTTGGGGAACTATGTTCAAACCAGATGCTACTTGACAAGAATGACTAGACTCCATCACCTTCTTAGAGTTCTTGTGTTGAGCACATCCATGTATCTCTGAGTTCAAAACTTTCTTCCCATATGCTGTTCATGGCCACTTAGATCCAAGGAAACCTGTGGCTTCCCATTCATGTTCCTTTCCCCTGTATGAACCTACCGGCCTACCCTAATCTGTTTCTTGGGGAATTCATGATGAGCAGTGCTGGAGACGAAATGGGGTGTCTGAGTGGCAGCCACAATCCTCCCTAACAGAAAGGAGAGGCAAACATGTGAACTAGGAAAAGGGACTCTGAGGTCTGACGTCTGGGTGGGGGCAAACTCCTGGGAAGACTGAAGAAAGTTGTCAGCAGAACATGGAGGAGCTTCTACATAGTTCCGCCATAGTCTCAAACTGCCACAGAACCCCAGTTATGAGCATAATCAAAAAGCATGACCCATGTAGTTCTGGGCATTAGCAGTTGAGGAGCCATTCAAAAAATGGTATTTGATTCCTTCCTTTGATGCTTCCTCTAAGTGACCATTTCCAGAGCACATGAGGCTATCCTAACATACAAAAACTTGACCTTTCCACGCAGCAGATATAAGAGAGCACACTGCTGATGGGTGCTCACTTGGGAGGTGAGCTCTGGACATGGGACCCCAGCCTGCTGTTTTCTCTCTAAGCTTCTCAGTGCCTGGAAGAGTGGCGGGCACAAGGCAGGTTCTGCTTCATGCTCATTGAGGGAGGGCGCTGATGAGGAATCCTGAGCAGTCCCTACTTCCCTCTAGAACTAAGCCCTCCTGTTACAGGGAGCTGGGAGAGCAGGAAGTGTGTGGACTGTAGACGCATTTAGACTTTGACATAGTGTGTGGGCTAAGCTGTGGGTGGCTTTGACTTTGTTTCACTATAAAAGGGAGCTGGGGAACTATCCTGCAACATGAGCTGAAGCAGCAGTCTGGTGCAGACTCAGGCTCAAACAAAAACCAGAGTGCCTCCAAAGTGCCCAGCACATTACATAGCACACATGGTGCTTGAGATGAGTGTGAATGTCCTTCCTGCATCAGAGACCCATCTCCAAAGGATACAGCTTGCTAGGTGAAAGGGCTTCAGGCAGCCAGGATTCAAAACTCTACAAAGCCAGGTGCTGTATCTCTGTCAACCTGTGGGGCTGTGTGAAGGCCTCATCCTATAACCCTATCACAGACTTTATCGATTCACTGTGCAATGACTTGCTGAAGTGAACTGTGAATGTATCCGTAAAATTTTTGTCCACTGTATGGAGAGGGGGGGATGTTCCATGAGCAGGATCAGGAAAATGAAGCCCCTGTGCGTGTAGAAGGTGACTCGGGGAAGCCCCTTCTGCCTCATGGCTTTGATCCTTTGATTGAGGTAAAAGGATTAGACCTTTCATAGCAGCTTTAGAATCCTTTTTTAAAAACATCTTGCCAGTAACTATGTCCCCCTTACAGCTTAGTGACTGTCTGTGCTGACTGCGGCTCTTTGGGTGGCTTGTACCACTGTTTCCATTTATTTCTCAATGCTGAATAAACACTTATTTTTTTCCAGCCACTTACTGGTTTTGTCCCTGGAGCTGTCACAGTCTAATCCCAAGGTTTGGAAGTATAGTTCAATCAAACCCTAGTAGTAGTGGGGGAAGAGAGATGTGTCAGTTACCCTCATTACACATGTTCAGCCCCATCCTTGGTTATGCATGTAGCTAGCTCCAGGAACAGTGAGTCGAAGAGCAGAGCAGACATTGTAGGAACTGATAAATTACATAACATTGAACTATGCCTTATCCAAGCTCCTTAGAGAACCAGACTCCTCACAGAGTGAGTTCTCTAACTTGTCGGGCTGAGCACCCATGATGCCCTTCTTCTGGGAGTTAGACTGGGCTCTCCGGTATGGATAATTCATACATTTGTGTTCCGAATTCTTATTCAACGGCTTCTGCGTCAGAAAGCCTGCTCTTAGAGGAGAGCCAGGCTTAGGAACTCCACTGGGAAGGATGCTTTTAGAGCTCTGTGCCTTGTGTGCAAAACCTCTGGAAAGTCTTGGCAGAAATGAAACTGCAGCTTTATTGATTACTCTGCGCTGTCGGCCACCAGAGAGTCTCTGTGGATGTACTGCCCAGCAGTGAGGTTCCCATGGCAGATGCTCCAGGAAAAGGAACAAGCCTGATATCAGGTGGCATCTGATCACACTGAGGGAGCAGGAGGACTTAGAAAGTCCTCAAATAAGGACAGAATAAAGAGAAGTTTGAGTATGGGTTTTTTCCTTTCTTTTTTTTAAAAAAACAAAAACAAAAACAAAACTATTTTATAGCTTCTAGGACAAACCAGAGAATGCCCCACCCCCCATTCTCAGAGTACCTTTGTTGATTCTATGCAAGTCTTGGCCTCTGGAAGAACTTTAAGTCCATCAATTAGAATAATGGCACTGGGGTTAGGACACTGATAAGGAAGTGCAGTGTGTTAGAAAGGGCATTAACCAAAGTGTGATTTAGGGCTAGGCCACTGTGGTCTGTTGTGAATGTTGTCAATTCACTATTCTATAAATGGGACTATCAGTTCCCACTGTACAAAATTGGAGAAAAAATATGTGTAGTGCCACCACGAGGTATGGTCATAGTAAATGCCCATTAAACAACAGATCTTATTATCATTTCTGATGCATTGAATGAAAAACGTTCCCTCTCAGTAGAACATAGGCAACCCAAGAAGACTTTTTATGAAGTCATCTGATATTCACTATACATTTATACATACATATATATACATACATATATATGTATATACATATATATAAAATTAAAGTACCTGTGAAAAGATAATTGCTGGTTTTCTTTCAGCCCACATCAACAACAAAGCACTCTGGAACAATGGAAGGTTTGTTCTGCTTTTAGAAGAAGCTATTGGTGAACACTTAGAGTGCTCTAGATTTAGGGAAGTGCTTAAGGTTGGGAGATCTCTTCTTAGCCCTTATAACTTGTTACTATCTCAGTCTCTCTTCTGTTGCTATAACAAAGTATATGTGACTGTGTAACTTAAGAGTGAATAATTCCTTAGTTTATAGTTCTGAAGGCTGCTAAGCCCAGGAGCATGGCTCCAACATCTGGAGACGATATGCTGGGTGAGACACAGAAGCATACTAGCTCTGGTCTGCTTCTTTTTGTACAAAGCCACCAGTGTACCACAGAGGGCCTCTTCTGTGACCTTATGTAGCCCTAATCACTTCCAAATGCTTCTGCCTCCCTAACCCAGAAAGACGAGAATTTGAGGACATGTTTAAACCGTGGAGGTTCCAAACCTTCTTCACGGGGTGAGGGTGAACCCTTTGCAATGTTGTAAGGTATTGCTGATACTGATGGTCACTGAACTTACAAAATGAGCGTTTTCATGTTCCAGGCAAGTGCTACTAGAAGCCAGAGAGGAAAGATGTTTGGAGCACATTTAGAGCTACTCTGACACGTGGCAGGTTGGTCTTACCTGTACCTGGTCTAGGATAACACTAGGGGAGCAAACATGCCCAGAAGCCTCAAACCTGAGGCATTAGCCTTCCGAAATGAGCTCTGGGAGGCAAAAACTTGGGTAGCCATGAAGAAAGTACAAAGGAGGGAGATGCTGCAAGAGCCCGCTGCAATCTGTCTCTCATACAGTCCAGCACCGCAGACCCTGTCTCCAGAGAGTTCCTCGGGATCCCAGCCCCACTGGACCCAGCCTAGATCGGGTTCTCCCCACTGATTCCGAAGAGAGTGATGTCACAGGTAAAGAAACAACACCTGGCATTGTTGAGAAATTGGCTTTAGCACTGAGCAGTCTGGCGTGAGTCTGTGTGTGGGTGCTTAGACAAGACTTGAGCCCCTGCCCCCATGTCTGCTAGAGGAACAATGCCCCAGCATCACGGGGATCTGGGTTCAGCAGCAGCTGAGGAGCCTTGTGCTGCGCTGCAGGCTAGGATTACTCCAACTGCACTCCAGGTGCGAGGCTGGCGAGTCAACTTTCCATCCGCCCGTTCAGTGATATTGTGAAATGAAGCCGGTTCTGCTCAAACACTTAAGGCCGGTCTTGTTCTCGCTCAAACTCTGCGGTAGGATTTCACTCACCTTTATTAGGTTTGCAATATTCCAATCCTGCATGAAAGAACTATTGTTTTGCTGTGTTAGAAAAATAAAGTCTTTGAGGAGTGGAGGACTTTGATAAGAAACTATGCCCGTGGATAGAGAGGGCGTTGGGATTTTGGATGTCTGTTTCACTGAAGCCAGGGCTGCTCCAGCTTGCCTGGCTGTCTGAGCCACCACACAGGCAGCCACCGGCTCTACAGCAAGGTGCATATTTCTGCTCTGTTTGCTAAATGGGGTGTTATTTTGCAGTGCACCAGTTTGAAGCATGTTCTTTCTCTCTCCGTAAGCAATGGCCCTCATGTGTGCAGTCAGGATTTCAGCCTGGATTCCTCAGCCGGCAGGAAAATCAAACCCCAGCCCCATCCCCCTTCTTTTGTATGTGAAAAATGAATTGTCACTGCTTTGGGGGAATTCTCCTAAAAGCAGGGTATCAATTAAAGAGACAGACACAATGAAAGGCTTTTGAGTGTGTGTCTATACAGTTTGTATGTTGGTGTGTGGGAGTATAGTGTGCACACTCTTATGTGGATGCAGTAATATACATGCATTGACTACAGAGGACAACCTCAAACATCGGTCCTCACCACCTCGTTTGAGGCAAGGGCTGCTTGGCCTGAGTCTCACAGAATTTTTCTCTGTAGGTTGAGTTCTGGGATTCTAGACACCAGTTCTACACGTCCAGCCTCCATGTGGGTTCTGGAGGCTTGAACTTGGCTCCTCTTGCTTGCACTGCAATAGCCAAGTGTCTCTGAAGCCCTAAAAGTATAGATCAAAGACACAGGGAGAAAAATACCTGACACTAAAAGTTTTAGTGTCTGCTTCGAATGTGCTCCGTGCACATTTGGCTAAATATGGTGGTATATGTGAAGCCCTGGGTGTGAAATCCTTCATGGCAAAGCCTGTCTGTGACAGCCTGCATGTGAAAGCCGGCATGTGAGAAACCCTGTAAGCCTGTGTGAAAACTTGCATGTCAAAGCCTGTGTGTGAAAGCCGCGGTGTGAAACTAAACGTGCGAAAGCCTGTTCTCTGCTCCTGAGATCCTTGTATGTTAAAATCCTACTCCTGGGCGAGGGTTTTACCAACAGGCCTCTCAGAGATGACTGAATCCTTGGGGTGAAACACCGCAGAGTGTGTTGGACACATAAAAGAAGCCAAGAGCCTTTGTGCCCTTTCCACTGAACAAAGCATCCACGAAAAGATGTCTCTCAGTAAATGAACCCTCACCGGGCACCAACTGTCTAGTTTCCACAACTGCAGCAAACACATTGTTTAAATCCACCCTGTCTGGGTCCCCAATGGGGGAAGCTAGAGAAAGGACCCAAGGAGCTGAAGGGGTTTGCAATGCCAGAGGAGGAACAATGATATGAGCCACCCAGTATGCCCAGAGCTCCCAGGGACAAAACCATCAACCAGGTAGTACACATGGTGTTACCCATGGCTCCAGATGCATAGGCAGCAGAGGATGGCCTTGTTAGACATCAAAGGGAGGAGAGGCCCCTGGTCCTGGAAAGGCTCAATGCCACAGTATAGGGGAATACCAGGACAGGGAAGGGGGAGAGGATTGATTGGGGAACAGGGGGAAGGGAGATGGCTTATGGGACTTCGGGGGGTGGGGATGGGGTAACCGGGAAAGGGGAAATCATTTGAAATGTAAATAAATAATATATCTAAAATAATAATTAATAATAATAAACTACCCTGTCTGTGGCACAGTAGCCAGAATGGATGAGCTGTGTAAAGCTCTGGTTCATATCTCCAATACCCTTCTCTTAAAGGCTGTGGGCTATGTATTAGAGCTGCCTGAATCTCTCTGTGCAGAGTCAGTGTGAGATTTGAATCTAGATTTGTTTGTTCACTGAATTCACAGGTTTGCCCTGCAGAGCTCCTGCATCACTTACCCATAATTCTATGTTGCTAGGACAGAGAAGCAAACTCACTCAGGGGCTCTGAATGAAAGGGCTATGATTTCCAAGACAGAGGTTTGGTCCCTGGAAACATCTATAAGCATCTCATGTTTGCTGATAACAGATACAAACCATGTTAAAGAAAACTCTTTACTTATGACTCAGTAAGACAAGCGCCATCAGTTGGGAATACAGATCCATGCAACATTCCTCTGGGCATCTTTCTTGACCTTGGGGACAGTGATCTGGACATGCTACTTGTGGGCATCTGTTAAGCCATATTCTTCTGCCATAGAGGGTTTTCTTTACAACTATTCCATGGCAACAACTTTTCACATCAATGAAGAGTACTGGAGCCGGGGCAGTTCTGATCATGCATGGGAGAGATTCTTTCAAGGACTTCAGACAGTGCAAGCATCAGTGTCTTCATCCAGTGAGGAATCCTGCAGCAGGCATCCTACAGCCCTCTGGATCATTAGCTCCACATCAGCCTCTCATTCCTACCTGCTTATAGTGAATTCTGGAAAGCACGCTGAGGGTGAGCGTGGTTCTCACTATGTTTCAGACCAACATCACCATAGCTATCTTGTCAAAATTCTATGGCAATGAGGGGTCACACCAGGCCAAACAGTTCCACGTGGGGCTTTATTTAAGATGCGGGAAAGGTACAGCAGGTGGGAAGAAGGAAGGAAAAGAAAGAGAACAAGAGAGAGGAGAAACGCTACCCAATTATATACGGATGATGACATAAATTACAGGTAAAGGTAGGCCCATTGAATTCTGGGTATATGGCGGCTGTTGCCTTGGCAACAGGCCTAGAGTCACACTGTGCTAGTTGCCGCCTGACATCACAGGTCTCGGTACTAACAGTGCACCCCAAGACCCCTGAACTCCTTTGTTGTTCGTAGTATCATCTCACTCCATCCAGCTGCCCTACAGCAGACTGAACTGTGGCTCTCAGACCTGCCACAGCCTGTCCTTGTTGCCAGCTTGTGAACACTTTTAACTGATTCTGACACTTGACCTTGGCTTTATTTACCAAGTTCTGTACATGTCTGCTTCATCTCCCTCTAGAATCATTCTTTTGACAGTCTCTCTCCTGGGTTCTCAACATAAGGACCACCCCCTTTCCAGGTGAAACCCCTACACCTTCCCATGCCTACTATAGGTCATCTAAAACGTTTTGGTTTTAGGGGGAGGAATGGGAATAAAGCAGCAATCCCTTACCTTACAATTGCAGGAAACACCCTATTTGGTTTAGCCTCTCAGAGTTTCTGCATTAAGTCAGCGAAAATACAACCTGGTTGTTAACATTCAGCATAGCTTTGTAACTCCCTGGAATCACTTTTGCGCTCCTCTATGGCATGAATGCTTTTGAAAATAATACAATATCCATTTAATGGAGATGGAGCAGAAGAGTTGCTGCAGTCTGAATGCATGAGTGGCTTCCACTTTAAAATAAATATCCATTAAGTAACAGTAGCCCATACGTGAATCTTATCAAAGTGCTTGTAGGCAGCCACAGTTAATGAGTCGATCATTATTACTCTTAAAAAAATCATAACTGCCCAGGGATTGTGACCATTTTTGAATGCAACTTCTGTAGTCTGACTTTAAACAGGCTTCCGTTAAAATATTGATTTTTAACATTCGGAACTGGTGGTCCCTCAGTAGCCATATTTATGTCCATTCTTGTATCTTGTTCACTTCTAAGCTGATGTTAATAATGCTTAATAATATTAATAATGTACAGCACTCTACAAAACAAATGTCATTCTGCCCTTGGAGGTGTTCTCTAAGTTACAAAAGCTTCCCAAGTCCTGATAAGACTGTCCTGTCCAGTGTGGGCATCATGGAAACAGCACTACAACCTCCACAGTTTGACATTCAGACTGATGATCTAGATGACTATTCTGACGTGTTTGATCTACCCCAGAGGATCCAGGAGTCAAAGCATGCAGAGAAAGCATTATTTTGATCTGTATTGCACATGGCTGTTTGATTTTTTTTCCCCTATAGGACAAAGAGATGAGCTTGCTCCATTCTAAGGAGGGTAAGTTAGTTACCTGACAGAGAAGTTCAGGGTTTGCATACAACCTGTGACATGGCCAGTTATAAGCCAGTACACATTGTGTCATATGATTGTCTTGCAGTAAAACTTACAGGGATTGGATATTACCAAATAGAATGAAAATTCTTCATGTCGCTTGGCAGTCTGTTAGGAATGGGCCATCACCTACAGCACTTGCTCTACACGTACTGACCCATTTCTAGTACAAAATTCTATTCATCTTCCTAAGATGAATAGAATCTTATTTTTTGTTCCTAGATGGTCACAGGATTGACCCTTCATTGATGCTTTCAAGTCCATAGTTACATCCTTAAATCAGACAATTTTGATGGGAGCCACTCTCAAACCTATACCTGGAGGCTGGAGAAATGTCTCAGTGGTTGAGAGCATTAGCTGTTCTTCCAGAGGACCTGGGTTCAATTTGTAACATCCACACAACTGTTTATAATTGCAGTTCTAGGAGATCTGAAACCTTCATGAAGACATACATACAGGCAAAACACCAATGCATGTAAAATAAAAATAAATAAGTCCTTAAAATAACCTATTGCCTTTGTTCTCATAGTGTGCAGTGGGAGCCCAAATTATTTCTGCATTCATATACATTTATACCGCCATGTTTTTCTAAGCTTGGTGCAAGCAGGTGTCTGCAGATCATACTCAGTTTTGTCACCTTGGCGGGTAGGATAATGCCAATGTGTAGGAAGAGTGCAGTGAATAACAGTTAAGTGAATAAGAATCAGGCATAACATCAAATCAGAGTTCTCTCTGTGTTTTCCCAGACTTGGGTAAGAGCCAAAGCCTGTACTTGGAGCTGGGATCCAGGTTGAAAATTTATGGTCCTTCCCTTTAAAAAAAAATCTGCATTAGAACCCAGCACAATGTGGTGATTACCAGGGAAATGCAGGTCTTGTTCTATCTGTGCATAGTTTGGCCAAGGCATAAGGAAAGGACAGTAACTTTTCACTCACAGGAAAAGGAGAAGAGGAATATGTCAGAGGCCAAACCAGGAAGGGAGGGAGGTGGGTGCACCCCTCTGCCTGCTCTGCCCTCCCTGCTGTGCAGCTTTAGGTCTAAGAGCATAGAAGAATGACACACCACCAAGTGTGTCTGGTGGGTGAATTCTCACTTGCAAAACACCTTTGCCGGGTTTCCTCCTCCTTTTACCATTGTATTATTGATCTTTATGTATTTATTACACATTAGACATAGACTATAGGATGTATATAATTTATTATTTATGTAAAACTTGTATATAAAATGTATGCATATTTTAGATATAGTTAATATAAATTATCCATAGGATTTGAAGGTAGGATTCTTCTCTGATGCACTACATGCATGCTGTGTAAGGAAGTCTCAAACAACCTAGAGAAAAGTACACCAGGTCAATAAGACCAAAATACATCCTACACATGTATAAAATACCCAAAGAACAAATAAAAGGTTTTTTTTGGAATAATTTATATTTGACTTCCTAGTAGTCTACTGTAAATAAAATGTAGGCACAAAATCATTTTTGAGAACCTTATGACTGCAGGTGGGAGAGCACCCTGAGGACTAGGCATCCCCTCTTACTGTCCATCCTCTCAGGTTACAAACTCCCACATGGCCAGCGCTTGGCCTATGAACCACAGGTAAACCCCAAGCACTCACCAGAATTTTCTGATGAGAAAGCTTACAAAGTTCAGGGAGGAACACAAGATGAACGGCAAGTCACTTGTGCTCTGTACAGCCATTGTGAGAAACTCACATCTGCCCTGGAAGCAGAGGCAGACCATGACCTGCAGCTATAAACCTGGGAGCCTAACCCTACCCCTGTCTGTGGAGCTTGCAGGCACAAAGAAACCTTATTCTTTGATTGATTCTCTAGCAGGTCACCTTCCTCCTGACCATGGGTAACCAGAGCTGCCTCAATTATACCCCATCAAGAAGAACAGATAACAGGAAAGCCAGGTTCACGGAGACAGCTGTAATTTTAGAAGCACTTCCTGTTATGAGGCTGACTTTTGATCTCCGGATGGTACAGGCCAGTGAGTTGAAGCCAAGGCGTGCGTGCATGCATGCATCACTGTCTCTGGCTGCTGAGAACATGGTGTGTGCATGACCAGACTCCTACAGGGTTCTGCTTGTTAGCTCAGGGAGCTACTGGGAAGCCCCTCTCAAATACAGTTTGGGCAGAATTTGTTGGCAGTTCAGATGAACTTAAGCTGGGACTTATGATGCAGTAGGAAGAATGTTCTAGGAGTCAGAGCTGACTTGCTGACAAGTACCAATGACCTAATCAAATACTTCATCAGAGCCCTGCACTTAGCATATGAAGTGAGAAAGTTTCTAGATTGTTCCGCTAACAGATGACAGGATGGAGACTTGAATCTAATATGTGTATATTAGATTCTGCTTTTAATTTGTACCTGGCTCTTTAACTCCACTAAATGTGATATAGATTAGAGGAAAGTTGGGTGATGATCTTGGGGGATTTCTGAAATGACTTCCTTGACAGAATGGAAGTAGAGTTAAGACACCAGAGGTCTTTGAAGTGAGGATCCACATTCCGTATATGTGAAATAAAAGGTAGTAACGTTAGGGGTGCTCACTGTATAAAGTGAAAACATGACCTCTCTGTGGTATGGTTAAGGGGAAGGATTTTTATTGTTGTTGTTGGTTTGGTTTGGTTTCTGTTTTATTTTCTTTTGTTTTTGTTTTTAGATTGTTTTTGTTTTAGATCTCCCCTGGGAGATGAACACCAGGGGCATCTGAAGGAGTCTAGAGCAGAGAGAGAAAACAGTAGAGTCAATGTGGGCTACAGACTGGACCTGGCCTTGAGAGAAGGAGGAGCAGAGTAGAGGGGGAAACAGAGAAGAGAAGGTCACAGGGCAGAGGAGAAAGGAGGAGGAAGAAGACAGAGAGGGGCATAGAGGAGATAGCAGGATCCTAAGGAGAAGGGGTAGCTGGGACTTAAATGTTTCCTCAAAGTCCAGATAAAGAGTTAGCTTTCAGTACATTCCCTAGTGCTCCACTTTAATTCTTGTGGAGATGTGCTCATAAAGCACTCCAAACAAAAGCAACTTAGAGGAGAAAAAGGCTTATTTCTACTTATAAAAAAGTCCATCTTTGAAGGAAGTCAGGGTAAGAACTCAAGCAGGAGCTTGAAGCTGAAACCATGGAAGAGCGCTGCCTGCTGGCTAGCTCATGGGCTCTTGCTTAGTAAGCTTCCTTACACAGCTCAGACTCTTCTGTCCAGGGAACAATGCAACCACAGTGACCTGGTCCCTTCTGCATCAATTAGAAATCAGTATTGCCTCCCACAGACATTCAATTCCTCTGCCCGAGATTATCTGTGCCTTCAGTTGAAACTCCCTCCTCAGGTGCTTCTGGGCTGGGTCAAGTTGACAAAGTTGACCATGATGCACAGGATCAACACACAGTCCTGTGGGAGCCATGACATAGCCACAGCCTTGGACCTGGGAGGATGATTTTGTGCAAGGTGTACAGAGTCAGTGGGGAGGGAGCTCTGGTTTCCAGTAAAGGAGATCATATGCTCTTGTCATGGCCTCTGAAGATCTCGATTGTCCTAACTTTTCAAAAAAATTTCAAACTTTTTTTTTTAAAAACAAAATTTATCCTAATAATCCCTAACCTTTCAGAATATTTTAAAATGGATTTTATGTGTGTATGTAATATATACACACACACATACACACACATATATATATTCACACACATTCTAATTAGAATAAAATGTAAAGAAATACACACATATGTGTGTATGTGTGTATGTATGTATGTATGTATGTATGTATATATGATGCAAATGCTCTTTCCCACTTTACCTAGGTCATCAGGCTTGTGTGGTAAGCACATGTATGTACCTGCTGAGCCATCCCATGTGCCCTGTAATGTGCATTTCTTAAGAGGAAGCCCTCATGAGAGAACTGAGCAGCAGAAGTTCTCTATAGATGGGAGCTGGAGAGATGGCTCAGTGGTTAAGAACACTGGCTGTTCTTCCAAGGGTCCTGAGTTCAATTCCCAGCAACCAAATAGTGGCTCACAACCATCTGCAATGGGATCCAGTGACTTATTCTGGTGTGTCTGATAAAAGCAACAGTGTACTCATATATATTAAATCCATAAATCCTGAGAGAAAAAAAGAAAGACAAAAAGAAGTTGCTTCTCCACAAGGCGGAAGTGATTGGGTCAAGTAGTGTATCTGAGGAACCCTTCCTTTTCAAAGGCAGCCCTGGCTTTGCTGTCAGCTCTCAGGCTGTACCTGCTCCTAAGGCTGGGACTGAAGTCGTTTGCTGCAGTGTTTGGGCTCAGGTTTATCTTTGATATTTACTGCTGGATTCCTCCTGTGTCTTCTCTATTCTTGCAGGGGTTAGAGAGACAAGGGTGGGGAAAATTAATCATATTAATGAGGTGTCCTTTTCCTTTCTCTTTTCAGCTCTCCTAATTTCTCCTTTCTTTCTCCCCATCTTCTATTTCTTATTTCACTTCTCGTGTCTTCCCTTCCCTTCCTTTATACTCTCCTCATTCCTCCTTACATTGTCATCCTCTATGCAACAACCTACCTACACCACCACTAACCCCAACATCAACAACACAACGATTCATGCCAAGCCACACACCCAGCTCCATCTCAGCATTCACTCACTACACATCCAATGCAGCCCTGGTGGTGAAGGATCTAGCAGTAAAACCCAGACCTTGTGGTGCCAGAAAGGCTGATTACATAGTCACAGGCTCAGAACAGTCACCGCCAATAGCATACCTGCTTTACAAAGCTGACAGACATGCAGCAAGTAGTGCAGACTCTAGGAGGAGGGGCCTACTGCAGAGGTAGTTGCACATGGGACTGGGAAGAGCATGAAGCTGAGGTTCCGGGGTTCTCCAGGTAAGAATAACGGTGGATTGTTGTGCCAAAAAAACTCATGTGTGGCTAGCACAGAGGTATGAGCAGCTTCAGCAAAACAAGAAGCCTGACGACTTGTTAGAAAGACATGAGGAAGTTTGTAAGCTGATTGGATGTCGTCAGCCTCGACTGGGAGACATGTGGAGCCAACTGGGCTTCACCTGTCGTTCTAGAAGGAACAAAGATGCATTTTAAACCTTGTAAACCAGTCTGGATAACAACTGTACATAAAAAGTAGTCTATAAGGACACTGTTATATGTGCTGATAAATATATCTTTACATTGCTATGGAGTATGTGCCCTTTGCTTTACTTACCTTACGAGAACGCACAGCTATAAAGACAGCTGATAGACATGCTCACATATGATAAATCTCATCGTGGTGTTCATACATGTTCGACATAAACACAACTACTCTGCATACATAAACACAGTCAGGGACTCAGAAACATGGAATCCCACTGGACAGCTATGCAAGGCCCTGTTTAACTTTATTCTTCCCTAGGTTTGCTGACCAATCCGAGGAGGGTTTGTTTTGACTTTGTATGTTTACTCTTGCTGTGTGTGTCTATAGGCATGTGCGGTATATGTGCACATGAGTGGTATATGTGCACATGTGTTCATGAGTGCATGTTTACACAGGAAAATAGCACCTGTGTGCATTCACACTGTCTATTGGGTATCCTGCTCTTTGGCTCTCCAACTTATTCCTTTATTAAAGGGCCTCACAATGAACCCAGAGCTAGGCTGTAGACATTCTTTATAAATTTCCTTTTCATGCTCTCTCTCTCTCTCTCTCTCTCTCTCTCTCTCTCTCTCTCTCTCTCTCTCGCATCTTAACTCATTTTGTGGGACACTGTGGTTTGTTTTTGTTTCTAATTAAGTGAATTTTCTGGTCCAGGGCTTTTGGCATTGCCAGAAAGTGTAATTAAGTTCATGCTGGTCACAAGAAGAGACTTTTGGCAAAGCATATTTTATTCCTTCCTGTTAAAAAACATTTTCAGGACTTTGGCCAAACTGATTGGATTTAATTGGGTATAAGGCTTCTAGCTTTAAACTCTCTCCTGGACTTGTGGGCCGCCAACCCTCAGGCTTCCGGAGGCCTCTGCTCTGTAGTTCAAAGAGCAGCTTTTAGATCCTCTGTAAAGCTTGCATTTGAGTGTGCCTGAGGGCAGCTCGCTGAGACTAATCCCACAGCCTCCTTCCAAATGAGACACAAATGGACAGTCGCGCCTCAATCAGAAGCTGAGGGAGCCTAGGGCAGGACCCTTTGACATAGACTAGGACAAGTCCAGTCACTTTAAAAGAAGCTAAATAATAATGGGTATTGTCTGGTGTTGGCTGGGAACAGTGATGGGTGAGGAGATTATAAAGTGGTAAAGAGCTTGCTGTAAAAACATGAGGACCTGAGTCTCATCACCCAGAAACCATATACCAATGCTGGGGCATGGGACACACAGTTATAATCTCAGGTGGATATCTTTGGCTTGCTAGACAGACAGTCTAGACTACTGAGTGGGACTCAAGTCCTAGTGGGGGATCCTGTCTGGAAAAAAAAATGGCTCCTGAGGAGCAAAATATGAGGTTTATCAGTAGCTTCCACCTGCATAATTGGGTATGCTTGCACATGCACGCGTGCAAATGTGCATGTAAGTGGGTACACACACACACACACACACACACACACGCAGAAGAGAACACTGAAGAAATCCCAAAGAGTCACAGGGAGGACTTGGTGTCCAATTACACTTACGTTGTTCAGTCATTCATACCTTGCTCCTTGGAGAACACCTGTCCTTACATGTCCCTTCATAGAGCATCTGGAGCAGCTCTAAAAGAACCGACTGGAGCTGACTGACCATGTGTTTGGCCCTTGGAAGGATTTCTAGGGCAAAAATACAGATGAATGCTCACAGGAATATAGAGACAGAATGAATCACTCCCAAAATCACCCTATGAACCAACTAAGAACAAAACATATGACAACTGTGTGGCTCTTAGATTAAAGCACATATTAGGAAAATAAAAGAAAGGTAGAAAAATGGGAATGGTGTGGAAAGAAGGAAAAAATCTATAGAAAAGTGTAGAAACAAGTATTGAACATAGAAGGCCTTAGATGGGGTGACCCTAGACTGGTGACTTACTCTAATTAAAAATTACAGGATTAGCTTATGTAAAATCTTTATGAATTTCTCTCTCTAATGTGGGTGAATGTATGTATATATAAAAATGATTACACATAAATCTCAGAGATATCAGCAAGAAATGTTTTTGAAAGGCCAAGACTAGTATTCTGTTGTCTTCCAAAATGGCACAAACTAATACTGTCAATGACTATTAATGTTGAAAGTTTCTTCTTTGTGGAATAGCTTTTATATTGCTTAAGGGTTTTGTCCAGGAAACTGGGGGAGAAAGGTAACTATATCTTAGTTCCAAGCCCTGAGAATTGCAATAGCAATTGGCTTGGGAAGATATACCCACTGGTGACATAATAGTGTCAATGTTCTCAGGGGTGACCAGCAACTTCCTGATTGGATTTAAGGATCCCTCCACAGAACACAACTCATGCCTGGTACCATAACTTGGCCAAGATCTCATAGCTGAGGATGACAGAGCCACCAGGGAAGGACTTACAACTATTGTTTTGTAAATGGCACTGTGTCAAACTGTATTCTAAATAATTATCATTAGACATCAGTGTGGCTCTCAGCTGTCATTAAAGGAACTTCTTTTTGTAATGGGTGACAATTAATGAAACATGCAACTGGTTAAAGGAGATAGCCTAAGGGATACTAGAGTATTCACCTCTAAAATGAATATCATAAGTGGCAAGAGAGAGAATGAAAGATCTTAGGAGTCTGGAATTTGGGATTTGGGAAGACATTGTCTTCTGGACATGACAGGGCCACTGTACTCATGGACTTGCAGAGGACATGATTGACTTTATAAACCTTGAAGGGGAAACTTAAGGGTTCTTTGGAAAGACTTTGGAAACTTCAGATGGTGTTGTCCTGTGGCAAGCATGTGAAGGGGTATTTTCCTGAAGTAGACACAAGTAAAATGATGTTTTGCTACAGGAGGCACATGAAAGGACGCAAAATGATTGGAGGAGATTCCTCGCCAATGACATAGGATGTACTGGCTTGCCTTACTTTCGATGTTGAGCTCCATTTGTCAGGACTCCAGAGAGAGAGAAAAAACTTCTGGTGGTATGCTGGCAGATTCTTTGCTGCATCCATAGTCTCAGGCCTATTGGCAAAGTGATATCAGCTGATAAAAACTCACATGGAGTTTTGCTAAGACAGACTCTCACATACTGTGGCAAGTCACATGCTGAGGCAAGACCCATGGAGAACACATGATGTTTTGAGAGAGTATATATAGGACTCAACAGATTGTGAGAGGGACTTGCTTTGTAGGCCTAGCTTTGCAATGCTTCTTGCTCTCATGTCTTTGCTGATCTCTGCTTCGTTGAGAGAGGCAAAACCAAGAACTTTTCCTGGTGTCCCTGGTGGTCCTAATCCCTCCTGCTGACTTGTGCTGATTCACCTGAGGGCTGACTACTCCTGCTAAGCCTGCAATCAGGCTGCCACTAAACTGGACTGCTGGTATATTCTCGAAGAGTTTGCAAATGGAACTACCTACTGCTGGCTTATGAACTAAACTACTGATTTCCTGACAGTAGTAGACAATGGGATTTGATCCAAAGAACAATCTCTATACAGGTCCACTTCCCGCATATCCTAATAACCTTTCTTTTCTACTACCTCTGGTGGATGGTGAGCTAGAAGGGAAGTTAAAGTATTTAAGAACCATTATTAAAAGCAGGGTTGAAAAATCTAAGATGGCAAAAACCAAGATCAAAACAGTCAACATTCCAGCATGAAGCAAAGAAGGACTCATAAGGCCCTCCCCCAAACTGAGAAGCTATTGGCAGGTGGTGGCTTCTGGGGCTAGGAGAATCTATTTTCTTTGAACATTTGGCCAGTAGAAGGGAGAGAGTAGGGAATTAATATAATCCAAACATATTAAACACATGCATGAAATTTTACCAGAATTTTAAAAATTAAAATCTATTGTTCCTAAGGGCCCTTTTCTTCCACTGTTCTTTCTCTAATCAGAATCATTATTGATGAAGACACAGAAGTGTGTCTTTAAGTTACTCTTGCAGGATGATAGTGTTATCTGGCATCAATGGGAGGGGAGCCTCTCAGTCCTGTGGATGTTCCTAGAGGAATGCTAGGGTGCTGAGGCAGGAGTGGGTGGGAGGGTGAAGGAGAACATAAAGGAAGGGGAGGAGGAGATGGGGTATATGGAGGGGACTGGAAAGGGAGATAACATTTGAAATGTAAATAAATTAACCAATAAAAAGAATGAACTGAAAACAAAAGTTACTCTTGCAGGCTTTCCTAGAACATGAGGAATTTTCATGCAGATGCTACTTAGCTGAAGGACTTCAACAACATATATGTTTTCTGGATATTCTAGTATGTCTGTTCAGAAATTGATGTCCTAGGAGGATATTCTTCCTTTTGTACTTACACAGAATAAGTACCCACATAGTCACATAGAAGAGAACATTAGCAAATGTCAATAGACTTGGGGTCTGAATGTATTTGTTAAGCTAACAAAGACATTAATGTCTATATTACCATGGTAACTAATCTTGATTGTCAACCTGATGGGATTTAAAATGAACAAGACATTTTACTTGTGGATTGTCTTTGTAGAAGTTTCTAGACTGGGTTAATCAAAACTGAAAGACTCACCAGGCCACCATTCCATGGCCTTGGACTCCAGACTGATTGAAAAGGAGAAAGTATGCTGAGCACCATTGTTCATCTTTCTCTGCTTTCTGACTGTGGACACAGTGTGGTAAGTCTCCTCACTCTTCTGCCTTCTTTGCCATAGTAGACTGAACCATCAAATTTCGAGCCAAACCAAATGATTAAGTTTCTTTCATATATATACATGGGCAGATCTGTGGCTCCTGGCACATATGTAGCAGAAGACTGCTTTGTCTGGTCTCAGAGAAGATGTGCCTAATCCTGTAGGGATCTGATGCCCCATGGAAAGAGAGGGGGAGGTGAGGTGGGATGGAGGGGGCTAGGGTAGAAAGACAAAAGGGAGGGAGGGGATGGAGTGAAGAATTCAGGAAGGGGCAACTAATACAAGGGGAAAACATTTGTAATGTAAATAAATAATTTGCTTTCATATGGTGTATTGTCACACTATGAGAAGAGTAGCCAATACACTTACTATGTTGTCTTCTAAAAGCATAGAGGTCTTATAGCCATGAAGGCTAAGCAAGATGATAGAGAAATTGATTGTTGGGTTATGTTGGTTCATTCGGATTTTCATGGAAATGGTGGTTCACATTTTGTACCCAGGGTTGTATGCAGTTTCTGTGTATAGACAGCCATACCTGTGTAGCCACTTACCTAGTAATTCCCATCTTTGTCAGCCTCTAACTTAGGTTCACACACTGGGGACCTGCACATGCTCTCTCACATACACACAGATTTCTTTTCCAGCCAGGTAAATTCATTCTTGACTCTTCATTCTTGATGTTCATACTTTATAGAATGCTCTTCCCACACTCTTTAATACTTCTGAGAAATTTCTCTTTCAGGAAGTCTTCTCAGGCATCGGATCTTGTCTATGCTCCAACAGTGTACAGTAGCAGTAGGAATTCAGTGAGTTTTGTCAAACACAGTAAAATTAAGAATCCTTAAAGCCAAGAATGGATTACTTCTTTAAGGATACCTAGCCCTGTGTCCAGGTCAGGATTCCACCAATATTAGAACACTGGATATCTCAAGAGCTATGTGATCCAGCTTGGTAAAGAAATAAGAAGATACATGCAAACTAAGAAGACATGATCATTGATGCCAAGTAGCCAAATAAGGAATTTTTCATGGTGGGATTTTTGTTGTTGTAATAAAATACCCAACAAAAGCAACTTAAAGGAGAAAGGTTTTATTTCAGTTCATGATTTTAAGTTACAGTCCATAGTTGTCAAGAAGTCAAGACATCAGGAACTTGAAACAGCATGGCATATCCACAGTCAAGAGCAGAGAGGAAGAACTCAATGTATGCATGCTTATATCCCTCTAGCTTTCTCTGCTCTTACACAGTTTAAGACCAGGATGGTATTTCCCTTAGGGTACAATTTCTCCCACCTTCACTAATTTAATCAAGATAATCCCTACAGGCCCAGTTTTTCTAGACAACTCTTCATTGAGATTCTTTTCCAAAGTGATTCAGGTTGTGTCAAGTTGACAATGGAAACCATTACAGAGCTCAGTGATGGTCTTCTGAGTTTGGATACTGCTATCAGTGGATCTTGGACATGGACCCTGGAGTGCATAGTAAATATACACTGCTAGCTTTGCAGTTGTGCCCTTCACTGTGTTTTGTAGGATGAGATAACTTAAAATCTGTGGTAATCAGAATAGTTAACTGTGCCTCCCTTGTTTTCTTTGCTCTAGGACAGTAACGGACAAACCAACCATAACTCAATCTAAAACCACAGGTCACAAATGTAGAGAGCTATGTTGAGTAAAAAAGAATTAAGACTGAACATAAACTAACAAGCCGTAAGGTAGCAAAGGTTCTGGAACAATAGAAGCACTTTAAAAATTCTTTTTCACCCTTGCTATTTGAAAATCAGTAAAAATTATTACTAATGCCTCTAGAATGGAGGTGGGTGGGGAAAAGGCCCTCTTTGTAGTTTATAAACATCTTACTGAACACGAAGGTCCAGCATGGAAGTGAGAAGAACATCAGCCCAGGAAATATCAAAGCAGTGCTCAAAAATCTCTTAGTTCACACATACCTAACACCATTGATTAAGATCTTTACCCAGCTACATACTAAGAATGTCTTCTCTCAGAGGGATTCAGGCTGGGCCCTGTAGATAAAAACATAGTTAAGGCTCCATGTCACTTTCTTTACTAATTGCTTCAACAAGGTACCTGGAACAAAGCAACTTGAGGGAGGAAAGATTTGTTTGTGGGAAATGTGTGTGCTGACAGGAAGTCATGGCAGCTGGAGTATAAGGCAAGTGCTCACATCATATCCAGAGTCAGTCAAGAAACAGGGAGGTAAGTACTGGTGATGTCTCACTTTCTCCTTTTTATTCAGTCTGGACCCTTCAGTCCATGGGATGATTTCACACACGTTCCACTGGATTGGGTCATATCATCTCACCTTCATTAATACAATATAGATAATCCTTCCCGGACATGCTCATTGACATGTCTCACAGATATTCCTAGGTCCTGTCAAAGTGACAATTGGTATTAGCCTTGACAGGCTCCTTATCGGAGATTTGGTTTTAATTGGTTAACAACTGTTATTTAGGTGCAGTAGGAGTGGCTCATTCATTAAGAGTCTTGTGCTTCCAGAGGACCCAAGTGGTTCCCATGTTTGGAAGCTTAAAAGTGATTTTAAGTCCAGCTCCAAGACATTTGACACCATTTCCTGGTCTCTATGTGTGGCAGTTCGCATGACAGACACTTACAGAGACATAGATGCAGACATATAACAATATAAATGAACAAACCTTAAAGGGGGAAACTGTTACTTAGGTTTTTAGAAAAGTACATTGGAGTCTGGGAGGCTTTGTTTTTCTTTCTTTGATGCTAAGTTGGGGGGGGGGGGCGTGCTCATTTACATATCCATACATACATAGTGATGTGTTTCATAGAGTGGTTGTCATTCAGTTACACAGGGTACTTCGGCCTCTCTGCCCTCCTTTCCTTGCCCCACTGTTCTTACTTATTGCTCCAGTCTCCATTCTGTTTTCATAGATTATATATTTGTATAATCTTGTGTATCTATGTAAAACTGAGGAGCCACAATTAATGGAAACTGTGAAGTTTGTCTTGTAGTATTTGACTTACTTTGCATAATATGAAAAACTCTACATACATTTTCCTGAAAATGACATAATTTGCTTCTTGTTCTTCTTATGACCATATAAATATATATATATATATCACATTATGTGTAATATAAATTATATTTATGCATATCATGGATAATATGTGTATTATATAATGCATTGTGTATACAATATAAATGTATAATATGTATTATATATTATGACCATATGACAATTTCTAAGTCCAGGTTGACAGATACCTTTCCATAGCTTGGCTATTATGCATGCTTGGGCAATAAATAAAGTGCAAGGATTTCTTTGGTGTATTTGTTTAGAACCTTTCTGGTATACAACCAGGATTTCGATATTCATGCAGCAGTTATAAGATTTAGTTTTTGCCTCCATATTGATTTGCATAGTCATTAGACTGGTCTAAATCTGTTTTCCATGTATCCTTACCACCACTTGTTGTCTTTTACTTATTTTTATACTTCCTTTTAATACTTTTAGTTGTGTATGTATGTCTATGTGTGTGTGCACATCTGAGTTCAATGTCCACAGAAGGCAGAAGAGGGAATCAAATCCCTTGGAGCTGAAGATATAGCAGTTGTGATTCATCCACCATTGGTGCCAATAGTTGAACTCAAGTCCTCTGCAAGAGCTTCATAAGTTCTTACCTGATATCTCATCTCTCAACGTATTTAAGCTATACTTTCCTTCCTAAAACAAGTCAACACACTTCTAACTTTGTAAGCAAGTGACTGAAATAGTTCTTTCCCCACATTACTCAAGATCTATAGTTTCATTTACATCAAAAGGACTGTCAACAGGGTTTGACTTTACTGCATAAATCATAAATCCAATTGAATTTTGCCCCAGCTTTTTAAAGGAGAACTCCATTCTTGACAGCCATATCATGTCTCTAAGAACTTTAATGTTGACAAGCTGTAATTGTATTTATTTATGGCCATGTTACTCCATTCTCTGATGCAACAACAAGACAACACAAACCAAGTAAATCACAAAGGAAAGGGGAGATTTAGAGCAGTTTTATTACTGACAGAGTGACCAATACAGAGTAGAGCATCCTATGGTGGGCATAGAGGCATGTGTCTATGAGCAGGCATATCTCTTTACTTCCTTTACATACTTGTCCTAAAAGGACAAGAATCCTGGTCCCTCGGGTGGATGGATCGATAATCTTGCCTACTTCAAATCTCCTTCTAAACACCCCTCCTCTAGACATGTCAGGTTAGAATTCTAATCCCTTACTCCCACTACATACTTTAAGGGAACAATGAATTCCAGTCACAGATTTAACTCAAATCCTCTGAAGACTCTATTTATTAACCATTACTGACTTATTTCCAGATTTTCAATTCATGTAAACATACTCATTTGCATAAACACTTATGCGTGTCACTCTGTATATCTTGCTGAATTGCATGATTCTTATTTCATGGATATGATGATTTAATATGAAAAAGAAAACATATCAGGTATGTTTCTATAATATTAGCTTAGGACAATGTTTCTCTCCTCACAAAATTTAATTATGTTGTGTGTGTGTGCATGTTTGTGTGTGGGGGGGTATTCATGGGTTTGTGCATTTGGATGCAAGATCCACCCAGAGCTGGTATTATAGAAGGTCATTAGCTGCTTGATATGAGTACTAGAAATTGAACTGGAATTCTCTGTAAAAATTGCTTTCTTAACCTCTGAGACATTTCTCTGGACTTAATTCAATTGTGTGTGTGTGTGCTCCCTTTTTGTGATTTTGCAGATAAGGCGTGTTTCCTAATGTTCTGGTCATAAAATGTTTAGTTTCTTTTGTGTTGTGGTTCACTTGCTTTGCCTAGATTGTTAAAGGATTGCCAATATTGAAAATTGTTGTTTATCTTTTCATTTTATTGTATTGGTGTAAATAGGGCCTAAACATTTTTCGGGTTTTTGAAATGTATCTTATGGGACTTAACATGAGAACTGAAGAATATATCATAAAAATGTGAAACAGAAGAGCTGTACACTGAGAGCAACATTTTATATACATGTATATGTCAACCTCATTAATAAACCAATTCATTTTTTATTGTATTCGAAGGACATTCAGCCATACGTTTTACTGGAGTTGGTTAACAGTGCTTCATATCAGTTAAGTGCAAATTGGTTGATCATATATAGCCTGGGGAAGGATATTAAGAAGGAACCATAATGAAATGAATGTTACTCTCTTGCTTCTGACAAACAATGTTGGTTTGAATGAAAAATGTCTTTCATAGGCTCATGTATTTGAGCACTTGGTCCTCAATCAACGTATCTACTTGGAAGTTTTAGAAGGTCATCTTACTTATTTTTCTATAGTGTTGTAAATACCATAACTAAAATCAAGGAAGAATGAGTTGGTTTCCATTTACAGTTAAAATTCATCTTGAAGGCGAATCAAGCTAGGAGCTCAAGACAAGAACTTGGAAGGAGGAACTGAAGTTGAGACCATGGAACAATTCTGCTTGCTGCCTTGTTCCTCTTGACTTGCTCAACCTGCTTTCTTATGTAACCCAGGATGCACCAGGACCTGCAAGGGCAGCACAACCCGCAACGAACTGGACCCTTCTACATCAATCTTCAGTCAAAACAATGTCCCACAGGCTTACCCATAGCTTAACCTTATGGACACATTTTTTCATGTAAGATAGTCTCTTTTTAGATGACCTTAACTTGTATCAAGCTGATGAGAGAGAGAGAGAACTTGTGTCAAGCTGATGAGAGAGCTAAAGCAAGAGAGGGAGAGAGAGAGAGAGAGAGAGAGAGAGAGAGAGAGAGAGAGAGCGAGCCTTCTGGGAAGTATGTCACAGGAGAAGGGCTTTGAGATTTTATAGATTAGCCTCACTTCCTATTCTCTCTCTGATTCTTGTGTGTGGATGGAAATGTGATAGCTTCACTTCCTACTCTTTCTATCATGTTTTCCTGCCTGTTGGTATGACTTCCCAGCTGGGATGCATCCTATCCTTCTGGATCTATAAATCAAAATAAACACATTTCCCCTAAATTGTGTTTTATTAGGGTAATCTCTCACAGTAACAGAAAGTTACCAATAGACATATCAATTAGATGTCCCTCTATAATAATAATATTAATAATAATTATATTAAATATTATATTGAATAATAATAATAACCAAGACCAGGTTCATTATTCCTAATGCTGACACGTGGATTGTGCTCATGCCCTACTGTGCAAGAGGAGGCAGGTAAAGGAGCAGAAATCTGATGTTGGTTGATTCACATACAGATATAATCTACAGTAGAAAGCTTGCCCATCAGTGGTCAAGTGTGTTTGTTGCTGGTATAATCGTAATCACACACTTTAAATGTGATATGCATTTATGATCTACAATTTCAACAATAGCATTTTTTGAACTATGAGTTTTACATGAGACAAATTAAATACAGGCTTCCAAAAATGTATGTAATTAGGCAGCTCCATGACAGCTGCCACAACCCAGGGAAAATAGCAAAATCCTGGAAATGTACACACTCACAGTGCTTCAAATACTTACCCCAAACTGGCTTTTTGTTAAAGGAAAAAAATAAATTGTAACTGTTGATGTATTAGAATTTTTCATGCAAATAATTGTGTTTTTGACAGTGTTCAATTTCTACACCCCAAATTCTAATTTATTAGTAGAAGAGCAGTAGCTATAGTAAATTATTCTTTTCTATTTTAAAAGAAACCTCTGTTTCAAGAATTTTGATACCATCAATTTTTTTTTGGAGTCACAAGATCAGTAAAGAATTTTGCATGCTGAGGGTCTTGTTAGAGATTGCCAGCGTGCCTGTCTAGTTTCATTTTTGTTCCATCCCTTGAATATGTTGCATGCCTTTGGAGTGGACACAGAGTCAGTGCATATTGAGAGTAAAATATGGGAAAATCTTTTCTTCTAGACCATGGAGACAGAAAGCTCTCACTAAAAGGGGGGCTATCAGCAATGACACAAAGCCATCCTCACAGGAATACCCTGCATTGAAGCTCTGAAATTTCTAGAGAAGCTGCCCAACAGTGCACAGGAGTGAGCGTCTGGTTCATGAACATTCTTTTCCTTCTCTTTCCTTCCTTCCTGGATATAGTTAGAAATAATACACAAGGACAAAACAAGACAGGAAGATGAAACGTATTTTACATATTGATATCATTTTTCTCTTAATGTAGCCTGTGAGGTTAAAAACATTATTAGTCATGAGCAGATCAAAGTGGTTTAAAATGGAGATCTGGAGTCAGAGGGAGAAGTAGGGACTGAGGCATAAGCCAGGAGATGGGGAGGACACTGGTGACCAAGAGAAGCTTCAGGAAAACATGAAACTAAGGCACCGGAGAGACTCCCCTCTATTTCTCTCCTGTAGGGTTCTTCTGATGTGCAGTCCACGCAGGACTTCTGTCCTGTTGGTGTTCAGTTCTTTAGAAATAAATTTGTTTTGAATCTTCTGAGCTCCCCTTGCAGAGCCAGCTTCAATGTTGAACACTGGGGGTGGGACATATTGCAGGAAGAGAAAAATGCAAAGGAAACCCCACTCTCTGGAAGTCTTGGCGTTATGAATATGTTCATTTTGCAAACATGGTATTCCATAAAGTGACACTCTCAAGCAAGCTTTCATCCACACCTTTTTTTTCTTAAAACATAGCAACAAGTATTTGAAGGACAATGGCTTTGTACCTGGTGTTCACTGAAGAGCTCCACTTGCTGATAATTCAGGAAGATGGGGAAGTGTATCACCATTAAAAGAACTCAGTAAAGCTCTAAACCTAATAAAGAAGGGGGGTCAGAGAACGAATGAACTTATACAGAGGTTTATAATCCCCAACTTCAACCTACAAGTGACCCTTAGT
The DNA here is from genome assembly GCF_947179515.1 of Apodemus sylvaticus. Lineage (NCBI taxonomy): Eukaryota > Metazoa > Chordata > Mammalia > Rodentia > Muridae > Apodemus > Apodemus sylvaticus. The sequence goes on along the minus strand of NC_067477.1, from coordinate 97,087,911 downwards.
TTTGAATGTGTCATAAGCTCTACCATAGCTATCCTTGTTACCCTTGCTGATTGTCTTAATTTTAGATATCTGCGGTAATTATAGACTGAAATTCTCCATTTCTTCATTCCTTACTCAGAGATTTTAAGTTCACAAGATGCAAATAAAGCAAAAGTATCAAACCATTACTGTTCTTGCCCTAATCAGCTCCAGTGATAAACACAAGAGACTACCAACTCATATCATGTGTGCATGGGAAAGTTCTTACTTCTTTCCAGTCTTGCAATGACCCCTGTAAATCTCTTAGCAGACAGTAGTTGTGTGTTGATTTTCCCTATCTAAGTTGTATTTCCACACTGAGAGAAAAGAACAACTCTACCAGCAAGTCCTTAGCTGATAGATGAATTGTCATAGATAAGAGAGATTACTGTGAAACCCCAAGGCATTCCATAGGGATAACTACTGGGCTGTCTCTTTTAACTCCAATCACTGTGGCATGAATATGCAAGATTAGAGAAAGAATAACATATCTGTGTATTTCCACAATGTTAAAATTTATTGAATGGCAATAAATTTGCATTATATAGAGATTTCATTGACATCAATTCACTAGACAGTTTCACTTTCCATGATAGCTGAGACCAAAGCAAACATGATTTTTTGCAAATCTTAATGACTAATCTTAATGACTAATATTAACTTTCAGAACAAACAATATACATCACACAGTAAATTTACATATAAGTTCATTGTATGTTTATATATCTATAACATAGGGTATACATTACCATATATAATATGAAATACATATACTATATTTTTATGTTATATAACAAATATTATATAATGTATTGTGCATAATATATTATATTATTGTATGTAATATATTGCATATTATATATCAAATATAATATCATATACAGTGTATGTTATATACTATAGTATATATGTACAATATATACAAACATACCTACATATATACAATATACATACAATGTATTTATTATACACTATATATTTGCTGAATACATATAGTATACATACTATCATATAAAGAGTATATATATTATATATAGAGTGATATATAGTACATAGCATAATATATAGTGTACATATTATATAGCTCTATAAAATATGTATATTATATAGTGCTTAATAATATATAGTATATGTATTATATATGCATGCTATATATTACACAGTATATGTAATATGCTGTATATTATTGAATAGCGCATAGAAGTTAAGGGACAAGATACAAGATTACTATCACAGTGTTTAGAGTCCTTTTTTTCTGGGGTCCATGTAAAAGAGCCACAACTTTCCTGGGTCTGGTGTGCCCAGTACATTCTTGTACTTGGTTTAACTGGAATGGTTTTAAAACAGCCATGTGCCTCTACAGTCTCAATTCACCCCCAATACAAGAATAAGTCATGTAGTATCAGTACCCTGCATGGGTGCAGGGTAGATGATGTCATGATATGTACACCAGACACAGTCATCCTCCATCCTAAAAGTTCAGACAAAACTCTGGTAAAAGAAGTCTTTTGGGACAAAGCTCTGGGTTGCAAAACCACTGATATTCATGGTACAGAGTCTTAGAGCAGGGTACAGTTTGATCCCAACATTGACTTTGAGCCAGACTCAGTCACTTGGTGTGACTCTGCAGGTCATGTCACTCACTTGTTTCTGTCTTGTTCTGCATCTCCTCCAGTGGCCAATGTGTTGTCTCATAAGCACAGTGCATTTGTCAATTTTAATTAGAAGTCCAGGAGCCTCACCTGTTTTAGGAAATGGGCCTGAAATTTTCAAACATATTTCAAGCGAATCAGCTGAAAATTCTTAACAAAGATAATTTTGACTTAGATCAAATAGACTTCACATTGACCAATAGAATCACATTGTGGGTTGGGCCTTTAATATTAACCATTTCAAAAGCTCATATGAGAATTTAAGTATGTAAACATGAGCCATCAATCTTAAAATTTAAAAAAAGCTGGAAAGATGAATAAGTTTGAAGTTTCTGAAAGGCTAAGGGAAACACACTCTCTAGGGACTTTCAAAGTCCAAATTTCTATGGATCAAAATATGCATTTGCTTCCAAGGAAAAGGGGATGAACTCTTGAGTTTATTTTCCCAATGGGAGGGTCCCATTGACCTGTCAATACAATATGTATGAAGTAAATATTTATGAATGGGTGTAAGAAAATGGAATGTTGAGAATATGAGAGAACCTTGGTAGGAAACAGCTCCTGAAACATTGGCCTATCACCATGTGATACAGGAAGATCCCACAGTAGATTTTATGACTCATCCATTTACTCCCTAGTGTTCAGTTTCCCATGGGATATTGATTTGCAGAAAAGTTACTACATCTGAAATTTTTCTTGAGAGAAAAGTAAAACCAGGCAGTATGACTGCTCATTGGTTCTGTTTGTGTTTGCTTTCAGTGACAAATACATGACCAATGGATTCGCTCTCTACAGACATGAGTCCTTCCATCTTACCTCTCCCCACATTTCCTTTCACCTGCTTTTTAATCTCTCTCTATGCATGGGTACATTCAAGTCCTCTTTTGCCCCTCAAGATTCTGACAGTCACTTCAGTAGGTGAAGCAGCAGATTGGAGACACCTAACTAACTCTACTTATAACTATCTCACATAAAAGATAGATAAACTTATGAGACTACATTTCAGGAGGCTTATATAGTGGGCACTGAGAGAAAATATAAGTATCATCAGGTTCTTCTTGAGAAGAGCATGGAGAAAAAGGATTAATATTTGATGTGTAGCACTACATAACTCTTCATCTCTCCTCTCTTTTTTCTCTCTCTCTGTCCCTCTCCCTTTTTCTCTCTCTCCCTCTCCCTCCCTCTATCTCTCTTTCCCCCCCTCTCTCTCACACACAGACAGAGAGACATTCAAACATAGAATGCACACACCACAACAACATTCAAACATAAAGTTTGTGTAAAGACACTAACACAACAACATTCATGCATAGAATATATATATGCATGTATATGTATATATATATATATATATATATATATACTAAAAAATCCCATGTGCCAACAATAATGTCTGAGTCATGTGGACTATTTATGGTTGGAAATCTCAAGGCAAATAGTAAATTCTTCTTGTCTTACAATTTGTTTGACAGTATAAGCAATTGGATTCATCTTAAACACACAGTTTGACTGTCACGCCCAACCTCGCCGGCAAGGAAGACGCAACACTGGGGAGTTTCTTCCTTCTTGCAGTTTATTTCAGGAACCTTGAACAAAGCTATATTCTTCTTTTGGTGGCCCCGAGCCCTCTCCCTGCCTGACCTTATATAGCCTACTCATCCCTGTCTGCCATAGAAAGATAGTGTGCCGCTTCCTAATTGGTGAACTAAGTGAATTCTTCATTAGCATGTAAATGTGATAACAAATACAGCTCACTGCGCATGTACTAAAGTTGATTTACTACTAGGGAGCTGCATCTGGCCAGCACAATCTTGTAAATGAGATGAACAAAAGGTGGCTTACTACATATGACCTTTGCAGTCCTGGAGTTTGGAAGAGGTCTTAGCCTTACTCCATCACCCTGTGGAATGGTTACCTTCTATTTCTATGATGTGCCCTTTAACACACACATTTATCTATGTTTTACTTCTGAGTATTGTATTAGAATACTGCTGTGTTTATCTGTTAAACATGCTGTGATGGTTTGAATAAGAATGGCTCCCATAGTGCCATGTATTTGAATGTTTAATCAGGAACTGAAACTGTTTGAAAGGATTAAGAGGATAGGTGGTTCTTCTCCACTTTGTTTTCTAATGGAAGAGCCTCAAGCACATGGGCATGGGGAAAATTTCCTGAACAGAACACCAATAGCTTATGCCCTAAGATCAAGAATTGACAAATGGGACATCATAAAATTGAAAAGCTACTATAAGGCAAAGGACAATGTCAATAGAACAAAATGGCAACCAACAGATTGAGAAAAAATCTTTACTAATTTTACATCCAATAGAGGGCTAATATCCAATATATACAAAGAACTCAAGAAGTTAGACTCCTGAGAACCAAATAACCTTATTAAAAATTGGGTACAGAACTAAACAAAGACTTCTCAATTGAGGAATACCAAATAGCTGAGAAGCACCTAAAGAAATGTTCAGCATCCTTAGTCATCAGGGAAATGCAAATCAAAATAACCCTGAGACTTCACCTGACACCAGTCAGAATGGGTAAGATCAAAAACTCAGGTGATACCAGATGCTGGAGAGGATGTGGCAAAAGAAGAACACTCCTCCATTGCTGGTGGGATTGCAAGCTGATCTAAACACTCTTGAAATCAGTTTGGTGATTCCTCAGAAAATTGGACATAGTACTATCTGAGAACCCAGCTATATCACTTCTGGGCATATACCCAGAAGATGCTCCAAAATGTAATAAGGATACATGCTCTACTATGTTCATAGCAGCCTTATTTATAATAGCCAGAAGCTGGAAATAAACCAGATGTCCCTCAACAGAGGAATGGATACAGAAAATGTGGTACATTTACACAATGGAATACAACTCAGCTATTAAAAACAATGACTTCATGAAACTTGCAGGCAAATGGATGGAACTGGAAAATATCATCCTGAGTGAGGTAATCCAATCCCCAATCACAAAAGAACACAGAACACACATGGTATGTACTCACTGATAAATAGATATTAGCCCCAAAACTCTGAATACCCAAGATACAGTTCAAAGATATGAAAATCAAGAAGAAGGAAGATCAAAGTGTGGATAATTCAGTCCTTATTCAAAAGGGGATCAAAATACTCATGGGAGGAGATACAGAGGCAAAGTGTGGAGGAGAGACTGAAGGAAAGGCCATTCACAGACTGTCCCACCAGGGGATATATCCCATATACAGTTACCAAACCCAAATACTATTGTGGATGCCAACAGGTATTTTTTTTTAATTCGATATATTTTTTATTTACATTTCAAATGATTTCCCCTTTTCTGGCCCCCCACTCTCTGAAAGTTCCATAAGCCCTCTTCCCTCCCTCTGTTCTTCCATCCACCCCTTCCCACTTCCCTGTTCTGGTTTGCCCTATACTACTACACTGAGTCTTTCCAGAACAAGGCCACTCCTCCATTCTTCTTGGACATCATTTGATGTGTGGTTTATGTCTTGGGTATTCCAAGTTTCTAGGCTAATATCCACTTATCAGTGAGTACATACCATGACTGATCTTTTGAGACTGGGTTACCTCACTTATTATGATGTTCTCCAGCTCTATCCATTTGTCTAAGAATTTCATAAATTCATTGTTTCTAATGGCTGAATAGTACTCCATTGTGTATATATACCACATTTTTGCATCCATTCTTCCGTTGAGGGATACCTGGGTTCTTTCCAGGTTCTGGCTATTATAAATAGGGCTGCTATGAGCATAGTGGAGCACATATCCTTATTACCTGCTGGGGAATCCTCTGATTATATGCCCAGGAGTGGTATAGCAGGATCTTCCGGAAGTGACGTGCCCAGTGTTTTGAGGAACCGCCAGACTGATTTCCAAAGTGGTTGTACCAATTTGCAACCACACAACAGGTACTTGCTGACAAGAATCTGATATAGCTGTCTCCTGAGAGGCTTTGCCAGTGCCTGACAAATATGGAAGTGGATTCTCACAGCCATCCATTGGACTAAGCACAGGGTTCCCAATAGAGGAGCTAGAGAAACGACCTAAAGAGCTGAAGGGATTTGCAGCTCCATAGGAGGAACAACAATATGAACCAACCAGTACCCCCAGAGCTCCCAGGAACTAAGCCACCAACCAGGTAATCACATGGCTTAGAATCTCTTTACTGTAGTGGCTCAGAGAATACCTGAACACCATGGAAGACCATCAGATGGATGACCTTGAGTAAAGTCTTTAACCTCTCTCTCTTAACCTTTCTGTCTATGATTTGGAGATGCTGAGGCCAGCACCCCTGGGTCCTGGGAACCTGAAATGAGAGATTAAGAAAGACAGACACAAACTAATCCTTTGGGGATGTCAGTTATCCAGTCTAGAGAATCTGCATGCTCCAGGTCAAAGAGGGACCCTAACTCACAAAACAATGAATTTGGCCCTTGAAGAACCTACTAGAATTTGAATTTCATCTTCACACATATCTATATGCATGTGTATGCAGGAACACACCCACATGAACATACCCACATGAACACACACACACACACACATATGCACATACACACACATACGCACACCACACACACACACACAGAGAGAGAGAGAGAGAGAGAGAGAGAGAGAGAGAGAGAGAGAGATTTCACTTCACTGGGGTGATAGGAGAAAGCAGCTTGCAAGGATAAGCAGGATGAAGCAGAGAGAGTGGAAACCTCAGGGAATGCATGAAGAATGACAGTCTAAAGTGCTAAGGGCACTGCTGGGTGCAGTTGGTGCAGAATACCTATATGCTTGTTCAGACTTGAGCCAGAGATTGTCAAAGGTCTGAACATGGAAGCATTTTGTTCTAATGAACAACAGAATGATGAGAGAGAGAGAGAGAGAGAGAGAGAGAGAGAGAGAGAGAGAGAGAGAGACAGATGTAGATGCAGATGCAGATGCAGAGACACCGTGATAGACAAAGAGACAGAGAGAACTGCAGATAATTCAGAACTCCAAATTTTCCAGAAAATCCTAAAGATAATTCTTAGCTTCAAAATATCAACTAGAAGCTTGGGGCCAAAGCTACTTGGATACTTGGGATGAAGTTTCTCTTCAGCGTCAATGATGTAGCTCAAGCCATGGCTTTGTTCTTTCTCTTTACATCACAAAGGATGCTTCTGGATTAATGTGGTCTGAAAAAGAAACATTTGGAATTAAATGTAAAGTAAGTGACAAATTAGAAAACCAGTGATCTCCCAACTATGTCACACCTTTGCTGACTTCAAAAACCCTTGAAATTCCACACTATTAGAAATAGTGATTAAAAACAAATTAGAAATCATGCATCAATTTGCAGTAAATATAATGCACTGTTGGCCTTCAACAGCACTTAATTTCTCCATGATGAAGCTTGATATTTAACATCCAAACCTGCTCATCTCTCATTCACCCTACTCACTCTGCCCACTGGCCCGTAATGCTTGCACTCACTCTTAGGTTCCATACATCTGTGACAACCTGACTGGCTCAGAACAGCAGCTGGCATGTTAATTTTGGCACAGTTCTGACCGGCAAGAGGACAAGGTGAAGGTTTCTTTAGACTGATTTTATATATATATATATATATATATATATATATATATATATATATATATATATATACATATGATGTAAAGAGTCTGTCCAGGCCTCTCACCAGCTGCTGGCCATCTTTGGTATTTCTTAGTATGTAGAAAGATTATTCCCATCTTTCCCTTCATCTCTATATGGTCTTCACCATCTGTAGCTCTGTTTCTGGTTCCAAACTTCTTCATTTCATAAGTATACAATATCAGGCTAGAGTTTCTCTAGGAAGAACTTGTCTTAATCAACTGCGTCTATAACAAAATTATTTCCAAATAATGACACATTGTTAAACACAGGACTTAGGAAATTTTAGGGGATGTATTTTGATCTCTAAATTTTAAAGAGAAGTAACTTTCATTATTTTATGAGTACTGATAATGGTTAATTTTAGACAAAGCAAGGTATGTTTTAACCAATTACATACATCAAGACTATTTTAAAGTGAGGCTGACATATTGAATTAGGAATTTATAATGCTTGAATAGGGTGTATGGTTGTTTATGGGGAATGAGTAAAGGATGGATATGTGTTGAACTCCACCACAGTAGTGGCCAGTTAGTCCCCCGCCCCTTTAGGTTAATGAAAATTATTCCGTCCTTGATGTGATCTATATTCTTATTCAGAATCTTCATCTCTCACAGAACACCAACCAGACTCTGGTGAAATGATGACCAATAGGAAGGTAAAAAGTATGGTATGAGAACAAGGTTGCAAACATCAGAAAAGGCTGTGATGAGGAAAAGTGTGATCCACTAGAGAAGCCAGAGAGTCAAAGAATCTCAGGCATATAACCCAGGACACCAGAATGTGAAAAGGGGATGATGGTATTATTAGGGATAAAGGCTCACAGCAAATGTAGGTGAGAGGGTAGAATGCTGAGTTCAAAGAATGTCCTGGCTCCTGAGCCAGACTACATCCCAGGTTGAAGACAAAAAGTCCAGGGAGAAATAACTTGGTTCACATTTGACTGGATTAACAATTAAACTGTGAGAAAGAAATGAGAGTGAAGGGAGAACTCGAAGAACCAATGAAAGATGAGAATTTCATGAAAACACATAGCTGAAGCGTTGGGAGAATGCAATGGGATCAAATGAACCTTTACTTACCAGGAAATGAAGGGGCCCTAGAACCTGAACTTGCAGTGGATCCACAGCACATCTGACATAGTAAGGAAGCAGCCAAGGAAGGGACCATTTGGATCACCTCTCCATCTGGATTTTTGCTGGGGACTCTAAACAATCCCTTCCCTTCTTGTTGTCAAAGGCCAGGTCTCCATGAGATTATGAATAGCAAAAGCATAAACACTATAAAATCAGGTGTTGGGGAAGACCTCAAAAAAAAAGTTTCTCCTTATTCCATTGTACTCTGCAAATGTGAACCTAAACTGGAGAATTATGGAAACTTCTAAACTTTATAAGAAATTATGTATTTATGAAATAGAAGCCAATTTATGGAAAACCAACAAAGCAATGTTTTGCTTTGTTTTGCTTTTGAATTATGGCTTGATAGTTGAGGTTTGAAGTAAGGTACAATAAATGAATATAATTAGATTTGTAATATTTCTGCCTTGGATATAGACTTGAATATTTGTCATATGGATGCATGGATAGATGACATATGGATATAAAATGCCAAATGGTGCTATTTCACAGTGGGTGCATGGAACTCTGAGTTTTGGGCTCTCACTTTCATCTGAGAGATGCTAAAGCTGGCATGACCCATCTATCAGAGGAGAGGCAATAATAAAGTGCACAGGTGTGGAAAATGTACTTCTACAATTTGAACTAGATTAACCATAATTTTCCTAATCCTTTTTTCTCATAATTTGTGTGTGCTTCATAAAGAGTTCAATATCCATCTGTTTGGAAATCTCCATATAAACACAACCACTCATTTGTGTGCTGCTTCCAAAGGCTCATGATCTTTCTCACTAGTTTCTATTCTGTCAGGATAGTTCAAGACTTCTGTCCCTGGAGCATTATCTCCCATGCTCGGTATGGTTTTTGATATTTAAATAACCAAGAAAGAAGGTCTGAACACCAGTGGTCAGTGCTCCAGAGACATGAGGGATTTGTTATATTTGAAGTAGATTTTCATACCCAGTGAAAATTAATCTTTTCAAAAAAAAATAGCTCCATGTACAAGCTCTGTTCAAATTAACCTCAGAAATGCTAACCCGGCCTGATAAATGACAGTCACAGCTAGTCTCTTAGATGTATATTCTATGGAGTTGAAGATTTTGTTGAGGGGAAATTTGAAATGGTGATCCCTGCTGTGTGGTGGTGGTGGTGGTGGCGGCGGCAGCGGCAGCGCAAGCCTGTAATCCCAGCACTCTAGGAGGCAGAGGCAGGCAGATTTCTGTGTTAGAGGTCAGCCTGGTCTACAGAGTGAGCTCCAGGACAGCCAGGGCTACACAGAGAAACCCTGGCTCGAAAAAAATAAGAAAGGAAGGAAGGAAGAAAGAAAGAGTGAGAGAGAGAGAGAGAGAGAGAGAGAGAGAGAGAGAGAGAGAGAGAGAGAGAGAGAGAGAAAGAAAGAAAGAAAGAAAGAAAGAAAGAAAGAAAGAAAGAAAGAAAGAAAGAAAGAAAGAAAGAAAGAAAGAAAGAAACAGTGATCCCCCTAGAAACAAGGATAATGTTGGATTTTGTTTTCCAGATCTATGTCGTTGTCCAGGCCAATATCAAATTCTTTTTATAAGAATTGTTATAACTAAATACCTGAAGCAGGCAAGTTGAGGCACATTCCATCATGACTGAGAAGAGATGGCTGCAGTGGACGAGTCATGGAGTCATGAAGACAGGAACATGAGGCAGCTGAACACAACTGGAGCAGTCACATTACAATGACAGTCAGGAAACAGAAAGAAAGAGGTAAATGCTCAAGTCCCGCTTAGTTTAATTTTTCTCTAGCTGTGTAATTGAGACACTACCCTGTGGAGCACTGTCGCTTTATACCTAGGATGTAGCTTCTCACCTCAGTTAACCTAATCTAGGTAATCCCGCAGAGAAGGCCATAAACTTTCCCTCAAGGTTACTGTAGATCCTGTGAAGATTAAAAAGCAGTATAAATTATTACCCACACTTTTCGTTGTTGATACAAATAAGGAAGTAATTTAAAGAGAAGAATGAAATGGTTGGCTTGTAGTTTGAGAAGTTTCAGCCCCATGGACTGAAGGTCTGTGGTGAGAAAGTGCATTCTGATACAAAGATGTGATGAATCAGAGCCATTAGCTCACAGCAACCAGAAAGGACAAAAACTAAAAATTCTTCTTCAGTGACACACTTCCTCTAACCATTTTAACCAGTCCTACCTCCTATTCTCCAAGTGATGAAGTTGGCACCTCCATCATCCAACTGCTTCTTGATAGCACACCCATATTTTAAGAAGAGATACTACATATACAAACTACTATATAGGGCCATATCCTTGCATTGCTATCCTAGAAATGAAACCATTTTAAGGTTGGTATTAATGAATGAGTTGCCTATGATTACTGTTGATTGTTTTAATTAGGGGATATAGAACACACATAAGAGACTACACAGTGAGTGATTTCAGCCAATTAACATATAAAGTTTGTCCTCACCACTTAACCCAACTATCAACATACGTACGTAGCAACAAAAGAAATGTGCTCACCAAGGAGAGGCAAAGGTAAACAGGTAAAAATCAACAGCTTTGCCATCTGACCTTGTATCTGGGTTTCCACCAGAAGGTTCTCAATACTCTAGAAAAGAGCAATATTTCTGAGAAATAACATCTAGACATACCCAGAGAATTGTCTTTGTTGATTTCAGATTCAGTCAAGTTGACAATCAAGGTTAATTATAACAGTTGCTTTCGGTTTGTTACCTGAAAAACTATTTCTCATTCCTTTAAAGATTTTTTAGGATTTTCTTTTACCTCACTTGTTTCAAAGAAAAGTTTTTAAGTCCCAAAATGGCAAAATTTCTGTATTGATCTTGAATAGTAAGTTGTTAATATCTTCCTACATGTATTGAAATTCCCCTAAACCCTGAATTTAAAAGATGTAAAAATAAAATAGGCAATTATTTTCCCATGAGAAGGTAATAAAATATGGTTTATTTTATTAATTTTACAGATCAGGTTCAATCATTGCAAAATCTTTAATGAGTGCATCAAAGATCAGTTTTTCTTCTTGTTTTTAAGACTTATTTTGATTTATGTGTCTCTGTGAGTAGGTGCACATTCAGGTAAGAAGAAGGGGCTTGGGGTTTGTAGAGGTGGAGTTACAGGTTTTGAGCCTTCTGAGATGGGTGCTAGAAGCAAATTCAGGTTCTCCACAAGAAAGGCACACTCGTAGTTGCAGAAACATTGCTCTAGCCCCCATTTCAGGGTTTATAATGGGTGAAAATGACTCCAAGTGGTACTCAAGAAGAATGTGGTTATGTACCAAGTAAGTAACTATAGTCCGTGATAAAATTCAGATGCCAAATTGCTTAATTGCACTCTATCAGTTTGTCCTGTGATCATTCTCAGGTTTATTATGCCATTCATCTTTTCTTCAAGCTAACTATAGGAATTGAATTTTAAATACTTTTTGTTTATTTTTTGAAATTTTCATACATTGATACAACATAGTTTTATCACATCCATCCAACAACATGCTGCATTTTACATTATTAACAGATGGGTTATAATTACACTAAAGCTCCAGAATTTAACTTTTACAAAATCAGAAATTATATTTTCTACAGTTTTATAAACTTACAAGAAATTTGGTTGCTATTTTATTTAAGCAGGTGAATTATTGATTTAGGTGATAAAAATCGCAGTAACAGAAATGTTTTTGAACACCTGTTTCTGTGATATTTTTAGCAAATAGTCGTGGTTTCTTTTAAAACAACAATTGCTTCTGCATGTGTCATTAAAATGTCATACCCACTATGGAGATTGAGGATGTTGCTCCTCTGTGGTCCTGCTGGGAGGTGTATATTGGCTGTGACTGGCGTCCTTTGTAGAGTGGCTCATGTGGAGCTGCTGGCAGCAGCCAAGCCTCAGCCTTGCCATCTTCTTCCTGTTCACTTGTGCTTTGATTAGAATAACTCTATTATTTCTCTATAGAAATCTTCTAAAATGACTGTCCTATTTATAGTACTAGCCAATTGAACATGGATGTTGTAATCTATACATTCTATAACCCCCCAAAAAAGAAAGAAAGAAAGAAAGAAAGAAAGAAAGAAAGAAAGAAAGAAAGAAAGAAAGAAAGAAAGAAAGAAAGGAAGGAAGGAAGGAAGGAAGGAAGGAAGGAAGGAAGGAAGGAAGGAAGGAAGAAAGAAAAGAAAAGAAAAGAAAAGAAAAGAAAAGAAAAGAAAAGAAAAGAAAAGAAAAGAAAAGGAAAAGAAAACACCCTAAACTTGCTCAGGTAGAGCAAAAAAGAAAAACGCCTTGTGCATATACCAGATCTCATTCCTTATGTAGCAAGTGACAGCTGTCTATCTGATGGATGAAAGGGAGAGGAGGTTAAGTCAGTTCGTATGGGAACTATCAGGAAGGAATGTTGTTATGCTGTGATAACCCCAGATAGTGTAAATAAACACGATGGTATTTGACCTAAGGACTTCAGTGGAGACATCTTCTCTGAACTGCACTGCACGTTGGATGGCATTCTCTCCTGCAATCAGACACCTGGAGTTCTTGACTTACTGGTGGGAGTAGAATTTCAGCAGGCAATGAAAACCTCTCAGCAAGACTCTAGAACACTTGACCAACAACCTGAGAAAGGGAAGGAGTCTACTGAGTTCTTGAAGCTGAATCTTGAAATACCATGCTTCAGTTTTTGTTGTGTTTAGTTGGTTGCTCCCATAGTCTTTTAAATGATTATATTTTCCACAGCCTTAATAAGTCTTCCTGGATGCACCTCCTCTTCACCACCTCCCAACCCATCTCAGCTCTGTTTGCAGCCATATTGGAATATGGTGGGCCATTAATATGCTTTCTCAATTCCTCAAACCAATTGATTTCTATTAGGGGAAACTTCTCTTGGCTAAAAACCTCCTAACTCCTGAATGCTTTCAACACTGAGCTCAAAGACACCCCATCCTCTGCAGCATCTCATTCCATGTACCTCACCAGGACACTTCTCAGTTAGATCTGTACAAACTCAGCTTCTCATTCTATCACCTATTACTAAACTGTGAGGTAATTTTAAGTCCAGGAAGGACATTGCAGGAAAGAGTCTAGATCATGTTATGAAAGGATGTCTCAAAAACCATTTTTATTTTCATAATCCATAAGAATGTATGTGTTACTTGTGTTAGGTGGACCTGGACCTTGCCTCTTGGGCTATAGTATAAGTAATAAGTACAGGACCAGTTTCCTGAGTCTAAGTCAAGTGATGCCACAGATGGACATGGGCTTTTCTCTTCGGATCTCATTAACCATGCCAGCCCTTCTCAGTCAAATGCTCCCCCCATCACTGGCTTTGTCCATGGGCATTCTTTTTTAAATATTATGAACTAATTGTTTTTCTTAATGTTGAAGTTTGAATACAAATGTCTCCCATGTGCTTATGTGTTTGAACTCTTGGTCCCGAATTGCTGGCCCTTGAGCAGGGGCAGGGGGACTCTTACAAGGTATAACCTCTCTTCAGGAAGTATGTCACTTGGGGTAGCTCTTAGGTTTTCTAGCCTAACCTAGTCCACTTTTTATTTTGTTAATTGCCGAGAGGCTCTCTATGCAACCATGGTTCCTGTAGAACTCACTGTGTAGACCAGGCTAGCCTTAAAGTCACAGACATCCACCTGTCTCTGCCTCCCAAATACTGGACTTAAAATCATAAGCTACCACTCATGGCTTCTACTTCTCTACACTCTCTCTGCTTTCTCTTCCTGATTCTGAGGATGGTGTTATAATTCTACTAATATGCCTGACCAGTCACAATGGACTGTATCCCTCTAGTATTATCATCCAAAAGAAACCCTTTGCCTTCTGTGTTGCTTATTGTCACTATATCAAAGCAGATTAAGTAAGTCTCACAGTTTTCCAGGTCCTTCCTTAGCAGGTTATGTGCATGGACTGTTGTACAGTGCCTTCTGGTAACAGAGTAGAAATTTCCCACCATGGAAGAATCTACAATATTGTTGGCAATTAGGACATCTCAGGCTCTCTCAAAAACAGAAATAGATAGAATGAGGAATTGACAGTTTTGACTTCCTCTAAACTTTATATGAACATTTCTTTCCTTTTTAGAAAGGTAACAGTGCTTCTAGAGTCGAGCTAATGCCTTAATGGTGGAAACGGAATGAATGATTTTGGGACCAGTGTGGGTAACATCTCATGTGTAACCTGGCTTCCTGAACATATATCTTTTACATGGACAGTTTATAGGAAGAAGAAAGCACCAGGAGAAACTTAACACAAGCAGTGTCAGCTGTTTGGGCAGCTGTGTGCGCATGTGTGTGTGTGTGTGTGTGTATGTACATTACATGTATTGTAGATGTATACATACATTGTAAATGTATATATGTGTGTAATGTGTTTATATGTGTGTGTTTATTTGTATATACATGTGTGTATGCATATATGTGAATGTACATGTGTTTATATTTGTGTTTGTGGTGGCCATGCTTGTGTGTGTGTTTGAATATGGGAGAATATACATGTATGATATATGTGTGTATCTCTGTGTGTATGTGTTGTGGCTGTGTGTGTGTATGTACATACATGTATGTGAATGTACCTATGGGTGTGATAGACAAAGCTGGTGGATCCACAGCTTACCCTGGATAAAGCCTAATCTCTGCTCTGTTTCTTATTCTGTTCACAGGAACTAAAGAGGTAGCCGCATATCTGAAAATATGCCTTGCTCTACTCTGAGACCTAGAGGGCCAATCTGAAGAAGAAGTCAAGGCATAGTCTAGAACACAAAGAGAAAAGCAAGGTTGGACTGGGGAGATGGCTCAGTTCTTATATGGAGGCAAGAGTTGGATGCCAGAACTGTAACCACCAAGACCCTCTTCTCTCAGATGTTTGCTCTTGTGAAAGAAATCTGGCCTCACTAGCTAGAGAGGTGAGCTGCTTACGTATCCTGGCTATAGTGATCAGAGATCACCAAACACCTGAAAAGATAACAGAAGATGCTGGAAACTAGCCAAGACCCAAAGACCTGCCCAGTTGAGTCCAGATTAAATTTCTAGGCTGAAAAATACTCAGCTACATAAACATCCATTGTGAGTTTTAGTCTGTTAGTATTTTTTAAAAGTTTTCTATGTATATGAGAATGTTATCTTTATGTATGTGTGCCACATGCGTATAGTGCCTTTGAAGGCCAGAAGAGGGCATCAGAACCACCTGAGACTTGAGTTACTAATGGTTCAAATCCACCATGCAAGTGTCGGGTCTTCTGCAAGAGCAGTAAGAACTCTTAAGTGCTTCACATCTCATCTATCCCTAGCCCATTTTCTTTACTTATAATAAAATTTCTAAAGATGAATAATACAGAAAGAAATATGATCATTTACCCCATATTCTAAAGAGCACAGGAGCTTGGCATCAGCATCTCCTGGGTTCTAGTGAAGACCTTCAGAGTCCATTTCATAGTAAGTGGGGCCATGTCAAGAAGAGCGGTTACATACAGATGCAGTAAGGTAGAGACTTGCTCTTTATAAAGCAATTTGGTCCCTTAATAACTGGCCTGGATCCCAACTTCTATTAGTACTAAACATATCAACTTTTATTTAGTACTAAAGTTTAGTACAGCCACATTGGGGACATTTTAGCACATGAGACTTTGTGGGAAACTATATGTAAACCACTGAATTGTTCTAAGCCACAAGAAGGTTTTTGTAAATATTTATTGTGACCAAAGCAACTAACATAGACATTGTAACTGCAGTATACATGGATATACACATATATTAAGTAAGGCGCTTTCTCTTAAAATAATGTGAAATTTGGAAGGGAGAAAACCTTCTGGACATAATTGTTCAACAGTTAATAGTGAAGAACTAAAGAATCAGAAGCGTCTTGGGTAACCCATAAAAAGGGCTTGTCCAGTACTTAGTGATTTAATAAATGAGTATTTTCTTCCTCAGTTACATAATGGATTACATGCTCACAGAAATGCTTCTAGATAGAAATGTTGATATTTACATTTTACTCATGACCATGCTAGCTAGAAAAGGAAAGGATAGGGGGAAGGATGGAAAAGACATGGAAGTCATAAGTGACCCCTCATTCTGACATAAGCCATAGAGCTTTCTGCTGCTCTCTATTGATAAGGTTCTGCAATTTCTGAAGGAGGAGATGTGGGATAAAGTGAGGCATGGGTTCTTGCATCACTTGTAAGGGTTACTATCCATTGTCAACTTGACAAATCCAGAATCATGTAGGAGACAAACATGCCTGTAGGGGATGCTTTAGACTATGATATCAAGGTTGGAAGCTTCACCCTAAATTTGAGCAGCACCATTCCATATGCTGAGATCCTGACCTGCATAGAAAGACAGCGAGCTGAGCCTGGATTGGTTTTTTTTGGATGTGAGGAGGCCCAATTGCTTCAAGTTTCATTCTGTCCCCACCTTGGTGGATTGGGTTCTCAAGATGTCAGCTAAAATAAACCCTTCCTTTCTCTATTTTGTCCTCTCAGGTATTTTTTCAGAGTTGTGAGGAAAATAATGAACCCATCTGACAGAATGAACACATAAACTCTGCTAAAAAAATATGTAACACAATTGAGGAAAAACTGAGATTGATCTCACGATCAAAAGTTTCTATGCAGAAAAGAAGTATCATCAGCAAGGGCATATAGCACATTTTGATTAAGAAAAGAAAATATCAGAATAATCATATATGGAACAACTGTCTAATTTCTCTTAGAAAATAGAGTTTTCAAAACTATTTTGAGTTTTCAAAAAGTGATGACAGTTTAAGAAACTGCCAAAAGTCACGGCAATATTTTTCTATGAAGGAAGATCATGTGGAATCTGAGAATAATGCATGTAAACATTAAGATTATTAATTTATTGGAAAGTAAAAACATGAAAAATTAGACTCAGATTAAGAAAGAATTAGAAAATAGAAGGACAATTAATGAAGACATTAAGATCCAAAGGAGACAGTGATGAAGTAAAAAGAAAACAAAAAAATCTAAGGTCAAATGACTTTGGAATTAAATGGGAAGAGAATTAGATCTAGTCAGAAGACCAGAAGATATCTTTTGAATAAAATAAATGAATTTGTGATAAAAAAAAAAAGTCAAACTATATCTTAGTGACCCCTATTTTATTGGCTAAGAAGTCATCTTCATAAAAAGGGCTAAGACCAATAAGATACACACCTTTGCTGTATCACTGTGTTAGGACATCTTGGAAGAAACAAATCTCATAAGCTCACTTGAAATATGGACTGTCTATTAGGTGTACCATTCCAGTGAATTGTCATGTTATATTTTTGTTCTACTAGAAATTGACATCATTTTTTTAATTATGCCTCCAAAGCCATCAATATTTAGTTAGGATAAGGGTTTTCTTGTCTCTCATAATGTTAAACATAATTCCTGATGTATAACCCAGTCAGTCACTCCCTAGAAGAATTGAAAACATCTGTTTTCATACAGACTATACACAGATGTTCAGGCAACTTTTTCTGCATAACCAAACACTGAAAGGAGATATATGTGCACAGTTATACAATACTGAATTGATACTGTAAGAGACACTCTGCAGAAAGTGTTTAGTAGTGCCTAAGTCAATGATTCAACAAACAAGTCAAAAACACTGTATGATCTATCTGATTCTCTGTTCTTTGACATATGTATATATGTATATATGGTATGTGTATGTTTGTATACATGTTCACATGTGTGTAAGAATACAACATGTCTGTGTGTAGTTTATTTACACACATGGCTGTGCATGTAATTAGAGGTCAGGGATTGACAATTGGCTGTCTTTCTTGATATTTTCTACACTTTATTTATTGAGATAGATCTTCACTTGCCACTAAAACTTATAGCTGGTTTGCTCCAGGGATCCAGTCTCTGACTCCAGATGATGGGATTATAGGCAGACTGTCAAGGCCATCTGACATTTACATAGGCATTGGGGATTTAAAATCTGGTTCTCATACTTGGTCCACTGAGTCATCCCCACAGCATCTATTCCATTTTTAAATCATCACTAGAGAAAAAAATGGATATAGTGGCTTCCTGAGGGTGAGCTTCGTAAATGCAGATTATATTGGGATAGACAAGGTGTTTGACGAATGTTCAGTGTCTTCACTTTAATCAAACCTCTTCAATTCTCTTGAATTCTGCCTGCTAACTAGAAGTTATACAACTGAGCCATTTGTGTTGTGTAGAAGACATAATATAAAAATATCTTTTGGTTTTGTGGTAGGGTTCCCGAAGATGCACATGTGAGATATGAAGCACAAGCTTCAATAACCAGCTGCTTAGTCTGTATTATTCCAAGTTGTATAATTTCTGTGACTTTGACATAGCAGTGTCAATCAGCTAAAAAAAAAATTATTACTAAAATTGTAAGCTATTTTGGGCTAAATTTCAACATAATTTTCAATTGATTTGAATTAATTAATTAATTCCAATACACGTGAAATACCATTGTGAGGAACTAAAAAAAAAAAAAAATAGAACAAATATATAGAGAAACAATCATCTTAACAAATGCAGAAGCCGGCAGAGCAGAAGATCCAGTCCTGAGGCCTCTGGCGGGAGCCTTCCAGTCTCCACTTTGGGATCTGGAACAGCCTGGGCCACAGAACCCCATCTCCAAGAAGTGTAAGAGGCCAGCTGTGCACCTGGAGGCTGGCTGGGATGAGGCAACTTGCTCTGGTGCGTCCAGCCTATAGAGCAGAGGATCCAGTCCTGAGGCAGGAGCCTTCCGGTCTCCGCCCCTAGATCTGGAACAGCCTGGGCCACAGCACCCTGTCTCCAGGCAGTGCAGGAGGTCAGCTGTGCACCCAGAGTACAGGTGGGAAGAGGCAGCTTGCACTGGTGAGCCCAGCATTGACAACAAGACCAACTAACACCAGTGAGAACTAGATGGCAAAAGGCAAACATAGGAATGTTACTATCAGAAATCAAGGCAATATGGCAGCATCTGAACCCAATTCTCCATTAACAGCATGTCCTGGATACCCCCAACACACTAGAAAAACAAGATTTGGATTTAAAATCACTGGTCATGATGCTGTTACAGGAACACATGAAGGACATAAATAAATCTCTTAAAGAAATTCAAGAAAAAAATGGATCAAAAGTTAGAAGCCCTTACACGGGAAACACAAAAATCATTTAAAGAAATTCAGGAGAATGTGTGTCAAAAGATAGAAGCCAATAAGAAGGAAATGCAAAAATCACTTAAAGAAATACAGGTGAACTTTGGTCAACAGGCAGAAGTCATGAAAGAGGAAACACTAAAATCTCTTTAAGAATTACAAGAAAACACAAACAAGCAAGTGAAGGAACAGAGCAAAACCATCCAGGATCTAAAAACAGAAGTAGAAACAACTAAAAAAATCACAAAGGGAGACAACTTTGGAGATAGAAAACCTTGGGAAGAAATCAGGGGCCATACATTCAAATATTGACAACAGAATACAAGAGATAGAAGAAAGAATCTCAGATACTGAAGATACCATAGAAACCATGGACTCAACAGTAAAAGAAAATGCAAAATGCAAAAAGCTTGTAACCCAAAACATCCAGGAAATCCAGAACACAATGAGAAGATCAAACCAAAGGATTATAGGCATAGATGAGAGTGAAGATTTACAACTTAAAGAGCCAGCAAGTATCTTCAACAAAATTATGGAAGAAAACTACTCTAACCTAAAGAGAGACATGCCCATGAATATACAAGAAGGAATATACAAAACTCCAAACAGACTAGACCAGAACAGAAATACCTCCCATTCACATAATAATCAAAACCCCAAATGTACTAAACAAAGAAAGAATATTAAAGGCAGTAAGAGAAAAAGGCCAAGTAACATATAAAGGAAGAGCTATCAGAATCACACCAGACTTCTCACCAGAGACTATGAAAGCTAGAAGATCCTGGGAAGATCTCATGCAGACTCTAAGAGAACACAAATGCCAGTCAAAACTACTATACCAAGCAAAACTCTCAATCACCATAGATGGAGAAACTAAGATATTCCATGACAAAACCAAGTTTACCCAATATTTTTCCAAAAACCCAGCCCTACAAAGGATAATAGGAGGAAAACACCAATACAAGGAGGGAAACTTCACCCTGGAAAAAGCAAGATAGTAGCCTTCTTTCATCAAACCCAAAAGAAGATAACCAATCAAATTTTAAAAAGTAACATCAAAAATGACAGGAAGTAATAATCACTATTCCTTAATATCTCTTAACATCAATGAGCTTAATGCCCCAATAAAAATGCATAGACTTACAGACTGGATACGTAAACAGGACCCTACATTTTGCTGCATACAGGAAACACACTTCAGTGTCAAAAACAAACACTACCTTACAGTAAAAGGCTGGAAGACAATTTTACAAGCAAATGATCTCAGGAAACAAACTAATATCTAATATTCTAATATCAGATAAAATTGACTTTCAACCCAAATTCATCAAAAGAGACTCTGAGGGACACTTCTTTCAGGTCAAAGGAAAAATCCACCTAGAAGAACTCTCAATCCTGAACATCTATGCTCCAAATGCAAGGGTACCCTCATTCATAAAAGAAACTTTACTAAGGCTCAAAGCACATATTGCACCTAACACAATAATTGTGGGTGACTTCAACACTGCACTTTCCTCAATGGACCAATCAGGAAAACAGAAACTAAACAGGGTCATAGTTAAACTAATTGAAGCTTTGGACCAATTAGATTTAACAGATATATATAGAACATTTTATCCTAAAGCAAAGGAATATACCCTTTTCTCAGCACCTCATGGTACCTTCTCCAAAATCAATCATATAACTGGTCACAAGACAGACCTCAACAAATATAAAAAGATCTAAATAATCCCATGCCTCCTATCAGATCACTATGGAGTAAAAGTGGTCTTCAATAGCAATAAAAACAACAAAAAGCCTACATACACGTGGAAAATGAACAATATTCTACTCAATGATACCTTGGTCAAGGAATAAAGAAAGAAAGAAATCAAAGACGTTTTAGAATTTAATGAAAATGAAGACAAAACAAACCCAAATCTATGGGACACAATGAAAGCAGTGCTAAGAGGAAAACACATAGCCCTGAGTGCCTCCAAAAAGAAAATGGAGAGAGCATACACTAGCAGCTTAACGTCACACCTGAAAGCCCTGGAACAAAAAGAAGCTATTTCACCCAGGAAGAGTAGAAGGCAGGAAATCATCAAACTCAGGGCTGAAATCAATCAAGTAGAAACTAAGAGAACCATTCAAAGAATCAACAAAACAAGGAACTGGTTCTTTGAGAAAATCAAACAAGATAGATAAACCCTTAGCCAGACTAACCAAAGGGCACAGAGACAGTATCCAGATTAACAAAATTAGAAATGAAAAGGGAGATATAACAACAGAAACTGAGGAAATTAAAAAAAATCATCGGATCCTACTACAA
Source organism: Apodemus sylvaticus (assembly GCF_947179515.1). Taxonomy (NCBI): domain Eukaryota; kingdom Metazoa; phylum Chordata; class Mammalia; order Rodentia; family Muridae; genus Apodemus; species Apodemus sylvaticus. The sequence goes on along the minus strand of NC_067477.1, from coordinate 97,066,066 downwards.
AAGCCTATACTCAACACACCTCTAGAATCTGGAGGAAATGGACAGTTTCCTAGACAGATATCAGACACCAAAATTAAATCAGGATCAAATAGATCATCTAAACAGTCCCATAACCCCTAAAGAAATAAAAGGGGTCATAGATAGTCTTCCCAATCAAAAAAAAGCACAGGACCAGATGGCTTCAGTACAGAATTCTATCAGACCTTCAAAGAAGACCTAACACCAATACTCTTCAAACTATTCCACAAAGTAGAAACAGAAGGAACATCACCCAACTCGGTCTACAAAGCCACAATTACGCTGATACCAAAACCACACAAAGATCCAACAAAGAAAGAGAACTTCAGGCCAATTTCCCTTATGAATATCGATGCAAAAATACTAAATAAAATTCTTGCCAACTGAATCCAAGAACACATCAAAATGATCATGCACCAGGATCAAGTAGGCTTCATCCCAGGGATAGAGGGATGGTTCAATATAAGGAAATCCATCAATGCAATCCACTACATAAACTCAAAGAAAAAACCATATGATCATTTCACTAGGTGCTGAAAAAGTATTTCACAAAATTCAGCATCCTTTCATGCTAAAAGTCTTGGAAAGAACAGGAATTCAAGGCCCATACCTAAACATAGTTAAAGCAATATACAGCAAACTGGTAGCCAACATCAAACTCAATGGAGAGAAACTTGAAGCAATCCCACTAAAATCAGGGACTAGACAAGGCTGTCCTCTCTCCATATCTTTTCAATATAGTACTTGAAGTTCTAGCTAGAGCAATTAGACAACAAAAGGAGGTCAAGCGGATACAAATTGGAAAGGAAGAAATTATCACTATTTGCAGATGACATGATAGTCTATTTAAGTGACCCAAAAACCTCCACCAGAGAACTCCTACAGCTGATAAACAACTTCAGCAAAGTGGCTGGTTATAAAATCAACTCAAGCAAATCAGTTGCCTTCCTACACTCAAAGGATAAGCAGGCTGAGAAAGAAGTTAGGAAAATGACACCCTTCACAATAGCCACAAACAATATAAAGTATCTTGGTGTGACTCTAACCAAACAAGTGAAAGATCTTTATGACAAGAACTTCAGGTTTCTGAAGAAGGAAAGAGAAGAAGATCTCAGAAAATGGAAAACTGCCATGCTCATGGGTTGGCAGGATTAATATAGTTAAAATGGCCATCTTGCCAAAAGCAATATACAGATTCAAAGCAATCCTCATCAAAATTCCAACTCAGTTATTTACAGAGTTAGAAAAAGCAATTCTCAAATTCATCTGGAATAACAAAAAACACAGGATAGCTAAAACTATTCTCAACAGTAAAAGAACTTTAGGGGGAATCAGTATCCCAGACCTCAAGCAATACTACAAAGCAATAGTGTTTAAAACTGCATGGTATTGGTACAGTGACAGGCAAGTGGACCAATGGAATAGATTTGAAGAGCCAGAAATGAATCCACACACCTATGGTCACTTGAACTTCGACAAAGGAGCCAAAAACATCCAGTGGAAAAAAGATAGCCTTTTCAACAAATGGTGCTGGTTCAACTGGAGGTCAGTATGCAGAAGAATGAGAATTGATCCATTCTTATCTCCTTGTAGGAAATTCAACTTCAAGTGGATCAAGGACCTCCATGTAAAACCAGACACACTGAAACTAATATAAAAGAAACTGGGGAAAACTCTTGAGGGCATAGGGGAAAAACTCATGAACAGAACACCAATAGCTTATGCTCTAAGATCAAGAATTGACAAACGGGACTTCATAAAATTACAAAGTTTCTGTAAGGCAAAGGACACTGTCAAAAGGACAAAACAGCAACCAACAAATTGGGAAAAGATTTTCACCAACCCTACATCTGATAGAGGGCTTATATCCAATATATACCAAGAACTCAAGAAGTTAGACCCCAGGGAACCAAATAACCCTATTAAAAATGGGGTACAGATCTTAACAAAGAATTTTCACCTGAAGAAATTCGGATGGCCGAGAAGCACCTTAAGAAATGCTCAACATCAGTAGCCATTAGGGAAATGCAGATCAAAACAACCCTGAGATTTCACTTCACAACAGTCAAAATGGCTAAGGTTAAAAACTCAGGAGATAGCAGGTGTTGGCGAGGATGTGGAGAAAGAGGAACACTCCTTCACTGCTGGTGGGATTGTAAGATGGTACAACCACTATGGAAATCAGTCTCTCGGTTCCTAAGAAAACTGGACATGACACTACCGGAGGACCCTCCTATACCTTTCCTGGGCATATACCCAGAGGATTCCCCAGCATGCAATAAGGACACATGCTCCACTAAGTTCGTAGCAGCCTTATTTATAATAGCCAGAAGCTGGAAAGAACACAGATATCCCTCTATGGAGGAATGGATACAGAAAATGTGGTATATATACACAATGGAGTACTATTCAGCAATTAAAAACAATGAATTCATGAATTTTTTAGGCAAATGGATGGAACTGGAAAATATCATCCATTTTGTGAAGCAAGGTAACGCAATCACAAAAGAATGCACATGGAATGCAATCATTGATAAGTGGATATTAATTAGCCCTGAAGCTCTGAATACTGAAGATACAATGAGCATATCAAATGATTCCCATGATGAAGGAAGAAGAGGGCCCTAATCCTGGAAAGGCTTGATCCAGCAGAGTAGGGGAGTACCAGGACAGAAAAGGGAGGGGGAAAGATAGGAGAATGGATGGAGAGAAGAGAACTTATGAAACATTTGGGGGGGGGGGACTGGGAAAGGGGAAGGCTTTTAGAATGTAAACAAAGAATATAGAAAATAAATAACAAAAATTGAAAAAATGGCTATATCATTTGCTTAATTTTCCTTGGAATATCTTTTTCCAACATTTTACCCTGAGGTAATATCTCTCTTTGTTGTTAAAGTGTGCTTCTTGGTTGTACCAGAAGGATGAATATTGTGTTCTCAAGCATTCTGTTATACTGTGTCCTTTTATTAGAGAATTGAGTTCATTAATACTGAGTGATAGCAATGACACAGGAGACTATTGAATTCACTGAGTTTTAATGATCACAGTTACCCTCTTTAGATTAAAGTTTTCTTTAGCACCTTCTATAGGACTGGGATTATAAATTCATTTTTTCAAATTTGAATATTCATGGAATATCTGTTTTTTTCCAACTATAGTGATTGAAATTTTGCTAAATATACTAATCTCAGCTGGTAACTGGATGCTTAGAGTCTGTAACACATTTGCCTAGGCTATTCTGGCCTAATAGTTTCCATTAAGGTGTTTGGTATAATTAAAATAGGTCTGGACTTTGCAGATTTTAACATTCTTTATTTGTTCTTTATACTTAGTGTTTTGATTATTATGTTCTGAGAGTATATCCCTTTCATGACTAATATATTTTGTGTTCTGTATACTTCTTGTATCTCTATAGACATTTCTTTAATTTAGGAAAATTTCCTTTAATAACTATTAAAAATGTTTGCTGGGCATTTGACCTGGGTTCTTTTCCTTCATCTATTCCTTTTCTTTTGTGTATTTACATTTTAAATGTTACCCCCTTTCCCAGTTTCCCCTCTGGAACCTCCCTATCCCATTCTCCCTCCCCCTGCTTCTCTGGGGATGCTCCCCAACCCACCCACCCACTCCCACCCTCCTGCCCTGGTATTCCCTACACTGGGGAATCCAGCCTTCACAGGAGCAAGAGTCTATCCTCCCACTGATGCCAGACAATGCCATCCTCTCTACATATGCAGCTCGAGCCATGTGTACTCTTCGGTTGGTGGTTTAGTCCTTGCGAGCTCTGAGGGTTCTGGTTGGTTGATATTGTTGTTCTTCCTATGCATATGCAAACCCCTTTAGCTCCTTTAGTACTTTCTCTAACTTACCCATTGGGGTTCCTGTGCTTAGTCCAGTGGTTGGCTGTGAGCATCTACCTCTGTATTTGTCAGGCTCTGGTAGAGCCTCTCAGGAGATAGCTATAACAGGCTCGTTTCAGCAAGCATTTCTTGGCATATACAATAGTGTCTAGGTTTGGTGGCCCTCTCCCCAAACCAAGAGCCTTGCCTGACCTCTGGATATGGTATCTACAGGTTCTCCCTCCCATTTGAAGGGCATTTTGGCTAATCACATTCCTATTGAGACCTGGAAGACTCTTGTTTTCCTAGCATCTGGGACTCATTGGTAGCTAATCCCAGTTCCCCATTCCCCATTGCTATATACCTTTGGTCAAATTCCTGACCCTTTGTATATCATCCCTGTCTCCTCCCACACCTGATCCTTCCTCCCCTTTCCCCTTCTACCCTCATCTCTTCCTCCCACATCCCTCCCACCCTCTACCTCACATGAGTACTTTGTTTCACCTTCTAAGAAGGATTGAAATATTCACACTTTGGTCTTCCTTCTTAAGCTTCATATGGTCTGTGCATTGTTTCTTGGGCATTCCGAGTTTTTGGGTTATTATGTACTTATAAGTGAGTGCATACCATGTGTGTTCTTTTGTGACTGGGTTATCTCACTCAGGATAATATTTTTTATGTTCATAGCAACCTTATTTATAATAGCCAGAAGCTGAAAAGAACCCAGATGTCCCTCAATGGAGGAATGGATACAGAAAATGTGGTATATTTACACAATGGAATGCTACTCAGCAATTAAAAACAATGAATTCGGCTGCACAGAAGCCACTTCAGAACGCAGCCTCCCGCCAGTCAGGAGAGGCTCATCTCCATCTTGATTTCGGACTCCAGAGATCGGACAGATTGAGATCAGCCTGGGCGGCCGCACCACATCTCCAGGTCCTGCAAGAGGCTAGCGGGGGCTTCCAGAGAGCCAGCTGGGAGAAGTCGGGGTGCTCCGGTAAATCCTGCGGACCCCAGCGGGAGCCTTCGGGTGCCTGCTTAGGGATCTGAACAGCCTGGGCAGCAGCACCCTGTCTACAGGCAGTGCAGGGTGTAAGCTGTGCACCAGAGGCCAACAGGGAAGGGGCAGCTTGCACTGGTGAGTCCAGCACTGACAAGACCAAGTAACACCAGTGAGAACTAGATGGCAAAAGGCAAACGCAGGAACGTCACTAACAGAAATCAAGGCAATATGGCAACATCTGAACCCAATTCTCCTCTACCAGCATGTCCTGGATACACCATCACACCAGTAAAACAAGATTTGGATTTAAAATCACTGGTCATGATGCTGGTACAGGAACACATGAAGGACATACTTAAAGAAATTCAGGAGAAAATGGATCAAAAGTTAGAAGCCCTTGCAAGGGAAACACAAAAATCATTGAAAGAAATCCAAGAGAATACAAAAGCCAACAAGGAGGAAACGCAAAAATCACTTAAAGAAATAGAGGAGAACTTTGGTCAACAGGCTGAGGTCATGAAAGAGGAAACACAAAAATCTCTTAAAGAATTACAGGAAAGCACAAACAAGCAAGTGAAGGAGCTAAGCAAAACCATCCAGGATCTAAAATCAGAAGTAGAAACAACTAAGAAAACTCAAAGGGAGACAACTTTGGAGATAGAAAGCCTTGGGAAGAAATCAGGGGACAGAGATGCAAATATCAACAACAGAATACAAGAGATAGAAGAAAGAATCTCAGATGCTGAAGATTCCATAGAAACCATGGACTCAACAGTTAAAGAAAATGCAAAATGCAAAAAGCTTGTAACCCAAAATATCCAGGAAATCCAGGACACAATGAGAAGACCAAACCTAAGGATTATAGGCATAGATGAGAGTGAAGATTTACAACTTAAAGGGCCAGCAAATATCTTCAATAAAATTATGGAAGAAAACTTCCCTAACCTAAAGAGAGAGATGCCCATGAATATACAAGAAGCCTACAGAACTCCAAACAGACTGGACCAGAACAGAAATACTTCCCATCACATAATAATCAAAACACCAAATGTTCTAAACAAAGAAAGAATATTAAAGGCAGTAAGAGAAAAAGGCCAAGTAACATATAAAGGAAGACCTATGAGAATCACAGCAGACTTTTCACCTGAGACTATGAAGGCTAGAAGGTCCTGGGCAGATCTCATGCAGACTCTAAGAGAACACAAATGCCAACCAAAACTACTATATCCAGCAAAACTCTCAATCACCATAGATGGAGAAACTAAGATATTTCATGACAAAACCAAGTTTACCCAATATCTATCCACAAACCCAGCCCTACAAAGGATAATAGGAGGACAAGACCAATACAAGGAGGGAAACTTCACCCTGGAAAAAGCAAGATAGTAACCTTTCATCAAACACAAAAGAAGTTAAGCAATCAAATTTAAAAAATAACGTCAAAAATGATAGGAAGTAACAATCACTATTCCTTAATATCTCTTAACATCAATGGACTTAATGCACCAATAAAAAGACACAGACTAACTGACTGGATACGTAAACAGGACCCTACATTTTGCTGCTTACAGGAAACACACCTCAGGGTCAAAGACAAACACTACCTTAGACTAAAAGGCTGGAAGACAATTTTACAAGCAATTGGTCTCAGGAAACAAGCTGGAGTAGCCATTTTAATATCAGATAAAATTGACTTTCAACCCAAAGTCATCAAAAGAGACTCTGAGGGACACTTCTTGCTGGTCAAAGGAAAAATACAACAAGAAGAACTCTCAATCCTGAACATCTATGCTCCAAATGCAAGGGCACCCTCTTTCATAAAAGAAACTTTATTAAAACTCAAAGCACACATTGCACCTAACACAATAATTGTGGGTGACTTCAACACTGCACTTTCCTCAATGGACCGATCAGGAAAACAGAAACTAAACAAGGACACAATGAAACTAATTGAAGCTTTGGACCAATTAGATTTAACAGATATATATAGAACATTCTATCCTAAAACAAAAGAATATACTTTTTCTCAGCACCTCATGGTACCTTCTCCAAAATCGACCATATAATTGGTCACAAGACAGACCTCAACAAATATAAGAAGATAGAACTAATCCCATGCCTCCTATCTGATCACTATGGAGTAAAAGTGGTCTTCAATAGCAACAGAAACAACAGAAAACCCACATACACGTGGAAATTGAACAATACTCTACTCAATGATACCTTGGTCAAGGAAGAAATAAAGAAAGAGATTAAAGACTTTTTAGAACACAATGAAAATGAAAACACAACATACCCAAATCTATGGGACACAATGAAAGCAGTGCTAAGAGAAAAACTCATAGCCCTGAGTGCCTCCAAAAAGAAAATGGAGAGAGCATACATTACCAGCTTAATGACACACCTGAAAGCCCTAGAACAAAAAGAAGCTCTTTCACCCAGGAGGAGTAGAAGGCAGGAAATCATCAAACTCAGGGCCGAAATCAATCAAGTAGAAACAAAGAGAACCATACAAAAAATCAACAAAACCAGGAGCTGGTTCTTTGAGAAAATCAACAAGATAAATAAACCCTTAGCCAGACTGACCAAAGGGCACACAGAAAGTATCCAAATTAACAAACTTAGAAATGAAAAGGGAGATATAACAACGGAAACTGAGGAAATCCAAAAAATTATCAGATCCTACTACAAGAGCCTGTACTCAACACAACTGGAGAATCTGGAGGAAATGGACAATTTCCTTGACAGATACCAAATACCAAAATTAAATCAGGACCAACTAGACCATCTAAACAGTCCCATAATGCCTAAAGAAATAGAAGGAGTCATAGAAAGTCTTCCAACCAAAAAAAGCACAAGACCAGATGGTTTTAGTGCAGAATACTACCAGACCTTCAAAGAAGAGTTAACACCAATACTCTTCAAACTATTCCACAAAATAGAAACAGAAGGAACACTACCCAATTCCTTCTACGAAGCCACAATTACGCTGATACCAAAGCCACACAAAGATCCAACAAAGAAAGAGAACTTCAGACCAATTTCCCTTATGAACATTGATGCAAAAATACTCAATAAAATTCTTGCCAACTGAATCCAAGAACACATCAAAACGATCATCCACCATGATCAAGTAGGTTTTATCCCGGGAATGCAGGGTTGGTTCAATATACGGAAATCCATCAATACAATCCACTACATAAACAAACTCAAAGAACAAAACCACATGGTCATTTCATTGGATGCTGAAAAAGCATTTGACAAAATTCAGCATCCTTTCATGCTTAAAGTCTTGGAGAGAACAGGAATTCAAGGCCCATACTTAAGCATAGTAAAGGCAATATACAGCAAACCGGTAGCCAGCATCAAACTAAATGGAGAGAAACTTGAAGCAATTCCACTGAAATCAGGGACCAGACAAGGCTGTCCCCTTTCTCCTTATCTTTTCAATATTGTACTTGAGGTACTAGCTCGGGCAATTTGACAACATAAGGAGGTCAAAGGGATACAAATTGGAAAGGAAGAAGTCAAACTATCATTATTTGCAGACGACATGATAGTCTACCTAAGTGACCCAAAAAACTCCACTAGAGAGCTCCTACAGCTGATAAACAACTTCAGCAAAGTGGCAGGTTATAAAATCAACTCAAGCAAATCAGTGGCCTTCCTATACTCAAAGGATAAGCAGGCTGAGAAAGAAATTAGGGAAATGACCCCCTTCACAATAGCCACAAACAGTATAATGTACCTTGGGGGTGACTCTTACCAAACATGTGAAAGATCTGTATGACAAGAACTTCAAGACTCTGAAGAAGGAAATGGAAGAAGACCTCAAAAAATGGGAAAACCTCCCATGCTCATGGATTGGTAGAATCAATATAGTTAAAATGGCCATTTTGCCAAAAGCAATATACAGATTCAATGCAATACCCATCAAAATCCCAACTCAATTCTTCACAGAGTTAGAAAGAGCAATTATCAAATTCATCTGGAACATCAAAAAACCCAGGATAGCTGAAACTATTCTCAGCAACAAAAGAAAATCTGGGGGAATCAGTATCCCTGACCTCAAGCAATACTACAGAGCAATAGTGTTAAAAACTGCATGGTATTGGTACAGTGACAGGCAGGAGGATCAATGGAACAGGATTTAAGATCCAGAAATGAACCCACACACCTATGGCCACTTGATCCTCGACAAAGAGGCTGAAAACATCCAATGGAAAAAAGATAGCCTATTCAACAAATGGTGCTGGTTCAACTGGAGGTCAGCATGCAGAAGAATGCGAATTGATGCATCCTTGTCTCCTTGTACTAAGCTCAAATCCAAATGGATCAAGGACACTTAAAGCCAGACACTCTGAAGCTAATAGAAAAGAAACTGGGGAAGACCCTTGAGGACATCGGTACAGGGAGAAAGTTTCTGAACAGAACACCAATAGCGTATGCTCTAAGAGCAAGAATTGACAAATGGGACCTCATAAGGTTACAGAGTTTCTGTAAGGCAAAGGACACCATCAAGAGGACAGATTGGCAACCAACAAATTGGGAAAAGATCTTCACCAATCCTACATCAGATAGAGGGCTAATATCCAATATATATAAAGAACTCAAGAAGTTAGACTCCAGAAAACCGAAGAACCCTATTAAAAAATGGGGTACAGAGTTAAACAAAGAATTCTCACCGGAAGAACTTCGGATGGCGAAGAAGCATCTTAAAAAATGCTCAACTTCATTAGTCATTAGGGAAATGCAAATCAAAACAACCCTGAGATTTCACCTTACACCAGTCAGAATGGCTAAGATTAAAAATTCAGGAGACAGCAGTTGTTGGAGAGGGTGTGGAGAAAGAGGAACACTCCTCCACTGCTGGTGGGGTTGCAAATTGGTACAACCACTCTGGAAATCAGTCTGGCAGTTCCTCCGAAAACTGGGCACCTCACTTCCAGAAGATCCTGCTATACCACTCCTGGGCATATATCCAGAGGATTCCCCACCATGTAATAAGGATACATGCTCTACTATGTTCATAGCAGCCCTATTTATAATTGCCAGATGCTGGAAAGAACCCAGGTATCCCTCAACAGAAGAGTGGATGCAAAAAATGTGGTATATCTACACAATGGAGTACTATTCAGCCATTAGAAACAATGAATTCATGAAATTCTTAGGCAAATGGATGGAGCTAGAGAACATCATACTAAGTGAGGTAACCCAGACTCAAAAGGTGAATCATGGTATGCACTCACTAATAAGTGGTTATTAACCTAGAAAACTGGAATACCCAAAACATAATCCACTCGTCAAATGAGATACAAGAAGAAAGGAGGAGTGGCTCCTGGTTCTGGAAAGACTCAGTGAAACAGTATTCAGCAAAACCAGAACGGGGAAGTGGGAAGGGGTGGGTGGGAGGACAGGGGAAGAGAAGGGAGCTTACGGGACTTTCGGGGAGTGGCGGGGGCTAGAAAAGGGGAAATCATTTGAAATGTAAATAAATTATATCGAATAAAAAAAATTAAAAAAAAAACAAAACAATGAATTCACGAAATTTTTAGGCAAATGTTTGGATCTGGAAAAATATCATCCTAAGCGAGGTAACCCAATCACAAAAGAATACACATGGAATGCAATCTCTGATAAGTGGATATTAATTAGCCCAGAAGCTCTGAATACCCAAGGCACAATTAGCATAACAAATGACTTCCATGAAGAAGTAAGGAGAGGGTCCTGATCCTGGAAAGGCTTGATCTAGCATTGAAGGGGAGTATCAGGACAGAGAAAAAGGAGAGAGGTGATTGGAGAATGGGTAGAGAGAAGAAGGTTTATGGGACATATGGGGAGGGGGGGAACTGGGAAAGGGGAAATCATTTGGAATGTAAACAAAGAATAAAGAAAATAAAAATATGTAATAAAAAAAAACAAATGCAGAATTTTCAACTTATATGTATCTCATGTCTGATAACAGTGCTTTTCACCTTGCCAAAGTGTGCTCTGTATACCTTTTGTAGAGAGGTGTTTCAATAAGTCTTTTGCTTCATTGTTGAATTTTGAGAGTTCCATGCCTATTATGAATAATAAAATTTTTATCAGATTGCAATATTTTTGTAATTGCAATATTTTCCTTTAATTTTAGCAGCTCAATCTTTTTATTATTTTGAGTAGGTCTTTTGAAGTGGAAGGGTTTTTCCCTCATTTTCAAACATCTGATTTATTTTTGAAGCTAGATATATTTTAACATAGATACATTCTGGCTTTATACTGTCTCAAATACAGGTAGAAAACATCTTTTTCATCATCATTTAAAGTTATTCTTTATTTATCTTTCTAGCATAACCAGAAAAATTCTAAAGATAACAAATCAACGTAAAATGATGTTAATATGAACTCTGAAACATAGCCCCTGTAATGGTTACTTGAACCACTGATACTATTTAGAATCCCCAGGGAAAAGTTTCAACAAAGGATTGTCAGGATCAACTCTCTGTGGTATTTTTTTTCTTTGTCATGCTTTTTACATCATGTCTATGAAATCTGTGTTTCACAAAGAGACACAATTACTTCAAACAATGTTGTAGCAATAGGGCATACCTTTAAATCTATGATCTATATTGAGTTCACTGGTATTTATGGACTGACAGAGGATCATATTGGTACATTTTGGCACTTTTCATTGGAAAAGCCACCCACCCTCCATTATCTTGACTTTCTTGCTTTGTCAGAAATAAGTTGTGTACATGAACATTGACTTATGTGTTCCCTATTCTTTCAAATTGATCTAGAGGTCATTATTTACATGAATATAAATATATTTTGAGTGTGTGTGTGTGTGTGTGTGTGTGTATGTATGTGTGTGTGTGTGTACACGTGTGTGTTTGGCAATTAACAGAAATAACATTGTGATGAATGAAAAAGAACACAAATACATGAAGTGAAAATACTTTTCTGTATTGAAATGCCTTGTAAGACATAGATCTGGTGTGGTCTACCAACTTATTTTTCCCTTTCCAAAATGGGGGTGCCTTTCCACTTAAAAATGCAGCAGTATGAAGAGTTCACCTTCTATCACTTAGTACCTGAAAAAGAGCACTATGATGTCTCATGAGCAGTTATTCTCCACTAAGGCAACAGGTGTTTCTATGGACTTGGCCAAGTTTGGGTCAAGATAGCTCCTGGTGGGCTGGTGGGAGAAGGCACTCTCCTGGCCCTCTCAGCCTCATATTACCTATGCCTTACTTCCTGACTTCATATGCACTGCTGGTCCTGGATTGGCTCACCATAAAAGGGACCTCCCATTGTCAGGTAGGAATCTTTTCTATGCAGCTGTCTTCTATCTAAAAGCTATTCTTCAGAACAGGATTCTCCAGACTCCTGCCCATAAGTTGGAGACACATCTGCCTTCAGGCTGGTTTCTCTAGATCATCCATACCTCTAAGGATACTCAAGGTAGTAAACTGGTACTTTAAATCTCACCTCATTTGTCTCAGGGATTGACCCTTAAGCACCTAAAATACACATCTTGAAAGTATTCATTGCTATGTTTTTTTTTTATTCTATTTAGACAATGGATCTCAGTCCTAGATTTCCATCTTGGTCAGAAGCATAATTTGGAAGGCATATCTTTAGATATTCTATTAGTATTCAATAGAAAACCCACCATATTCTTATTGATTCAAACATGTTTTTCTATAAAGCCACTGGTAAACAAAGGTCATACTGTGATTTAAAATATTGCCAGTTACTTGTATTTCATTCCTTGGACATGCCAGAAACCAGGATCTCATCAGAAAACTTCATGACACCAAAGTGGGTTGGGCAACTAGTGTTGGACTCACAAAAAAAAAAAAAAAAAAAAAAAACAAAAAAAAAAGATTAGGTCTATGTGGGGAGGAAATGAAAGAATTCTCCTCCTCTTTCAAGATGATGGCATTCTGTTAATGATAAGTGTAGATTCAGATGTTTTAGTGAGCTTGTTTGCATCCTAAGCCCTCAGATTTTCAGCACATTGTTTTAATATTGATACTATGATAATACTACTGAATATATCAGGTAGAATTGACCGAAAGAGCATTTTCCATCTTAGCGATCATCTGAAACCTGGGCTTCACAGCAAGATGCATCTTAAATTATGAAAATAATTCATATTATACCATAGTCTCTGGCCATGATCCCATTTCCCTGAGCAGCCTATTCTATGATCCCAGTTACTATCAGGCTTTCAAACTAATTTATATAGTTTAGAGAGAGTACAGGAGTGAATAAGTAATGCACTAAGGGCAGAAAGAAGAGAGAGGAACAGAGGGAAAGGAGGACTGAAGTCCTCAGGAAACAAGATTTCCATTCAACTTCTCTTTTCAGATGGTTAACCTTCAAAAGCGCTAGGACTCTCCTCATTCCTGTTTTCATCTGTTATTCATAAGTCCTGAAGATAGAAACTGATTCAAGGGGAGAAAGAGAGGGGGATAGAGAAAGGAAGAGAGAGAGGAGGGAGAGAAGGGGAGAGAGAGAGAGAGAGAGAGAGAACTCTTGGGACATGAAATAATGTTTACACTAGCTGTGTGAATTACTCTCAGTACATGTACAATCAAAATATATTATTCTCAGGGAAAACATTAAACTGAAAGAAAAAAATCACACCATTATCTCATTAGACACTGGAAAAGTCTTTGACAAAATCTAACATTCCTTCAGGTTAAAAATCTAAGAGAAGTCAAGGAATCAAGGCATATACCTGAACATAATAAAAGCAATATAGAGTAAGTCAATAGCCAACATCAAATTAAATGGAGAGAAATTTAAAGCAATCCCACTAAAATCAGGGACAAAACAAGGCTGCCCACTTGCTCCCCATCTATTCAATCTAGTATTTGAAGTTCTAAATAGAGTAATAAGACAACAAAAGGAGATCAGAGATACAAATTGGTAAAGAAGAAGTCAAGAATGATGATTCAAGGATGATATGATAGTATGCATAAGTGACACCCAAAATTTTGCCAGAGAACTCCTACAGCTGATAAACAAATTTAGCAGTGTGGCTGGATGTAAAACCAACTCAAAGAAAATTAATAGTCCTTTTTTATACAAATGATAAAGAGACTGAGAAAGAAGGGAAACAACACCCTTCAAGGTAGCCACAAATGATATAAAGTACCTTGGTGTAACTCTAACCAAGGAATTAAATATCTATATAACAAAACTTTTAAGTCCTTGAAGTAAGAATTAGAGGGTACCAGGCGGTGGTGACGCACGCCTTTAATCCCAGCACTTGGGGCAGAGGCAGGCAGATTTCTGAGTTCGAGGCCAGCCTGGTCTACAGAGTGAGTGCCAGTACAGCTAGGACTATACAGAGAAACCCTGTCTCGAAAAAAACAAAAAAAGAAAAAAGAAAGAAAGAAAAGAAATAGAGGAAAATATCAAAATGAAAGGAAAGATCAGTAGAATTAACATAGTGAAAACTTCCATCTTGCCAAGTGCAATCTACAGATTCAATGCAATTCTCATAAAAATCCCAACACGATTTTTTACAGACCTTGAAAGAATAGTTGTCAACTTTGTGTGGAAAAAGAAAAATCTTAGGATACCAAAACCAATCCTAAACAATAAAAGAACTTCTGGAGGTATCACTATCTATGATCTCCAGCTGTTCTACAAAGCAATAGTGATTAAAACCCCATAGTGTTGGTATAGAAACAGAGAGATTGATCAATGAAATGTAATCAAAGACCCAGAAATAAAATTACACACTGGTACACATTTGATTATGGACAAAGAAGCCAAAACCATACAATGGTAAAAACAGCATCTACAACAAATTGTGCTGGTCTAACTCGATGTCTGCATGTAGAAGAATGCAAATAGATTCATATTTATCACCCTGCACAGAACCCAAGTCTAAGTGGATCAAGGGCCTCAACATAAAAAAACCTGGATACACTAAATTTAATAGAATCGAAATTGGCAAATAGCCTTTAACTCATTGGCACAGAAGACAACTTGCTGAACAGAACACCAATGATTCAGACTTGAGGATCAACAATAAATATGACCTTATGAAACTACAAAGCTTCTGTGAGACAAAAGACATTATCATTAGGACAAAATGACAGCCCACAGATTTGGAAAAGGTCCTCACTGTCCCTACATCCAATAGAAGGCTAACTTCCAAAGTATGTAAGGTACTCACGAAGTTAGACTCCAATGAACCAAGTTAACTCAATTAGAAAAATGGAGTACAGAACTAAATAAAGAATTCTCAACAGAGGTATCACCAAAGCCAGAGAAACAAAGAAGTGTCCAAAGTCCTTAGTCATTAGGGAAATGCAAATCAAAATAACACAAAGTCAACCTTACACCAACCAGAATGGCTAAGGTCATTAACTAAAGTGACAGTACATGCTGGCAAGAAAGAGGAACACTCCTCCATTGCTGGTGGGATTGTAAACTTGTATAACCACTCTGGAAATGTGTCTGGTGTTTTCTTAGAAAACTGGAAATTGTGCTACTTGAAGATCCAGCTATACCACTCTTGGGTATATACCCAAAAGATGCTCCAATATACCATAAGGACACATGCTCTACTACGTTCATAACAACTTCATTTGTAACAGCCAGAAACTAGAAACAATCCAGATGTCCCTCAACTGAAGAATGGATATAGAAAACATAGTTCATTTACACAATAGAATACTATTTAGCTATTAAAAGTTGTTGCAAATTTTGTAGGCAAATGGATGAGACTAGGAAATATCATCCTGCTAAGGTAATCCAGACTCAAAAAGACATACATTGTAGGTACTCACTGATAAGTGGATATTATCAATAAAGTATAGGGTAACCATGATACACCACAAAGACCCAAAGAAGTTAAACAAGAAGGAAGGCGTAAGTGAAGATAGTTCAGTCTTGCTTAGAAAGGAAAATGAAATAGTCATAGGAGGCAGAGGGAGGGAGGGAATTGGGTGGGAGAGAGGTTGGGGAGGGGAATGGAGAGGTCAGGATCAAGTGTGGGGGAGAGACAAGAAAGAGGGTCAGAGGAGCAGGAGAAAGAATTGAAATCTACAGGTGCTAGAGGTGGGGGCATGGGAATCACTAGGAAGCCCCAGAAACCCCTGATGGGAGAAGTTCCCAGGAGTCAGTGCAGGTGACCTTAGCCAAGATGCCTAACAGTGGGAACCTGCAGAGTCCACCTCCTGTAACCAGGCAGGATGCCAGTGGAGGTCCAACCCACCCACAAAACTTTCGGTCCAAAATTTGTTATGTCTAGGAGCAATGCAGGGACAAAGCGGGAGCAGAGACTGAAGAAATAGCCAACCAATAACCAGCCCAACTTGAAACCCATTCCTTGGGCAAGCACTAATCCAGGATATTATTACTGATATGCTTGTAGGCTGAGCCTAGCATAACTGTTCTCTGAGAGACTCTACTCAGCCACTGACTGAAAGAGTCATAGCTAACCCTTGGAAGACGGTCAGGGGAGAGTTGGGGGAAGCATTAAAGGCCCTGAAGGGGAAGGGAACCCCACCGGAAGGCCAACAGTGGCAGCTAACTTGGACCCTTGGGTGCTCCCAGAGACTGAGCCACCAAACGAAAAGGGTGCATGGCCTGGAGAGAGGTCCTCTGCACATAAGGCTGCCTTTTCAGGCCAAGGTGGTAGAGGATGCACCTAACCCTGCAGAGACTTGATGTGCCAGGGTGGGGGATGCATCAGGGTGTCTTGACTTGCTCATTATGATAAGTCACTGTCTCCTTGAATTCTGAGACAATACACACTCCCTCTTTCCTTAAATTATTTTCATCAGGGTATTTCTTCAAGGCAATAGGAAAGGTAAATAATATATACTCATTCGTGTTCATTGTTTTTAATTGTTCACTTTAAATTTAACCCTTAAATTAGCTTACTAATTACACATTATTTTTCACCCTTTTTATTATCAGGTTATAATAAGCTTAACTGAACATCCTAGGTATAGACAACCATGCATTTTAGTGCTTGTGTGAGTGTGTTGTGATAAATTTCCAACAGTTTTCAAGACTGCCATGACACAAGCAAAAGATGTCTACTGAGTCATTGGGTTACATTATAACATAGAAATGTCACTGTATAGGGTGACTGTTGCTGAGCAAAGTCCCATCGTGCAGGGCACTCTCAGAGGGGTGTGGTGCACATGTGCAGCTGAACACTTCTATAGCTTAGACTGCCCTCCCAGTCAGAAGCTCCTGCTGTTCCCTCTGAGCCCAGGAAGGTGCACCCAATTTGTTTTCTGTTATTATTTTTGTTTTCTCCATGGCGATGAAACTATTAACAGCCCGAACTGACCAAGCATAAACGTGGAGAAGGCACTCCTCACAATACCTCCTGCATATTCAGTCACTTTATCTGAACTGTTATTGGCCCATTTTGCTGGTGGTAGGTGGTGTTGCAGGTCAGTCTTGCTCTTTATCCTTGTCAGGTCTGGCATTTACAGCAATTCTTCTGTCTCATCCCCACAAGTCCTGGGGTTGTAGCTGTGAGTCACACCTGGCTTTACTGGTCCCTTTTCTCATGTGACCTCTGAGGCATTAAGGGATTTCTTACTAACATCTGCAGACAGGAGAACACAGAGCTCAAGGTTAAACAGAGGCTGCCCTCTTCAGAAGACTTCTACACGCTGCCTAGATGAACAGCCCTCAGAGTGACTTTGCTTTGGGTTTTACTTATGAGGTAGATTTTTCAGAAAACTTGGAATCAAAACTACAAGTTTCATAAGACCAATATGCTATTTTTTTTTTACCACTTAGATCTGACTTCTTAAAACCTGATCAAACCAGCATAGTGCTTATACTTGATCACAAGTGAGATTTTGCAAGGTACCAGCTTAAACATTTCCAATGTTTTCTGTTGTGATCATAACAAGAGAAAGAGGAGGGAGAACATGGTGTACCATGGTGTCGGGGAAGGTGGTGCCTCAGCTGGCTAATGCCAAGGCATCCCTTCCCCCTGAGGGACCAGACATGCAACGGTGTATTGAATAGAGTTTATTCAGGGCATGGGATGGGAGTTAAGAGGGTAGTAGAGGCAGAGAAAGGCAGAGAGAGGGAGAGAGTAGAGAAGCAGAGGCCGGCCATGACCCCGTGGAGAGTGGGGTAGGGGAGCCTAAGAGGGGGCAAGAGAGAGGGTAGGAGAGTGTGAGAATAAGAGAGGCAAGAGAGGTCAGAGAGGTAAGAGAGAGAGGAGGGGCTGAGCAGCCCTCTTTATAGTAGGCCAGGCCTACCTGGCTGTTGCCAGGTAACTGTGGGGAGGGGCATACCTGGCTGTTGCCAGGTAACTGTGGGATGGAGCTTAGACAGAATCTTAACCTTTTCTGCTTTGCCAGCCTCAATGTTCAGAATGTCTCTCCCCCTTCATCCTCTGCCCCTTTCCCCTCTCTCTTCCTTCTTCCTTCCCATTTCCTCTTTCTCTTTTCTTTCTACATGTACTCTTCATACTAATGTCCAATTGATCTTCACATGATGGAAGGAAGAGGAAGAAAACAATAGCAATAACCAAAAAATAAACCTTAGCTATAAATGCCACACTTCTGACCTGGAAGGGATCAGAATGAAGTTCTGATTTTATGCCACAATCCTCTCCCCTCCCCCTCGAGCCAAGCTCCACCCCTACCCCTACCCCTACCTTTCCCTCTGGGCCTGCAGCAGAGAAGAATACTTACACATGCGCATTCATATTCACCACCGGGAAACACTGGCTGGCTCAGGTACCCACTGGGCTTTTCTTCCCTTTTGACAGACGCTATATGAAGTTCATATTTAAAAGAGAAAAAAAATAAAAGATTCTTCTGAATTGCCAGCAGCAAAAGATGCTGGGTATTTTAAACACCTCCCTTACACCAGAACTTCTGGCACAGGAGCCTAAGGGACAGCCTGCTCCAACAAAAGAACCTTTCGGTGGCTGGCTTCACAGGAAGGTCAAGGCTTTATTATAATTCCCATTCAATTCAGATAGAAAAAGAAATCAATATAGGTAGGAAGCTGGTGCACATGTCTGCTAGCCTCGGCGTTTTAAAACGTGACACAGAAACACACAAAAGGGACCCTCTGCAGAAGAATTCTGTCCATCTCTGCATCACCAGACCGTGGAGGGGGTCACTTGGTTCCTTTATGGCTTGCAATTTCTGATACATTCTGCTTTATTGATTATTCCCCACAGAATGCGTTAAATTAACAGTTTTACGATTTAGAAAGGGTTCTACTATTACTCACTTTGTTTTCTCAGGAATTCCCCGGTCTCAGAGGGCCAAGGGCTTGTGTATGCTATGTGTATTTAATAAGACATACATTTGCAAGAGCTCTGGAATGCTCCACGGCTGGGAAAGTCAACAATAATGGCCGGCAGGCAGTGGAAGATGCTAGCTCTAATGGTGACTGCGGAAAGAGGCCAGTGCTCCAATGGTCACGTGCTCGTTTGCAATGATATCTTTCAAACGGCACCTGAGTGGTCCATTAAGCATACTGAAAATGAGACAATCTCTCAGCCTGGCAGACTTTTTTTTTTTTATCCTCTTTTTATCCTTGAGTTCCTGCTCTTCCAAAGAGGTTTTTTTTTTTTTTTAAAGAATATTGCAGGATTGTCTCTGAGTCTGTGGGTTTGTGTCTTTCTGTTTTTTTTTCTGCCCCTAATCACAAAGGAATGTTATTTCTGGAATTAGACATGTTCCTGGGTAAAGCCTTATGCATTCAGGAACAGTGTGCCTGTACCACTGCTTTGCTGTGTTTTCTGAAACAGAATTTAATTGTTTCATTTATTTCTTAATTGAGTAATTACGTTTTTAAAAATTTATGATATACATGATGTTTTGGTACGTGTGCGTCTCATAGAACAATGAAATCAAGCTCATAAACGTACAAATGGCCAACCTCACGTTCTGACCATTTTGTGTATTTGTAACAGAAATCCGAAGTCCAACATTCTCACAAATTTTCAGCAGCTCAGTGTGGCCTTCATGCTTTACAATGGCTCTTAAAATATTCCCATTGTCTAATTGAAATTGTGACTTTGGATGAGAGTTCTCCACCCTGAGCTTCCTTCATACGCTGGCTGAGTCATATTTAAGTTGTTTCGATGGATTTGTGTGGATGTGAAATGTGTGTGTGTGTGTGTGTGTGTGTGTTATAAGCACACAAATAGACAATAATGTTTGCTGCCACAGTACCTGTTTAAAATAAACTAGGCTCTTTTCCTAATTCCTTGGGGTCACAGTACACAACAAAGCATGTCTCCCTGGGGCAGAGGGTCCCTCTGCAGCAGGAGAAATGAGAGACTCCCATCACCTCATGCAGATCACTGGGCAGAGCCCAGCTGTCTCCTGATCCCCCTCCCTGGAGCTTGACCTCCTATCTAGACCAGCCTCAGATAAAGTGGGGAGGCAGCTCAGAGGCAAATGGGGGAGGGGGGACCCTACCCTCTGGGGTCCTGTGGGGCAGTCCAAGGCAACCTTGGAACAAGGGAGTCAAGGTCTCTTATCCATGGTAACCCCCTGTGGGAAATAAGCTTGAGTCTGAGCAGCAGGTAATAAAATCAGGAAGCTTCCTAATCACCACATTTATTGACACAGATCCCAGTCTGTAGCTGGCTGGGCAGTGTTCCCAGAGCCAGGCTCTCCACTCTCACAGGCAAAGTGGGACTACAACAAGGAGAGAAGGAAAACCAAGGTTAAACATGGCAAGGAGCAGAAGCATATGTTAATTTGGCAAATACTAAAGACAATTACATTTCAATAGACTTGTATTTTGTCATTGTAAAATAAGTTCAATTTTCTTATCACAAAATAAAGAATAGGAATTATAGAATAGAAAGTACATGATAAACAACAATGGCAAAAGCAGGAAATCAGAGGTACCATATCATTTCACACTGTCTAAAATCCACGGCTGATATTTTGGTACAGTTCCATCTAGTCTTTCCCCCTCTCCCCATACTAAAAGAAACCATATGGGTCATGGAGAACACACAGTGTATGCCATGCTTTTGTCTTGTAGCATTAGTTTATGAAAAATTCCTAATTCATACATTTCAGCTTATTGATGTGGGAAGACCCAGCCTACTGTGGGCGGCACCATCCTCTAAGCAGGAAATCGTGACCACTGTAAGAGGGGAAATCAAACTGGACACAAGCAAGCAAGCACGTGCTCATTCGCTCTGCTCTTAACTATAGATATGGTGTGGCCATCTGTCTCAAGAGCCTGCAGCTCTGACTTGCCATGGTGAAGAACTGTAGCCTGGAATTGTATGGCAGGAAAACCCCTTCTCCTTTGAGTTGCTTCTATCACAGCAGCAGCAATGGATTAAGAATCCACATGTATTCATCGCATGCTTACATGCTTATCTTACTGTACTTACCCTCCTTAAAGTCTACTCTTTTACAATCTAGTATGTAATTTGCTGTTTTAAGGGTCCCTGTCATGGTAAAGGACATTCAGAACTCATTCTTTGTCTTACCGCTTTTCTGTGGTCAATCGCCAAAATCTTTCCCTAGGTGTCCAACACTATTATCTAAACTTTAATGAATTTTATAATATATATTAATCATATAAGGTAATGCTCTTTTCTCTGTGACATTTCCATACAAGTGCATAACATTTGCTTATATCCACTTCTCTGTCACCCTTTCTCATTACTTCTGTCTTCTGTCCCTTCCCACGTTCTCCTTCTACACACTTAATAGTGAACTTTTATTTCCATGCCTTTCTTTACTCCCTCATTTCCACATATGAGACAAAAATACAGTATTTGTCTCTCTGAGTCTGGTTTATTTTGCTTAATAGTCTCTAGTTACATCAGCAAACAATATAAACACACCAGTCTTTTACATAGTTGAGTAAAAAGAATTCCATTGTGTATACATACCACATTTTCTTTAGCTATACACAGCTGGGTACTTAATTCTAGAACTTGGCTATAATGAATACTACAGAGACAGTACGAGCATATTGATATCTGTTGGTAAGCTGTCACTGATTTTTGGGGGGTATGAACCTAACAGTGGTAGGAGTTGATCATATGGTAATTTTATTTGTAATTGGGTCCTGTCCATAATGATTTTCACAGTGGCTAGACTAATTGACATTCCCAGAAAGAGTTTACAAAGCTCTATGTTTCTTTATAACTTTATCATCATTTGTTTTGAAATTTTTCCTGGCTTGACAATTGCCACTTTTCATGGTGTGAGCAGGAATCTCATTGTACTTGTTTTTGGTTTGTACTTCCTGATAGCAAATGATGCAGAACACTTTTTCATATGTTTATTTCCTGTTGGTTCTTTGTTTTAAATCATTGACTCATTTATCATTTGAATTATTTTATGCATTGATGTTTAAGTCTTTGCCTTCTTCATGTTATAGCTATCAATCCTTTGGTAACTAGCAAAGATTTGCTCCCATTTCAAAGGTTGTGACTTCACTCTGTTGATTATTTTTTTATACAGAAGCTTTTGAATTTAAAATAATCTTCTTTGTCAGTTCTTATTTTTATTTTCTGAAGAACTAGATTCCTGCCCAGTAAACTTTGCCTGACATAGATCTTGATGATCCATTACATTTTTCTAATACTTTCAAAGTTTTATATCTTATATTAAGTCATATACATGTGTGTGTGTGTGTGTGTGTGTGTGTGTGTGTGTGATTTTCTTACTAGTAAGAGACAATGATCTAGGTTCAATCATTTATGAGTGGACAACTAGCTTTCCTAGGATCATCTCTGCAAAGAGTATCTTTTCATTGTATACTCTTAGCACCATGTATAGAGTCTGGTGTCTGTGGCTGTGTGAAAGTATTTTTTTGTTCTGCTCTACTGAATTAACTTATGTATTTTCATGTCACTTTGTCACTATGGCTGTGTCATGTGTTTTAAAATTAGCAGTGATGATTCCTCCACCCTACAGACTTTTGCTTAGGATTACCATTGTAACTGGAACTGCTCCACGTGGGATAGAACCTTAGGAATACTTTTCTGTTTCTAGAAGATGCCAGTAGGATTTGGCACTGACTGCACAGAATCCCTAGAACATCTTAAGCCCTTCAGACTCTTTACCACACAGAATCATGAACTCTGGGCTCTTTTATTTCCCAGTGACTTCTAAGAACCTGTTGTTCTTGTTGTTGTTGTTGTTGTTCATTTTTCTGCATTGTTCATTGTTCAGGTTATTAGATCTTGGTTGACTTTGCCTACCTCTCTGTCCACCTTTATTTTTCAATGTTGTAAGTGGAATTGGTATCCAAAATGCCTCTCAGCAAGCTTGTTTGGGGAATTTTAGAAGAACTACAGTGTTTTTGTGTGTTGGGTTTATACCTTTCTAGTGAGCGTAAAGTATTTCTTGGATCTAGAAGGTTTTTGATGATGCTTTTTGGATCTTTTCACCTGAAAATGTGAATAAGTTCTTCTTTTACTATGTCTACCCTTTAAGCCCCTCTCTTATGTTTCTACTGTACTTCAAGAAGTATAACAACAAGAGTAACAGGAGTGAAGCCTTTACCTCGCTCTTGATTTTCCAGGAAATTCTTGCAGTTTCTCCCAATTTAATATAATGCTAACGCTGGTATCTAGAATGTGGAGGTATGGCCCTTCTAGACCTGAATTTTTAAAATATTTTAAATGGCATTTCCACAGTTCTTGAGCTTCCCAAATGGTGGGGTCAAGAGGGCCCTGACTGCATGTAGCCATTGTATTCAACATTCCTCACCTAGGGATAGAATAAAGTAAGACACTTTTGTCCCTGGTTTGATCACTCTGCCTTTCCAATGCTGTAATTTCCTTTCCTTCATAGCAAGTACTTCCCAGGTTGTTCTAAACATTTCTGTTCTTAATAATCACAACATCTAGCAGCTGTACACTAAGCCATCAGGCATAGAGCCTTCGTTTACTTCAAACATCCTCTAAAATGGAGGACTTTCACATTCATTTTATTTTTTATTAATCATTTTTGATATTTCCATACATGAGCATAGTATTCGGCCATTCTTTCTCCTCTGACCTTCTCTTTCCATTCCCATTCTGCTTCCAAACTTTATTATCTCTTGTATAAGTACTGTTTATAATGTTTGAGCCAACATGATGTAAGAATACCTACCTCTCTCAATAGACTGCCTGTAGTTCTTCATCTATGAGTAAGACCAAGCAGGATTTTCTTCCCCTGACACTAGTGTGTCAATTGGTGGTATTATGTGTTGGTCTTGTTCATGAAATCTTACCATAACAATTTCAATGAGATTATATGCAATATTGTTTCTGTGGTGGGCAAGTAAAATTTGGAAGTTTAGTGTACATGACATTTTGACATTTGTATGCACAGACCATAACATGCTTAAATCAGACTGATACACTGGGATGATTAGCTTTAATAGTGTGTGTGTGTGTGTGTGTGTGTGTGTGTGCGCGGGTGTGTGCAAACAATTCCTACTAGTGAAATTCAGTGAGTGCATGTTTCACACTTAACAAAATTATACACTACTTTGTTTTAAGTCTCTGCCTTGGCCTTGTAACTATACCATTACCTGGATTGTGTGTGTGTGTGTGTGTGTGTGTGTGTGTTATTCTAAAGTTAATTTTTAACTCCATATTGGTATTAGGATTAGTATCAATAAGACATTAAATATTTCCAAATCAATTCCTTTCGAAGGACCAACATGAATTTTGCAAACCACAAAGCACCCTTTTCCCTGCTTGAAATGTTCCCTTCAAGCATAACAATTACCAACTGATATTACTATATCCCACAAAGTTTTACTTCATAATTGGGGAAAGAATAACATTCCAATATAAGCACAAACTAAGGTATTTATGATCCCTAATGCAGCACTGGAAAAGATAATTGAAAGGACTCTAGACAAAGAAAGAAAAGATAAATCCATCCATGAGATCACAAAAAAAAAAAAATAAACAGCAATTGAACTAAACAAATGAGGATGCGCAAGGTACCAAATATTTTGCCCTAATATCAGTAATTAATATATAACTTTCAATGATAACTATAAATGTAAATTGTTTAATTCTACAACTGAAATGCACAGACTAGTTGATTATTTTTTTTAAAAAAAGAAAAGAGTAAAATAAAAACAAAAGCCTACAGGATTTACCTATGTATTGCCCTTAAGAATCACACCTTATTGTCCAAGACAAACAACCTAGGGCAGAAAATACAGAAAGAGCCAAGAAAAGAGAACCAGACAAGAAGCAGTTATAGTTATAGCTGTATCAATAGATTTTAAATATCATTAATCAGAAGATATAAAAGGAGGTCATGTCATATTGGTTAAGGGTATCATCTGTCAATAGAACATTATAATCCCAAATATATATGTACTTACCATTTGGTGCACCAATTTTTAAAATTATTTTTAATTAATTAATTTTTATGTGCATGGAAGTTTTGTCTGCACATTTATCTTGAGCGATGTGTCTATCTGTTGCCTGCAGAGGCTAGAAGAAAGTGCTGGGTCTATGGAACTGGAATGACAGGTGATTGTAAGGTACTGTGATGCTGAGATTAAATTCTGGATCCTCTGCAAGGAAAAAAGCAGTGGTCTTAAACACTGAGACATTTTTCCAGTTTCAGGTGTACCTAATTTTATAAAAGAGATATTATTGGACATAAAATAACAAGTTGACATATACACAATAGTAAGCAACTTCAATAAACTGTTCTTACCAACAGATAGGTCATCTAGACCACCCAAAATTCAACAAAGAAACATCAGAATTAAATGGCATTCTAGGTCAAAGAGACTCAAGGGAAATCTATATACAGTCTACCTACACAAGAAGAGTAATGTACACTCTTCTTGGCTGTCCATAACATTCTATGAGATACATTTAGGACACAATAAGTCTGAATATGAACAAGAAAATTGAAATAATTTTTAGACTCTAGCTGATCACACTGGGAACAAATGTGAAATCAACACTAAAGGAAACTGCAAAATATAAAATATCCTGAGATTAAAAAGCATACTTTTGAATAGTAAGTAACTACTGAATAAATCAAGAACATATTTTCTAAAATCCTAGAATCAAATTAAAATTCAAATGCCACATGTTAGAGTCTGGGAGTAGAGTGACAATGATTCTATGCGGGTAGCTTATAGTCATAAAAAATTAGTTAACATATCAGAGAAATGTTAAGGTATAAGAGAAAGAAGAATAAGACAAATCCCAAATCAGTAAATGGAAATAAGTAATAAAGACCAAAATAAAGCATGAGGAAATGAAATAAATCAGTATGAATAATCAAGGAAGTATAGGTTGTATCCTTGAGAAGCTAAACATGATCAACAAGTTCTTAAGCAAACTAACCAAAAGAGAGAAAATCCAAATTAGCAAAATAGCCTTGTCTTCACTGTTATGGAGGATGGAGGGGAGTCAGCAGGACTAAAGAGGAAGGATGAGAAGACAGGAAAGTTAGATAAAGTTGTGTGTGTGTGAAAGATTAAGATTCATGGAGAATAGCTTGGCCTGTTTAAGCAGCTCTAAGAGCCACATTGATCATTGACATCATCAAATTTCTGAGAAGCCAAGTAGAAAGAGTGAAACATTGTTGTGCAGAAGTAACAGCCTATGCCTTTCCAATCCATCAAGCCCTTCTACCACAGGAAAGGAAGTGTTGGACAATAAATAAATAAATAAATAAATAAATAAATAAATAAATAAATAAATAAATAAATAAATAAATAAAAGACTCCTGCTGGAAGCAGAGCATGTTCATTGATCTCAGAAACATTTTGTGCAATTACACATTTTTTAAACCTTTATTTATTTTCATTTTGCATGTGTGAGTAGTGTCCTTGCACACATGTCTGTGTAATGGGTGTGTGCCTTGTGACCACAAAAGCCAGAAATGAAATTTTGATCCCCTGGAGCTGAAGGTACAGTTTGAGCCACCATTATAGGTGATGTGAATTGAACCTGGGTCCTCTGGAAGAACAGGCAATGTTGTAACTGGTGAGCCATTACTCCAGTTCGCTGAAATTCCATTTTTTTAACCCTTGTTTGGAATATGCATAGGATCTTGCTGCTACTGCACAAGAACTATTTCTCCCTGAAAGGTGTGTGTCATACTTTGTGAGCTAAACTTGAGTCTATACGTTGAACCAAGGCAACCTCGCAGTGGGTCAGAGACATCAGTGAATTCTCAAGCCAGAATGTGGTTACCATGCAGTTAACTCAGAAGCATAGATATGCCTCTGCCCTCTAGATCACAATGTCTCAGAACACAATAACATGGGGAGAAAAAAGAGAAATTAGCTACCGGAATGCTATTAATTGTGTGTTCAAAGAATTTACACTCACCAATAAAAAGAAGGGTTCACTGCTGAAGAGACGAGTTAGCAGTTAAGAGAATGTATTGCTCTTCCAGATGATGGCAGTTCAGTTCCAAGCACACTTATTCGAAGGCTCACAACTGCCTATAATTCCAGGTCTAAGAGATACCACATCCTCTTCTATTCTTAGGCATAAACTCACACATATACATGCACATGCATGTAAAAACATTAAAACAAATCTCTTTAAAGTTTTAAGGGAGAAGGGAACAATATATTAATACTTCCGTACATTCATTCAGTCTGATGACTCAGGTAGAATCTTGAGTTTATGAATTTGGTTCCTTGGGATGCCATTTTGAGGAGGAGTGGACACAGTAAACAATCATCTACAAACACTGCCAAAAGGCAGACATGGGAAACAGGAATAGTGTTTTCGGAGACCAGAAAAAAAGCCTCATGTAGAACTTATGAAACCACACTGCATAGCTAGCTGGGTTGTTTGTGTCTCTGTAGAAAACACACTGGAAAGCACTCGACATTTAGGAAGACAATCTTGAAGAAAAAAGTCTTGTAAACTTAAGGCTTAATTACTTCTATGTCTCACCCATATACCAAAGTGGTTAATGTAGGCGCAGATGATTCCCACTTACTGTCCCCATCTCCCATGTATGACAGTCACTTAGGATTGAGATAATGTGAGGGTAGACAAACACTAAATGGTGATTCAATTAACTTTCAAAACAGCCTTTCAAAGTAGACCAGCAAAGGATCAGCATCATGTCTGCCACCGCCCTCATACATGTGTGGTACTTGATCATTTCTGTCACTTACGATTCTTTCCGGGAGGGGTGGGCCTTAGGAATGTGAGGCTGCAGACGCACTGTGTAATGGATCTGAATCCCATTCATGTTCCTGGCACAAATTCAATTCTGAAGTTTCTAGCTTACCCTTCATTTCCCTTTCTGACACTCACTAATGCCGGGGTTCTTAAAGTATGACTTCACCAAATCCCCAAAATACATGTAAAGCAATAATCTGTGATGTATAAGTGTTTTACACGGTAAGTATCTACAAGAGACTCAAGCCTACAGCAAATCTGCTTTCCAAGGAAACAACATGGCTCTTTCTTTTGTTCACAGCCAATAGTTTCAGATTTAGGTGGGAATGGGAAATCCATGCGCACAAATTAGAAAAAGATGATGAGAAAGGAGAAAGGAAGGAAAGGGGGGATGGAAGAAAGAAACAAAGAAAGATTTCATTTAATATGCTTGATTGAAAATCAGCAGTGGGGTGTTAGCAAGACACAGACCTCAACGCCAAGACTTCTAAACTCAGCCCTACCTTTGCAGCTCCCAAGCTCTCTGATGTAGTTGAACTTAGAGTCTCAGATTCTCTCCAGAATAAATAGGTCTATTGTGAATGTAAAGCCGGTTGGTCAGTGTGAAGTCCATCTGAGCTTGGCTCACTGCCCCATTGTCCAGACCCTCCCCCTGGATTTGTGGGCTCCCACACTCCCAATTTCAAACCCAATTTGAGAAAACAAAACAAAACAGACAAGAAAAAAAAAACAAGAAAGAGACCTAGAAATTGAACAGCAGGGAATTTCTTACAGGTGACCCAGTGGGCTAGTGGTACCAGACATAATGCCCACATGGTCACACTCGGATCTCAGAGTTTTGTCCTCCAGTGGGAGGTTTGCATCTGTATTGCATCTGTAGGCAGACCCACAAGTGGAGCTAAAAGTTTGTCCCATCCTGTCTCTGAAAGAGAAGCCCCCCAAAAGAGGCTAACTCTATGCTTAATTGTATAAGTAATTCTTTTTTTTTTAGTCTTTTTTTATTTGATATATTCTTTATTTACATTTCAAGTGATTTTCCCTTACCTGGATCCCCTCTTCCTGAAAGTCCCATAAGCTCTCTTCCCTCCCCCTGTTCCCCCCCATTCCCACTTCCCTGTCCTGGTATTCCCCTACACTGCTGCACTGAGCCTTTCCAGGACCAGGGGCCACTTCTTCCTTCTTCTAGGACATCATTTGATATGTTAATGGTGTCTTGGGTATTCCAAGCTTCTAGGCTAACATCTGTCTATCAGTGAGTGCATACCATGAGTGTTCTTTTGAGACTGGTAATTTTGAGACTAAGTAATTCTTGAAGGTAAAGATAAGAGAAGTTCCTACTTCTTTCAGAGTGTAAAGAGGAAGGGGTGGAAGTGCCTGGGAGACCAGGTAGGTAGAGGTCCATGGATCTGAGTGAGATGCAGAGCAAAGGTTCACCCACCATGTCCCTGTCATTCAAATAGAAATGCTGAACCAACTTACCTCAGAGCAGGGCCTCTCTTACCTGGCGTCTGCCTGCTCTCCTCTTGCAGCTCCCTTGGTATCTCAGCACTCACATTCTTGCTGGCTCCACCCACCCACTGTTTCCTGTGTGTGTCACCCCTCCTGCCTTCCATCCTCTGCTCAGTCAGCCTGAGGCACCTGGATACCCACCCATGTCCCATGCCTCTACCCACTCCTCATTTTGAATCTAACTGATTCCCCTCCATCCCTTCCCATCACTCAGATTTTAAAAGTGCCTTGGAGTCAAGAAATGGCTCAGAAGATTAAGGGACTTGTCTTTCAAGTCTGGTCATCTGTATTTGATCCCCAGAATTTAAAAAATGTGGAAGAAGAGTACTGACCCCACAACATTGTCTGCTGATTACTGAATGCCCTGTAACATATGTGCTCAACAACAACAACAACAACAACAACAACAACAACATAATAACAATAATAATAAGCTATCCATTTCATTTTTCTTTATTTCACAGTCAAAACTAGTTTAAAATTAATCTGATAAAATTATGATTTATTCACAACAGCAGTACAATACAGTGAGCCAACATGTATTTGACTTTGGTTCTTAAATGAATTATTTCCTTTTGTGGTTTTGTGTTTGACAGTTTTCTTTAAAAATAAAAATGTTTCATGTATCCCATGGTATCAGGATGGATTACTTTATATTTCCCACCTTCCTGCTTCCACCTCTCAAGTTTTGGGATAATGGGCATGCCTGGTTAATATAGCACTGGAGTGGAATGTAGAATTTGATGGATGCTTGGCAAACACTCTAGCAACTGAACTACGTTTCCTGCCTCATATGCTAAATATTGTACACACATTATTTCATGGATTCTCCAAACTTTCCTGCAGTTTAAGAGTGTATTTTAATGTCTATACTGGACTAGCTAAAACTTAGAAATGTTACTCCATCCAAGGTCATAGAAGTATGAACCCTAACTAGACCATAGCAACCACATACTTGGGGATTAGGGGAACTTGTTTCTGACTGCCTTCTGGACCCCATTCTTTCAAATGAGTTAAGCATTGTTCAGAAGAATTATGGGGACCTTACTTGCCTGTTGGGCACATCACTAAACACCGGTATTATCCAAGAATGCTGGATAGAAGTCAGGCAACTGGAGATGTACCTTGTAAATTTCTAAGACATTTCCTGTTGAAATAAGCAACTTGGAGCATCCACACGTAATACTATGGTTCCCAACAGTTACTTCTGTGAGACCCAGACAACTGGTATGTTTCGTTCTGTTTTGCATTGTTTGTGTTATGAAATTAATCTTGTACTCAGCATCAAAATTAGCTAGTTCTAAATTTGTCAAAATATAGATTTTTGCAATGCTCAGTTTTCTTAAACTATATTATTCCTGCCAAAAATAGAAACAAGTTTATCTATACAAAAAAAGTGGGAAGTGGTATAAATACTGAGATTGCTATTAAACAGTTCTGTATGTATTTGTTGTTCTCTTAGAATGATCAGGGAGTTTCTGGAAAGACTCAGTGCAAGATTATAGGGGAATTCCAGAACAGGGAAGCGGGAAGGGGTAGATGGAGGAACAGGGGGAGGGAAGAGGGCTTATGGAACTTGCAGGGAGTGGGGACCCAGAAAAAGGGAAATCACTTGAAATGTAAATAAAAATATATCAATAAAAAAATAAAATAAAAATAAAAAAGATAAAAATAAAAAGAATGATCAGGGAACCAACAAGCCTGGAAGAAGGCATGCGGGGGTCCATCATGATGGGTTTCCATACAATTCAGTGCTGACAAGAGGAGTACAGGGAGGCGTCTCTAAGGGAAGGCTCCACTCAGCTGTAAGACATCCTCTCTGTGCTCCAATTTATGTAGATAAGGGATAAGTAAATTAATCTTCATTATCAACCCACTAGATAGCAAGAGTCAAGCCTGCACCTCCACTCCCCTGGTGCAGGAAGGGAGCCACCTCCTTCTCCGAGTATGGGCTTCCTTACAGAGCCAGGTGCACCCCGACAGGTTTGGCAGGGAGAATGATTTTCGGCCTGCGGGCTGCTTCTGCTTACATTTGCTCACAGCTCTTGACGAGGGGCAACTGAGATTAGACAAATAGCACTGTCTATAATCTGGTCCCCTTCCCCTTAGCCATGATTCATTCTGACAGGGAAAGTTTAAAAGCAACAGGTAAAATATGATAAACAGCATCCATCATTGTATAGGGGAGCCAGGCTAAAAGCTTTCTGTCATTGCTAATAATACTGTTTAGTTTTCCTGCTTCCCCTAGGATTGCATTAGTGCCAAATGGGACCAACTGGGAGTGGTGGACTTTCAGAAATGACTACCCATGTGATTTTTGGCTGTAACAGAATCTATTCTCAGTACTGTCTTCCTCTTTGAAGCTGCCATGGGTCTGAATAGAGGTCAGGTGTACTGTGAAAACTGACAGATACAGCAAAGACTCCATTAGTCAGTTTTTGTATCTGACTTATTTTACCTAAGCAGCCCTTGGTATTGTTCCTGAAAGCTAACTCAAGTCTTTCTGGTACCTGCTGTACTCACATGGAATGTTCCCCTTGGTCACAAGACTAACTTTACTTTTCCCTTAGGAAGTTGATTCCTTCTTTCACCTCTCTCTATGTTTTAGATACCATGGGAAGAATGTTCCACATGGACCTCTACACCCAGCAATATGATTTTACAAGGCAGCAGCAGCAGTTACAATCACCCTTAGACAGAGAATTCTATAGCATGAACTTTCTGTCACCAATGAGAAAGGACTTTGCAGGTTATTTACTGAGGCTGTGCTGTTCATCTGCTGAACATAAGGGCTGCCCATTTTTCATTTCTTCATTGAACAAAATCTTACTTATCATCACCAATAAGCATTTCTGTTTTGCAGGGTTCCATTTAATCACCACTTTTGCATACAAGTTACTTTGCTTGCAAAACAATTAACACATAATTACTTGGTCCTGTAGAGTAAGGAAATCACATCCAGAGAATAATGGCCAAAAGTCAGTGCCTTGTCCATCCTGAAGTAATTATGGAAGGTGTGATCCCATACCATGGCTAAGGACACTTGCCAAGGACTAGCCTAGGCTTGGAGATGAATTCTGAGAGAAGAGGTTCCTGGGAACAGCAAAACAAATGACTCGAAGTCAAATCATAGATTACAAGCTGATAGACTATGTTCTGCTCAAGACAGTTGTTTTGACTTCTCTCTCCCTCTTCCTCTCCCTCTCCCTCTCCATTTCTCTCTCTCTCTCTCTCTCTCTCTGTCTCTCTGTGTGTCTCTGTGTCTGTCTCTCTCTGTCTCTCTCTCTGTCTGTCTCTCTGTCTCTCTGTCTCCCTCTCCCCCACTGCTCTTTTCTCTTCTGAGACAACTTTTCAGACTTTTCTCTCCTTATGTTTGGCTCAAGACAGGATTCTCTTGCTATTCTAAAAACTCTGATACCTCACCTCTTGCAGACCAAAAGCCCAGTTTTTTATTTACATATCAATTTAGTTATTATCCCAGGCTCCTTATGATTATTCCATGAATCAGCATCCCATGACCCCAGCCCCTTGATTCTTAGAAAAAGACAACAAGCAAAGGCAGATACAATAAGATAGCTGAATGGGACCCCTCCCTGAAATTACCATTTCTATCATGCCTGGGCCTGGATCTCTGCCCCT
The DNA here is from genome assembly GCF_947179515.1 of Apodemus sylvaticus. Classification (NCBI taxonomy): domain Eukaryota; kingdom Metazoa; phylum Chordata; class Mammalia; order Rodentia; family Muridae; genus Apodemus; species Apodemus sylvaticus. The sequence goes on along the minus strand of NC_067477.1, from coordinate 97,032,930 downwards.
CTATCCCAGACTGACATTGAACCCAGAAATCTGCCTGCATTTATAAACATAAACAAGCAAATAAATAAACAAACAAAAACCCAACTGGTTGGAAACTTGCCCTGCCATCACCACTCTAAATCTTTTTATCTCCTTTCTTAGTATCTTTCTAATAGGCTGTTTGTTTAGATTTGCATAGCTCCTTATACAATTCATATTGTATCCTTATATTTTCACAATTGAGAAATTATGTTTTTAACTCATGTTTTCAGTATCCTTTCCCACGGCCTTAAGGGCTTTACTGAAGGTTACAACTTTCTACCATTTTGTTGAGACATTAGCCACACCCTCACCTACCAAACTCATGCTGCCTATCAGACTTATGCTGTCTGTGATTATTATGGAGGCATTAATGTTGGCAGAAAAGACATTACTCCAAAGGAGGAACATAATGTGTGTGTGTATATATAATTTTATTTATATATATTTATATTTCAAACAAGCATTATGCCTACAGCAACCATCAAAACTATGGAGGTCCATGCCCTGCTGACTGTGTTGCAGGGGCAGGAACATTGTCATGTCATCCCTTAACACATCGCTAAATAGGACTCCACAGACACTTAAGACTAAGGACATAATATCAAGGCTAGTATTTTTTGTTCATATTTTCTCATTTTGCTAATGGATTCATTGAAGACTAAGACTATGAAAACTTCATCTAAAATCTCAGTATTAGAGGATGTCTTCCCACCTAGGAGTTTTTCCCCTCAATTTTCATTCCAGGCTGCAGCTTCTTTTTGTTGAAAAGTTAGAACATAACACTGGTTCCTAAACATCTCACTTAGTTGTCAGAGAGACAGTTCCTGGCCATCTTACTTCACTGAGTGTTTTTGTAATTGTTTACTGAAGGCAATAAAATTCCAGGAGGCTAGATATCCATAATGACAGGGAAAACATATGGGAGGAGCAAGAAATTGCCCATCCCCCCCCCATACCGCAACCACACACAGAAAGCATAGAGGAATCAGGTATGGATGGAAGTTATGACTTCTCAAATCCTACCCTCCAGTGGTGGACTTCCTCCAGCAAGATTCCACCTACAAAAAGTCCCACAACCTCCCCCAAACAGCATCACCAACTGGAAACCCCATGAATCAATGGGAACATTTTTTATTCAAACAACCACAATCCCATGTAGTGGTCTTATTTTAGGAGCTGTTGGAAGCTTCGGGAGTTAGACAAGCTGGAAGAAGTAGGTCAACAGAAAATGGTCCATAGGCCCTGTATCTTATCCTCAGGTCTTTCTCTGCCACATAGCATTGCAGCCATGATTTTTGGCTTCACCCTATGCCACAAACACAGAAATAATTGACCATAGACTGAAACCATTTTCCAAAAAATACCCTAATACATTTGTTTAATTCTCTGAGGTATTTTGAACACTGCTATACAATGTGTGATCAACACACTACTGCATAAAATAAATATGCTTACTTTGTAAACATGGAAGAATGTTTGTGGTACTTGTGGTTGTTGTAGTAACACTAGAATTGCCCCTGACACCTCAGTAGGACTCCAATGCAGAAGCTGCATTGCTCTTAACAGGGTTATATGCTTTGCCCTGTAATAGTTCCATGGGATAAAGTGAAAGAGTTAAAATCATTTGACAGCTTGGATGGGCAGGTGCTTCAACTTTTCCTATCTCCAGGAAAATTGATTTCTGGTTATAGCTGCTTCATCTCTCTACCACCTATGATAGAACCTACTAGCAAATCACCCACAAACTCCAAGGAAAAGCCCATAAACTCATTTCTCAAACTTCTGTGTCAGTTACCAGTCATTCCTGCCTCAGGTTTGGTGTTTGTAGTATGCTTTTGTGATTTGCTTTTTGGGGGCTGTGGGAGGAGAGAAGGTGCTGGTCCATGCCATCTCTAACCTTCACATACTAGCCTGAACATCTTCCTAAGGTCCTTTCTGGGATCCAAACATAGAAAAATTAGGCAAGAGCCAGAAGCAAGAAATTCCTAATCACCTTTACCATCACATTTTTTAATGTTCTCTTGGTCAGAATAAATCAGATGCTGAGCCCCAGTGCAAGGGGCATTGGTATAGAGGTCACATCTGTTCAAAGCCCTGATGCCAGACTACTAAAACACACAGGGAAATATTGCATACCAAGTGTGAGCTTGCAAGATCAGGGTTCCATAAAATAGTGAGAGGATTATCAAGGTGCTCAGTGGAATTAAAAAAAAAAATCTAGCTGACAAGCCCAGTGGCACGTGTCCTATCCTAGGGACCCACATGGTAGGAGAGAGTGAACTTTCACAAGTTGTCTTCTAACCTACACAACACACACACACACACACACACACACACAGAGAGAGAGAGAGAGAGAGAGAGAGAGAGATAGAGAGAGATCCAAATGCACACATCTACATAGAGATACACACACATACACCATACATGAATGTACACATACATTTGTATGCATACCCACTTGTGTGTGTGTGTGTATGTATGTGTATGTCTATGCATGCACATGTACATGCACTCAGTGTCCCTTCCAGAACTATGTTGCTCTTTGTGCTGAGGCCTAACCTTGAATCTTGTCCTTCTAGATCCTCACAGACACCTATGAAGGAAACTCCATCTTCCTTATGCAAAGGCATGTTGGCAGAAGAGAGGCAGCAGTAGCCAGCTGGAAGCTTTTCTAAGACTCAGAAGAGAAAGAAGCACTCCCGCCTTCGAAATAAGAACTGCCAGGATGATTAGGTGGAAGAAATCAGTGTGAAATGAAATCACAGTGAGCAGCAGTCAGGATCCTCAGCCTGTCTGTTCTAGGCATCTCCTGGGCCTACTTTCTGCACTTCAAACGTGGTCAGTGCCTTGGAAACTCATGCATCCCACGAAATGGTGTGAAGGGGCAGCAGATTGTTGTAAAGCGCACCAGTCCTGAGGGTTTCACTGTCACAACAGAATTAATGATGCTCTTCAAAAGCCAGTTCAATCCTGAGGAAATCAGAAAGACTGGATTAGTTACCAAATGTGGATTGTCAGAATGAGAATCCACACCTGCTATTCTGTCTATTCTGTACACACACACATACACACACACACACACACACACACACACCTGCTTATCTTTGAGACTATGCTATGAGACCGCACACATTCAAAGACACCATCCTGGACTTCCACCCATGGGAATTTTTCCTGTATAAATTACTCACTTTAAATATTCTTCTAAAACCTGAGGAAATGGAGCAGTGCTTTCAAATCAAATACCCCTTATCTTTTAATTAAATGAAGATAATAAAGGACATCATTGTTCAAAGTAAAGTTATTGAGAACTGAACCATGATGATGTGATTATATAAGGAATTTAGAGTCTGGCTCTGTCACCCAAAGAACACTATGATCCTAGTGACATTATATGTCCTAAAGTAAAAAGTAGCCACAGTGACTTCCACACACACTCCCAAAAATGAAATTGTGTGTGTATGCCTGAATCATTGACTTAACCATGACTTTGGTTCTCTTGTGTGAAACAGAGATGTCTGTAATTGACCTTTTGTCTTCTAACTTTACTTATCATTATTCTAGTTACAACTTCTACTTTGTTAGTGAGACAAAAGTTGGACTCTAGGCATTTTCATTTTCAGATCAGGACTCCCTGTTTCTAGGTAACGTAGACAGGACCTGCCAACAGCTAGTTGGGTTAAGCTGAATTTAAGACCCTCGGTTAGGTAGCAAGATTCCACCTGGTTTATGTAGACCACAGAGGCAATCCACATCCAGCAGCACTGTCCTGACCTTGCAAAGCTCTGGAGTTTGTGTTTTATGAAAGCACATACTTCTGTTACCTATCACCCAGCAAGGTTCGAGTTCCATGCTCACAGAGTGCTTTTCTCTGTGTGCCCTTCCATATAAGTAAAAACCAAATGTCAAATCCTTTGAACTGGGAATAAGCAGTTGTCCATCTTTTGTTCCTTATTTATGTGGAAGCCATGGGAAATTGCTTGTAAGTTAATAACAAAAGAGGTACCCTACCAATTTTGTTTGCTTGTTTATGTCAAGATGTCAGTCGGTATCATAAATGGGTCCTATATTTAACTGAATCCCACTGTCTTCACCTCCTGAGTGCTGGGCTTACATACCTGATTCAAGAGTCTTGAGTCCTTTTGAGTTTTGCTGTCTGTATTAGAAAACTTGGTCTGTAGAAGGTAATGCATAGCCTGGAAATGGTGGCTGGGCTGCACAAGGACAGAAGAAGCAGATCATTTCTTCTTGTCATGATCCTTATTACAGATTCCTGGGCAGCTGCCTGGCATCATGCTGTAGGCACCGGAGAGATTCAGTGGCTTCTGGGACAACCCACACTGACAACTGCTGCTTGCTTGTGGGTTGGTCATTTTGGAGGTATAGCACATGCTTGCTTCCAGAGCTTCATGGATTCCTGCTCTTTGGCCTCCTTCCAGCCCCTGGTGCTCAGCTCTCAGGTTCCAGCCACATGCCTGCTTTTGACAACACTGTCAGGTCCAAAGGTACATCATAGAAGTGAGGTGTTGGGGCTTGCTTTGACATTAGGCTCCTGCAATGTTCAAGAGACCATGTCAGAAACAGTGTGTTTAATTTGGAAGCTCAGTTCCTCGCACAATGTCACTCAATCCTCACACAAATATGAAGTTTGAGACCTGTTGACATTCACGCTCTTTAAGGAAATCACCCCTTTATGGGAAAAAAAAAGGAAAGTTGGGATGGTGAGGCATGGGTCCCGCATAGGAGAAACAGTGGCAGACAAAACCCGCATGGGGGATAGGGGAACACTGGCAGGACCCTGTACTGCACCAGGTAGGGAAGGTGGGCGCCCGAGTACCTGTAGAGCGCGAGACTTCTTGGCTAGCAGAGAGGGTTTTTCCCAGAAGGCAGGGCTGTGCAAACAGCCCCGGGTACCTGTAGAGGAAGCTGCGTGGCTGAGAGGAGGCTCGATCCTTTTCTGGTGACTGGAAATGCTGAGGCCTGCTCCGTGCTTCTACAGGGCAGGTTTTGATAATAGACAGCTCATAGTTTCAATGCTTTATTATTATAATAGAAAGAGAAAAGGAGATAGAGAAATAAAGAGAAAGAAGAAGATAGAGGGATGGCCAAGACCACAAGGAAAAGAGAAAAGAATGGAGAAAGAGGAGGAACAGAGAGAGGGGCAGAGAGAGATGAGGCCAGAGAGAGACAGAGAGAGCGAGGAGGGGCAAGAAGCCTTCTTTTATAGTAAGCTGGGTTAACTGACAACAGCCAGGTGACCAAGGGGCAGGGAAAGTCTGGCTGTAGCCAGGTGACTGTAGGGGTGGAGTCCATCCAGAATGCTAGGGGCCTGGTTCATGACCACACATGATTGATGGCCTCAGGATTATGGAGTTGAGGAGTCAGTCGGCACTCTGGGAGCATAACTCACGAATTCCGTCCCTTGTAGAATGTTCCATTGGGTCTCCAGAGTGGCCTTGCTTCAACCAGGCTGCAGACTGTCACACCCCTTGTCTACACAGCAATGACTCAAGGAAGTGAAAGCCCCTTGGAGAGACAGAATGAGTGGATGGGATTTTCCCCCAGTCAATGGGACACTAGTGCTCCTATGATAGCCATTAGGGCTTTCCCTTAGGCCATTTCCTTCTAAAATGTCAACGGTGTCTGGCTGACTTGAAGGTGACTTACTTACAGCTCAGTGTCCTTTATCCCAACATGCACATAAAGGGCGTGTCCACCTACTGCTATCAACACATCAGGGATCAGACCAGGAGCAAGGAGTGTTGTGAAGTCGCCCTGCAGCTTTTCAATGGGGGGAACCATGGAGCCTTAGAGATTCACTGCTGAGCATGGTGGGTGTTTAGTTGGTGCCGCAGAGGGCTGGCAGAGGGTCCTCGAGGATGACAATGAGTTTTCTCTGAAATTGAGAATAGATTTATTAAATCTGAGAAAAACTAGGTAGCTCTGTTGGATGGGACAGAGAATGAAGATACCCAGGTGTATGAGCCTAAAATCCCAGGTATAGGAACCTAAAATCCCAGGTGTAGGATTTTAGAGGAACAAAGAACTCTGTGACTGCAACCACGGCTTCTTTGGAAGCAGAGGAAGAAAGAGGTGTGACTGATACAGAAAGAGAATTCAAAGCCTGTTTTGTACATCCATAGAAAGACCTCTGTCTTCTGTCTGAGGGCTGAAAAGGTTGACTCCTAAAGGTGTGGTAAAGACTGACAATACGAATTTTATTTTGAGGGAATTCTTAAGCAGGCTTGCATGGGATTTTAGCATCTGCCTTTGTCAGCAGATACTGGTTGATGTAAGTGAACATTTCTAAGAATTTATTGAACAGCTTCCAGACAATGGGTCTAACTGGGACAGACAGCCATTGGAGAAGAAAACCCCATATTCTCCTGAGTCATTCAAAATATTTAATATTCTCTTATTTTCTACTGTTTTGAGACATACGTACGTACGTGCATGTATTGCTTATTTTGTAAATATTGACATCTGACATATTGGTTATAGAATCTGCTTAAGATAAAATGGTGCCACAACTGTTGTGGGTAACACTTTATTACCAGTCATTTTGCATATGAGCCACAGTGTAAATAAAAATGTTACAAGCCTCTCTGTCTAATTGATTATGCACACTGAATAGTTTTATATTGTTGGTTCAGTTTTCAGATAAATTGTACCAGCTTCCTGTATATGTTGATAGTTGTTCAGAACAGGATCTGTAGGCTCACAAAGAAGAGTATGGATTTGAAGGGCAGAAGACAACTTTGCGTGTCATTACTTACCCTGTGCTGTTAGTTTTAAGACAGAGTTTCTAGGCAGCCTGGAACTCACTAGCAGGCTAGCCTGGCAGGCAAATCAATGAGCTACAGGAATATATATCTATCTCCACCTCCTCAGGGTTGGGATGCTGCCTAAACATCATCACACCTAGAATTCTTTTCTTTCCTTCCTTTCTCTTTTTAACATGGACCATATTCAGGTTCCTATCATTGCAAAGCCAGCTCTTTACTAACCGAGCCATCTCTATCTTCTCTAACATGAAAATGAAAACAAGCTCTCCTCAGTGTGGCACATCCTCACATACCTCTCTGCCCATGGATGTGGTCAAGCCCATTGAGGATACCCAATCTTGTCCACACTTGTACCTATGTATACCACTTTACATCTCCATTTGCATTTTACAAGCAGACTAATATCTATAGAGACAGAAGAGTAGATAAACAAGCAGACTGGGAAACTTGCTAAAAATGGGATTATGGTAGATTATTTTTATAAAAATATTAAATTCTTTTCATTTTAACCTAACACTACTAAGGCAATTCATGGCATGGGCTACTCTCTCCAATTTTTTTTTGTTCCAACATATGGCTACAGAACAGACTTTCAGTGTTCTAAACGTGCTTATGTAAAACAGTCAGTGGTTGCCACCATCACATTTCAATTTAAATCTTTGTCTCAATTTTACACAGGGTGGGTTTCCCATGTGGTGAACCTAATGAAGGAAACAGCACTAATACACACCCCTTCCTTGACGCCTGAGGTTGAAGTTATATTTAGTTTGCCCTACATCAAAGTTATGTCCCCACCTCCACCCCCAAAGTGCCTCATTCTGGCTATTTCCTTGTTGACTTCCATCTTCAGTCGTTATGCTGTGTGGACCCTTTCCCATATGGTGCTCTCTCACATGTGGGCCCCACTCTCAGTCTGGGGAAGGAGCCTGGCTCTGCTTCCCCCACAGTCTCGTACAGAGTACTTACTCTGTCCTCAGGTAGTACTCAGAAGCATTCAGTGGGTCATTGTATCTTTATGATGAAATTAAGTTTATTAAGCAGAGTTTTTTTTGAAAGAGAACATATGCGTCTTCCTCTGCACCCTTCGCGCCCTTCGTCTTTAAGGGGTGTACTTTTTATAGTAAGAACATTTTTTCCCTCGTTGGGCATGTAGTATTCCTGGCTCACTCTTTCTTCCTCTAAGAAATTAGTAGAAATGACTGCATCACCAGACTGCTGGCATCCAGGCGCATTGCTAGAAACAAACGTGAAGCAAGACTAATTTCACCACTCTTTGAGAGCAGGAGTTTCCTGCTCAGAGCACTAAAATAATTTTCTTGCCTCCTCTCCTCCCTCTCTCCCTCTTTCCTTCTGTTTCTTTTTTCTTTTCTACTTTCTGAATGTCAAGTGCACACACCCAGAGTGTAGATTAATCACCACAGTTCGCAAGAACACAGGGGTCCACACACAGACCATGCCATTTATTTGCCAAATTATTTATTTGGAGTCTTTTCATAAGTATGCAAAAGCCTGCCGTGAAAAACAGATGCCGGGACCTGGAACACAAGCCAGGTCTCACCATTCTGTCCCCTGCCTCTGTGCTTTGGAGACCCTGTGGAGACAGCACTCAGGCATAGTGCGACCTGTTCTTGAGCAGACTTGCCGGCAAGATTTTAATACATAAATACTTTCATGTGTTTTTATCATAGTGATCTTGATTTCACAATGTACGTCATACACAGCCTTTCAGGATGATTGTGTCTATTTAAAATGGTATTGCTAAGGTTTAGCTACATGTCTGTGTATCAATGATATTAACTCAGTTTGAGTGGTACAAAATGTATTGTGGTTCATTTGTCTTCCTCAAGATTGTTGTCAGGGCATAGCTTGGTGGTAGAGTGCTGGCTGGCATAATGGAAACTCAAGCTGGTAGAAATTTATATATATATATAAAGTCTTTCCAGATTTTTGTATTATTAGAGTCCTGGTGCCTATATACTCCTGTGATTTCTTTAACTCGTGATAGAATGGGCAGGAGGTTTCTGTTTCTTTTTACTTAATGTTTTCTTGATCACGACAGACTTTCCTCCTTTCCTTGCAGACTTGTTCAATTTCTCTTGTCTTCTATCAGAACCCTTTTTGTTGTTCTGTTGAGCTTATGCCTTTCTTATTGGTTTTAGAATTTCCATTCAAGCTCTAAATTATTAATTTTTTTGTCCACTGCAATTATAGAAAAATGTCCCCTCCATGTTGAAACTCAGTTATTCAACTATGAGTATCACTCTGAAAGTTCTTTCATTTGGGGAGGGTGTTAGACTTAGCAAGATGTAGCAAGAAACAGATAAAATCAAGGAGGGAAAAACTAGTTTGTAAGAACAGACTTAAATGAGTCATAGAAATCAAGGCCGTGCAACCAAAAGATTTTACACTCTTTTCTGTAGAACTAATAAGAAGTCCACGGCCAAGGCAGGCAATGTGGGAGACAGGCTCACTGGATGGTGGCGTTTGAGGATACCTTGACTCTGTTTACTGGACTCCATGACAGCAGATAGCAGGGCTGACTGTGAGGTCTAAGAAACAGCAGCATCCAAAGGTGGCCAGTATCTCAGATCCAGCCAAGAAATGGAGATCTGGTCAGCCCTTTCTCTACCTTGCTATGTTGGCTCTCAGCACCTTGGATGATGCTCGTGTGCACTCTACTGGGCTTACAGAATGAAGTACCAATCTCATCGGGAGCAGACACACCCAGAGTAACATTCAGCCAGAGATCTAGGCATCCATTACCCATGTTCATCCATTACGAACACTAAGTAACCTGCTTTGTTTGGGAGCTTAGTTTTGTTTTTGCATTGTTTTGTTAAGATAAGGTTTCATGTAACTCAGGCTAGCCTTAAACTCTCTGTGTAGCTAACTTGTTGACAAGGTCTGATGCTCTAGCACCTTCCAAGTTACCAGTGACTGTTGTCGCAGCTAGCCTCTACAGTACAGGGGGCTAAGCAAACACTCTACTCACTGAGACATATTTTTAGCCCACATTCAGCATTTTCTTTTCTGTATTCTTTTCTCATACAATGCATCCTGATTACAGTTTCCCCTCCCCGACTCCATCCAGACACAGTTATTCCCCCTTGCCCCTAGATCTACTTATCTTCAGAAAGAAGCAGGCCTCCCAGTGAAATCAACTGAACATGGAATAACAAGGTGTAATACGTCTAGGCACAAAGCCTCATATAAAGACTAGATGAGCCGACTTAGTAGGAGAAAGGGGATTCTGAGAATAAGAAGAGTCAGGGTCAACCCTCACAGAACACCAAGCTATGCAACAATAACACATGTGCAGAGAACCTAATGTAGGCCCAGGCAGGCTGTTACTGCTTCCTTCTCTGAGCTCTGATGAGCCCTGCTATGTTGATTCTGTGTACCATGTTCTCCTCGTGTCCTCGACCCCTGACTCCTAAAATCTTTCCTCTTTCCCTTCTGCCATATTCTCCTAGCTCCACCTAATGTTTGACTATGGGTCGCTACATCTACTCAGATGAGTTGCTGGCAGAAACCTCTCTGATAATGATTGGGCTAGGTACTGATCTATGAGTAAGGCAGGATATCATTAGGATTCTTAATATAACTTTGAAATACAAATATCCAGTCCCATGTACACTAAATTTTAGGTTGAGCAGAATAATCTGTGCCCTCATTTGATATCAGATTAAATATTGGGAACAAAGTGATCTGGATAGAGGTATCTGAAGGAACATATAAGAGGAGGCAGCATGGAGACAGTTCTGTATCTCATATTAACACTTCCCAGAACATACCGTGAAAGATCAAATCAACTAAAGACCCTTTCCAATTTACAGTTAGTCAAGCCTCCAGTGCCTTTCACATCAGCTCTTTCACATGGGCACAATCAGAGGGACTATTAGGGAGCCTATGGTGCTCTAAAGGCTTTGCAACACAGGACACCTGTCCCAGAACAATCAAGGAATAGTTTAGAATGATTTCGGGCAGACCATTACACAGGTGACACTCGATTGTGAAGCTATATGAAATCTGGCTAGGCTTGAGGCTTTCTTGAATTACTGACAAGCCAGAGCTGTGTGCTATAGCCAGCAGCAGCATTGATATAACACAGGGCACTTTGGAGTTTTTTAGCATTGATACAGACAGATGCTTTTATACAGCATGCATAGGGATCTATGAATGCCTTGATATAGAATGTATATAGACTCATGTATGCCTCTGTGTAGCAACCATGTAGATCTGTGTATGCCTCTATTTGCACACATGTAGACTCTTAAATGCCTTTTTTTTTATAGTGTGAATGTAGATCCATGTATGCATTTAGCTAGCATGCATATAGACCTGTGCGTGCCTCTGGATAGTATGCATGTCTGTCCACAGCAAAAAGATGTCACCACTCCACAACTTAGCTCTTGGCAGAAATTTTGACACCTTCCAAAGGGACACAGGATTGCTTCTTGGTTCCTTTCTTCACACAGTATTAATTAGCCCCTGGGGATCTAAACTATGAAGTGGCTTACAGCTTAGGGAAGTAGTGCTTTGACTCTTCCTGTTGGCTAGAGCACTGATAAATGTTTTTAATTAGTCTTATGACTCTCTTATTGAAATATATGTCACTGATACTAAGTACCCATTGTCGGAGCGACTCCAGTTCTCAATGGAAGGCGACTAGGGCACGAGTTAAGACAAAGCTGCATGGTCTACCATGCAAAGCCCTCAACTTCCTGCTAATCCCTCCAGCCTCCTCCCCAGTAGACTGACTGCCTCCATTTCACTCTGGCTGTGCTGATATGGAAACAATTCTTAGGCCATGTAGTTCCTACTTTAACAACCTATGCCTTTATATTAGGGGTTCTTAACCTTCCTAATGCTGTGACCCTTTAATACAGTGCCTCATGTTGTGCCCCCAACCATAGAATTTATTTTCATTGCTACTTCAGAACTGTAAATCTGCTACTGTTATGAATCAGAATGTAAATATCTGTGATTTCCATGTTCTTAAGCAAGCCCTGCAAAAGGGTCATTAGACCCCCTCCAAAGGGATCACAGCTCATGGGTTGAGAACTGCTTCTCTTATGCTTAGAAGCACGTTTCCCCAACACGCCTTCCAGAAGGATGCCTAGTGTCCATCCATCATGAGAGCATTCCAGAATTCATAGACAATAGTGACATCACCTTAAGCCTCAGAGAGGCTTACCCTCCATCTGCCCACAGCACGGTTGTTAGAGTATATTAAAGAACCTACTGCTGCCTTTTCTGCCAGTCCCCCCATACAGTCTTGACATCAAGGAAAAGAAGATCCTGGGAGTTAGGTAGGAAGTTGGGCTAGAATCCAGGACTGAGATTAATTTGGACTATTCAGTTGTGTCTTGGAAATCATTCTCTGTCTCCACTTTAGACCAGGGTTTCTATTCTTACTTTTGAGGAGTTTAGAGTAAACCAATGGTTGGAATAAACCCAGTCTACATTTCAACAGAAGCAGATTAGCCACTGACACACACTGTGGGGAGGTCAGCAAGTGCCCCAGGCTCTCGCTTCAAGTCTTGCTTCCTCTGTAAAATGGAAACCATATTGTGGTGAATTTCACACAACTGTCTTTTAATAATAATTTGTGTCTGGTACGTTATATACCTGTGATTTTAACACTCATGAGCTCCTAACAGTCAAATTCAGAGTCAACCTCGGCTTTATGGGGGAAAGGAGATGGAAGAAGAGAGAAGAAAAGACTTAGGTAAGCACTGATATGAAGAAAGGATAAATTTATAGATGTATACACTGACATGTCATAGCAATGATGATTATTAGGTATTATTTATACAACAAAATTAGTTAAGCATCTGACAGCTCAGTTTCTGCTTTTCTCTTTTTTTGATGTTTCTTGTGGATGTGTACTAAGAATCATGTATGCGCTTAATATTATAAATGGGATTAGATTATACTTTGGAATCAATACCATGGTGTCACAAAGGAAAAAAGGCCTGGCAAGCAGGTGGACTGTAGTTCAATTGGTGAACTTCTTGCCCCGCAAGCATACCTCCATGAGTTCTATCACTAGCATGCATAACCTGGTATTGTGGTACACACCTGTAATCTTAGCCCTAGAGAGGTGGAAGTAAGTATCTGAGGAGTTAAGGTCATTCTTGGATATATAGCAAGTTTGAGGCCAGGCTGGGTTACATGAAACTGTCTAGAAAGCAATGGAATAAGAAAGAAAAAAGGAAGAGAAGGTGGAGGAGAGAAGTGGAAAAGGAGAATGGAGGAGTGAGGTAGGGAAAAGACTGTAGTTTTTAGAAAGACCTGAATTCTACCTTTCTGGATTGTCAGTTTGGGGTCTTCGGAACGTAATCCAAGTCTTTGGGTTTGTTTGGTTTTTGTTGTTGTTGTTGTTGTTGTTGTTGTTGCTTTTTTAAGTATCATCTTTAGAGAGATTAAGCTCCTGTGCTTATGCTTGGAGAGCAAGGGCCAATCAAAATGCACTCCACCTGACCACCACGAGTAAACACTGTTAAACAACATTTTCCGACTTGTTCACTTGCATGGGTTACATTGTGTGTGACACACACACACAAGCCATCAGTCATCCTTACCCTTCCATTCATTTCCAGCGGGTCCTGCTTCAGCACCTTGCTCCAGCTGTGGCACTCCCATTACATGTATCTTTGTCACCTTTATTTAAAAACTCCCAACCCTTTATCACCCTAGCCCAACCTTTTCAAAAGGCTCTCATGTACTAGTTACCTTCTGCATCCATTTTTCTATTGGCACATCCATATCCTGGCTGTAGTCAATTTATAGCAAGTGGGATTTAACGCATGGCTCTGAAGCCTCAGAAGTCACAGAGGTCTATTTGGCATCTCACTGTGCCGTGACCAGACAGAGAGTGCCCTGTGACAAGTCAGAACAGGCACACTACCTTTACTTTGAAACAAGATCTCCTGAATCCTAAACTTGTCTAGGTAGCCAGGAATAGCCCTGGAATTTTGATCCTCCCGCTCGAACTTCCTGGGTTCTGGGATTATGGATTTACTTGGGCTCAAAATGGGTTTCCTACAAGGAGGTGCATACTCCAGCAACATGAGCCGCATGTCCAACCCCACGGCTCTTCGTAAAAGCTACAGATGCTGTCATGTTCACTACCTCCAGGACCTCATCTAAAACCCATTTCCTCCCAGTAGTCCCTCCCTAAATACCATGAACATTTGATGGCAGGCTTGATAACAACACATAATCTTTGGGGGCACACCTCGAAACCATTACCGTTTCAATGCTTTTAGCTTCCCTGAAACATTAAAGGCATTTGCACGTAATTCCTATCTGGAGTGGAGAGAAACATTTCATGAATCCCAGTTTTCGGAATCTTCCCAACTCCTTTTGGTGCAAACTCCCATCTTGACTCTTGCTGGGAGTAAATAGCCACAGAAACAAGATCTTGTTTTCTCATAAAATCCTTAGATGAGGAGAGGGCTGAATGAACGTTACCCAATGAGGAATGGGAACTAGAAATTAATGGTGAAGGCTTTGTTTGATTCTGGGTTTTGTTTGCGCTTGACTTGCCTGGATGGTTAGAACACATTTTGAAATGGGGACTTCACTAGAAGGAAATACAGTTTAGCACAGAGAAATTCTTGCTCACCTTCATCCTCCACAAAGCTTGCCCCAAGCTGTGATCCCTCTGCAGGTAATCTCATGTCTATACATATGCAGGAAAGTAAGTACCACCCAGGGGGAGAGAGAGATTTCATTCCCTGGGGAAGCTGGCTAGATGCTGAGCTGGGTAAACATTAGACCTCTTTTTTTTTTTCATTATTATCTGAGGAAATGTCACCAAGAACATCCCTCCTACGTCCCCCCCTCCACACCCCTCCCGCTCCTCCGGACTGTTTCATGTTTTTACCCTGCCATTTTGTACTTTATGTCTTTTATTTTTATTATTTTATCCTCATTTTATACGTTGGAGATCGGATTGCAGCAACAATAAGAAAATCTATTTATTTGATCCTGGAGGCAAAATTCTGAATATATTTTCTTCCTTAGCAGACCCTAACCATATTGGTTCTTCCCAGTACCGGTTTGATTAGATTTCTTGGAAGGAAGCAGCAAAGATCTGCTGAATTATGTCTCTAGACTCAAGAGCAGACAGAGCAGTCATGTGCTTACAGAGGATGTATGCATGCAAAGATTCCATTTAATATACTTCCTGAGACCACCTCAAACCACATTCAAAACGACAAGTCCAACAGAAAGCCCTGGAATATCTTAACCACTTGTTTGTATCTCCAGAATATGTCAAATATTAACAGGGCATAAGTCCACACAGACTCACATGTGCCTAATTTTATCAGTCTCCAGGGAAAACCTAAGACAGGAAGATCCCCAGTCTCACAAAGCTCAGGAATGTGTGCAAGTTTTTTCAGTGACAGCTATTCCATACGTAAGTGTCTGATACAATACTGGGTGTGGGGATTCTGGATCTATGAGGCTGTTGGGGATTTTATTTGTTTGCTTGGATACAAGGTCCAAAAGTAGCCATACTGGAAATCTTTCTGGGACTCCTTTGACCTGATTTTAAAAAAGAAGATTTCCTTTTGTGTGAATTTCTAAATACACATGTGGTGGTCAATACTGATCAGCAACCTCATAGAATATACAAACATCTCAGCCTCTGAAGAAATTTCTAGGCTGGGTCAGCAGTGATTGAAAAACCTAGTTCACATAAGCACCATCCTGTGAGCTAGGGTACCAGCATCCCCCTTTCTCTGTTTCTGGAATATGAATGCACCATGATCAGTTTCTTTTCTGCTGCACCTCCCCTCCACCACCATGATGAACTGCATCTTCCAACCATGAGCCAAAGCAAACCCTTCCCTCCTTGTTCCCTAAGTTGCCTTCAGACATTTTTTGTTATAGCATTGAAAACAACAAACCTAGCAAAGGCATACTTCAAGGTCTTCTTTGAGCATACCCTGTTTAAGTGGGTTGTCATAAAGCTGTTGGCATCAATCTCTAAGGCCATCATGCTCTTACTATTCCTCAGTGCCAACACACCAAATGTCTCAACTTTCACCAGCCTCTTCAGTAATTGCCCTCAGCCTGTCTTGGGCTGGATGACTATGGAGGGATGTGAGGAAGTAGGTGACATGGGGTACCTTAACATGGACAAGTGTAACTCAGTGGACTAAAGGAGGCCCAGACTTCTTCTAAGCCATTTGGTTTCTTTCATCTCGGAAGATGTTCCCTATGGAAAGGGAATCAGGTAAAACTAGAGATGGGGGAGGAGCTTGTGTCTTTACTATGGGTTCTTTGTGATAGTCTCCTTTCAACAGCCTTCTTCATCACCTCATGCACAGAAGGGTTCAGAGACCTTTCTTCAGGAAGCTGTACTGGGACTCTGCTGGCTAATGCTACGAGCTACTTGCCATGTCACTCACAGAAGACTAACCAGAGGATACCGGGAAACAGGCAGCCAAGAGGGAGCTGCACTGAGCAGAACACATAGGCCCTTACCTTGAGGAGCAATTGTCTGAGCTCCTCTTTAGCAGAGAACCTCTTCAGATGCCACCTTTAAGGTGCTGCCTTCTCCCAGGGACCCTGTTACTCCCTTGGAATCAATGTTGGTATACATAAATGGGCTCCCATCACAACCAAACTGGCTTAGCTATGAGTTCAGCGGGGCCTTGACATTTTCCACCAAACCAACTTTAACATCAACCCTCACAACATTGGGGTACAGCAGGGTTGGCCTCAGGGGTCATCTGAATGCAACAGAAGGACACTGAGACCGAGGAAGCCTTGAACACCTGGTCAGATACAGACTCTGTAGCTCCTTCCTCATATCGCTTCCCACAGTTTCTGTATTGCCCCTTTCAGATTTCTCTCTCTCTCTCTCTCTCTCTCTCTCTCTCTCTCTATATATATATATATATATATATATATATATATATATATATATATATATTATATTATAATATATATATTATATTATATTATATTATATTATATTATATTGTAGTACTGTGTATCTTTGGGATATTGCAACTGTAAGAAAATTTCTTAGGTCAAAAGTAAACTAATGAAGATAAATCAATTAATATAAAAGTAATCATTATCTGCTATGGCAGTGTATTGGCCCTCTAAGGACATTGGTACTTTAGTCAAAGAAATGCAGCTCTGTGATGGTTCTGCAGCTGCTCCAGGGGTAACAGGATGTCTCAGAACAGCACCTACATTGTCCTGAAACATTGTTTCAGCTTGGTGTT
The DNA here is from genome assembly GCF_947179515.1 of Apodemus sylvaticus. Classification (NCBI taxonomy): domain Eukaryota; kingdom Metazoa; phylum Chordata; class Mammalia; order Rodentia; family Muridae; genus Apodemus; species Apodemus sylvaticus. Next base: position 97,015,868 of record NC_067477.1, on the reverse strand, counting down.
TTGTTATGTTTTGTTTTGTCCCCCCCCCCCCCCCCCCCCCCGCCGTTTCTGTAATTAATTTATTTCATTTTCTGCCTCTGTCTTCCTGTGTCCCCATGGGTTTAGGATGATGAGCCCAACACTCCATTCTCTATCAGATTTTGCTGTTCCTCTAACAGACACTGTCATTGGGAAGACGTATGAAAATCTCTTCTGCTACCTACTGTGGCGCTCTGAACAGGAGGAAGACTCAGGAGGCATGAGAACCTTCTTGGTGAGCTGCTGCTTGGCTTGTTTGTCGAATGTCAGGAAAGACACTCCTACTGCACACGTCACCATTTGCCACATGGCTTGCATCACAGTCCTTTTGAAATCCATCCCATAAATCTAGACCAAGATGCCCACTCTCCTAGAATGGCACAATTTTTCTACACTATACTGGAAGTCTTGGAGGTCCCACTTCTGTGCAACATTGTACTGTGGGCTCTGGGATACTTTGTATCTTTCCAAATAGCCTTCCTCACACTTAGAAGACCCTGTTATCCATGCCCTCACCCTGAGGCTCTCAGCACCCCCGTAGTTGCCTGGGCTACAGATCACAAAAGGAACTAATGTCTCCCATAAGTAATGAGGGTCAAGGCAACTCTGGATAGTCCTTTATGCTTGCCCAAGGCCTTATGTCCATTGGGGTCCATTGACTTGTCCATTCTCTATTTCTCAGACCTCACTCATATGCCCACATTTCCTGAGATTACCTAGAAGTGATTCCTTTCTCTGGACCCCTTCATTGTGACTCTTTTGGGCAAGCCCTGGAAAGAGAGGCCTCCTCTGTGAGATTCCAGCACACAAAGTGTGCATATATTGGTGAACTACATGTGGAGATGAAACATTCTAGACTGATTCATGTTTCACAGTTCTGCGCAAACTAAATTTCCAATATATGCAATTTTAAATCATAAAATTAAAAGTATTTGAAAACCTTATTGAATTCATTAGCTTCAGATAGAAACCATGCACTTCCTTAGTTGATATTAAAATAAGAATTCCTGGAAAATTGCCAATGTGATTTAATGAGGGGAAAAATTCATTCTTTGAACACATGTTCCTGGAACAGGTGGGAAAAAATAACCTCCACCCTTTCTTCCATTCGAATTGGCTCAAGGGTATAAATAGGACAGTTGAAATGAGAAAGTTGGAGGCAGACAAAATGAGTATTCATAATTTGAAGGGAAAGAGAGGAGAACAAAGGGCAGAGGCAGAGGGATAGTGCATCTTCAGGAAAACCGTCAAGTTGTGCATAAACTCGGGAGTGCCGTGGTTCCTACCGTGCAGCTTTTTGCTATAAAAGAAGAAAATTACAACTCTTTTAAGTATGTGTTCATAATGCATGATTTGCATTTATAAAAAATACTCAGGCTCACTCACATTCTTAGAACTTTCAAGAAACAAGCACAAAAGACCACTAGCATGAATCCTCTTTGGTCTGAGCCCTACCCAGTTCTCCAATATATTACCATCTGCTGTACTGGTTTTCCACAACAGCCATATCCAGATACAGCCTGAATACCCTGAGCACTGAGGACAAGACCTACATGGAGTAAGGCCTTGATATGTGTTAAACTGTGATGTATTACTGCGAATGGCCATTCCCATAATAGAATTTCAGAGTTGGAAAGAATTAGGAAGATGTTGGCAAGTATTAAATTTTGGTCCAGGCTCAATTGGGTAGAAGAATGTGGCTTCAGGGAAATAGTATTTAGGAAAAGTGTTTGGAGGAGAAATTATGGAGATATATATGGGCTTCAATAAATACAAAGTATTATTTCACCATTATTCACCATGTTGAAAATTGTTCATAAGGGCCAATATACGAAAACAGCTCCCATACAACAAGGAGTGGGAAGAAGGGCATGGAGTAAAGACATGCAGGTAAGTATTAGTCACCCTTAAAGAAGGCAGACAATCTGCCATCTGCAACAACATGGATCAACATAGAGGATTTTTTATTAAGTGGAATGAACCACACACAGATCGCAAAGACTAGTTCAAGATACAGATGGGATATTAACATCCATCATTACATGCATTACCATGGAGAGAATGGTAGCTGCACGGCTAGGATTAGAAGATTGGGAGATGGGGGTCTTGCTGCTGTGTCAGATGACCAAGTCTAGACTGATAGCTTCTAGCATATGAACTGTAGCTGTTGACAGATCATCAAATTCTATGCATTCCTCTGACTCACGGGCACAACAGGAGACCATGTGATAGTACAGGCAGCTCTAGTGCTTGCTTGTCCCAGTGATTCCTCTACGTGTTTCAAAAGACCACCCTGTCTAACTCAAACATCGACAAAAATAAAAATGACCTTTAGAACCAAATACACATGCTCAGGGGTACAGACTGTCCTTGGATGGAGTAACGTGTAAAAGCTAGGATGCTGTTTCCATTGATAGCCTGTTGTTATCAACCATAATTGATAACTAGAAGAAGTAGGAGATCAGTAGGCTATGAAAATTGGCCATTTCGTCTCACCAGTATATCAGGAATGTTACTGAAAGCTAGCTCTATCTAAAACACTATGTCATAGTTAGGGTTGCTATTGCTGCGAAGAAACACCATGATCAAAAAGCAAGTGGGGAGGAAAGTGTTTATTTGGCTTATACTTCCACATTTCTGGTCATCGCCAAAGGAAGTCAGGACAGGAGCCCACACAGGGCAGGAGCCCACACAGGGCAGGAACCCTGAGGCAGGAGCTGATGCAGAGGCCATGGAGGGGTGCTGCTTACTGGCTTGCTCAATCTGCTTTCTTATTGCCCAGCCCAAGGGTAGCCACATCCATAATAGGCTGATCCCTGTCTCATTAATAACTAAGAAAACATCTCACGGCTGAATCTTGTGTAGGCATTTTTCTCAATTAAGTTTCACTCTTTCCATATTACTCTGTTTGTGTGTCAAGTTCACATAAGACTAGCCAGCACATTCTACTGATGACTGCAAATCGCTGTACTTACATATTTATCAGAAATTGAAAGGACTGTATGCCCTTTTGTAGTAGGAACACGAGTTATTTAGCTCACAGCCTCATGAAGTTCCTGCTTTAGACTCTGATAATGGAGAGCTGTAGTCATCAAATAACGTGTGTGTTGAAGCAATGTCAGCACAAAGAATCTGTCCAGACATCCCACCCACCAGGGAATTGTCCATGAGAGACCTGAGAAAATACCATGTACTCGAGAGCTGGCTGCTGAGCCTCACAATTCAGGTCTGTGCCCTAAGTGGTTAGATGGGGGAGTCATTTCTTGTGTAGGTAGGCAGGTGTCCTCAAGATCCTTCATGGTGGGAAAAGCATGACATTCCCTGTTTTTGTGCTGTTTGGGGGCCAAGTGTTGGACCAGAAGATTTGTATGTACATACTAACTGAATACTTGCTTTATGAGTAAAAATATCTATAATACTAATAACTTTTTTACAGTAAGAAAAAGAAGTTCAGGGTGTATATGGTTTAAATACATATTCTCTCATGATTTCCCTAACAAGAACTTGTATTTTGATTTGAACATGGACATATCCTCAATGTCTGTGCAAAGCTCCTTTCACGAACTAAAAAGCCATTTACATGAATGTTGGGACCATGGACTCAGACTTGGGAATGCCTTGTGGAAAAAAATGAAGAAAAAATTTAGCAAGGAGATAAACCATAGAATGTGAGAGTCTGCAGGAGAGACGACATCTGTATTCTTAAGACTGAGAAACTTAGGTTGGATTATATAGAGAAAATTGGGGGTCTATTGTATTTTATTTTATATGTGCGTGTATGTGTGTGTATGTGTATGGTATGTGCTTGATGACATGCATGAATGCATAAATGCATGCATGTAGGGGTGTGCTGGGGGGGAGGGTGTCCCTGTTCATCTGAAGATTAACATGTGTAACAGATAAAAGACAACTTTGAGTGTCATACATATCTCAGAGTTTAAGTTTGTTGCCCTCCTTCCCCCACACCCCCCAGACAGAGTCTCTGTCCTAGAGCTAATCAAGGCTAGCTTGACTGGCCAGTGAGACCCAGACATCAGTCTGCCTGTTTCCATATCCTTGGAGCTGAGGTTACGAGCGCCCATTTTGAGCATTTATTGTGAGTTCTGGGCACTGAACTGAAGTCTTCATGTTTGTAAGACCAGCCCTTTACCAAGTGAGCTATTGCTCTAGCCATAAGCTGAAATTCTTAACTCAGAAGAGTAACGAAGCAGCCAAGCCAAAGCCATCAGACAGAGCTGAGTCAGCTCCCTCATGTTGTTTCTCCTTATAATAGAGAAGGAAACTTCCAGCCATTAGCTTAAGTGCTTCCCACTCTACCTTATGTGAACTTAACGGGAAACTGCTCCTGGAGTCACAAGTCCAATCCTCCTAGAGTGTCCTCCTGATAATGGGGGTTTCTTAGAATGAGGGGGTTACCAGCAGACCTTTGACTCCTGATGTAAGTAACCATGAGTGGACAGCCATTTGTTGCTGGTGGGTGTGACCCCATCATAATGGGGTCACTTCTCTCAGACTCTCAGTAGGGAAATCCAGCTTACCAGGGTCAGAGCGAAACCATCCAGATTGCTGGTTGATCGGCAGGCTGAGCGAAGCATCTCACCGCAGCTGTCAGTCCAGGGAAGACTGGGGTGAGGAACCAATATGCACCCCAAGAACATGCTCACCATTAGCCAGATGGAGCTTCAAGCTGTTACAGGCTTTTGCTGTCTTACACATGATGCTTGCTAGACAAAAAATACTGATCACCAGTCTTGGCCCTTGAAGGTTGAACACTGGTGTCAGCGGCACACCACGTATTCCAGGGAAGGAAGGAGGCCTGCAGAAGGAAGGGTTCTTGAGGCCATAACCAGGGCTTGTATTTTGTATCCTTGACAATCATCAGAACTCCTAAGAGGGTTGCAGGGGACATGGCAGTTGTGGACACAGATGAACACACTGGCCCTGGCTTTAGTGGTATGCTGGTTGCATGAGGACATCTTCAGGAGCTTCTTATTAATGGGAAGCACAGGGTTAGAAGGGCCAGCAGGTAAGCCTCTCTGGAAAGGGCTGCTCCTCCGCCTTCCTGTTCAGAGGACTTACCTCACTCTGTATAGCTGGCAGCACCCTGTTACCAGCAGACCCAGAGTGGTCCTGGCTCCTAGCACCTGTAGTACAAAGGCAGCGGAGGTTTCCAAGTGCCCCTCAGGGTCTTCACTTACCAGTCAGTGACTTTATTTCAAGCTTAAAAAAATTTGCAGAACAAAAAATTGTTACATACTGTTTAACAAGACAGGGCTGTCCAACCTTCTTTCCTCTGTTGCTTTAGTATCTCTTTGTCTTTCTCTGTCTTTTCACTCACACACATGTGTGTGCCCATAGCACACACACACACACACACACACACACACACACACACACACACACACACATCTCCTGAGCTTTTCAAAGGTAAGCTTCAGAGAAGACATTGCTTTATCAGTAAAGCCTCATTCTGAAATGTGACTATACGACACATAAAGAGTTCTTTGTCATAAATACTGCCTAGGTGGCAGAACTAGAGAATCAGTGGTAATTCTATTATACAGTCAAGAGACCTTGATCTGATTTCACCAGTAGGCCAACTATTTATAGAGTCACACACAATGTGACTTTGCCTCCTCTCTCCCTGCAATGATCAAAGAGGTTCGTTGTTGGCCAGGAATACAGACTACACAAATGCACCATTCCTTCTACATGATATGGGGGGAGGCACATGTCCCCACCTAATTGTATCACTAAAGATCTGAACTTCAGTGAGTCTTGACTTCCTTCTAGGACAGTCACAGGCTCTCCTTTTACAGTGCCCATAAGCTTCTCTTCTATTTGCTTGTTGGTTTAATGGGCTTTGCATCAGGGGCCATTTTGACTGCTCACATACCATCAATAGCTAGATAGAGGAAGCATCAGTCAAACAGGTACTTATTCATTATCAAGAGTGGACTCACCAGGTCTTCCCTCTGCAGCCTTCTGAACCCTGATCCCTGTCCACACAGGCTTGCCATCATTCTAAAACCCATCTGAAAGGCCCTGTCATCCTTCGGTCACAAGCTCTGCTCTCTGCCTGCAGTCTATTCACTTTTCAGGTAGTAAATGTAAAGTTTCCTCTAAGGCTACCCTAACTCCATGGGAAGAGTTAGCTTCTCTCAACAGTAATAGTTTGTACGTAGAGTACAGTGTGCAATCCACAGTACAGTGCTCCATAGCTAGGTGTCTTCTCAGCAAGGAGGCTGCAGGCATTAAATCCCTGGCAAAACAGGAGTTGCTTCCTACCTGATTACCCAAGATGCTTAGTGTATGCCATGCATGGTAGTCAGGCCAAGGAGCTGCATTGAACTTGGAAGAGAAACTCCTTGACCCCAGTTCCACCTGTCTGTCTGTCCATTCTGCCATTAAACAGGAAATTCCAGATAAGTCCGTTTCTGGCTTCAGTTTTCAAAAATGACTGCCCCTCCCCCACGAGCCACATACTTCTTTGTGCTATTTATTTTGAGAGAAGGTGCTAATGGACTAAATAGTGCATTTGCCTTTCAGCAGGAACCAAATGCCTTCACCACTAAACAATGTTAGCAGGGCACCATTAGGAGGGGAGAGAAACTAACTTAAAAAAAAAAGACAAAAAGTAACTGGAGAACATCTATGCAGCTTCCTCAGGAACAAACTGAGCCTTCATCTCCTCTGCCTGGCTTTTCTAATGATAAAAGCACAAGAAAACAAAATCAAAGTAGGTACAAAGATGCATGAGAAATCATCAGATCACACTGTGCCCTAAAGTCTTCTGCTCAGTGCTGTCGCCAATGGCAAGAAAATCCTAGGAGAAGCCAGTCTGTCTGTCTTGCCTTTGCTAGGAAAACAAGGCAGAGATATGACTGCATGCTAGATGGAGGGAGAAGAGAGAGGATATCTCAAGTTGAAAAACGAACACATACAGACTCAAGATGTCCATTGACCCTTATGTGGGCTAGGTCTACTCTTTACCTGATGTACCTTAGCAAGCCTTCCTGGTGATGGAGATTTACTTCATCAACTAGTTCTGTGGAACGACCTGCCCAGGGCAGATGTATTGGGAATGCCATTGCCGACCATGCCTCCTGGATCTCTGCTGCCTAATGTTGCGGATCTGTGATAACTGTAATCTAGACACACATTGCAAGGAGAGGAGAGCAGAAGTCAATGTTTTTGGCACCTTTGAAAACCTGTTAGAATATTCAAGTAGAATCTACCAGCTGTGTATGAATGCAGAAACAGAGAAGTGAGAGTCAAGCTACAGAAAACTAAGATGAATGAAGTCCAGGCAACCTGGCTCACACCTACGGACCCTCTTATGAAAGGGGGAGGAGGAAGAGAGGAAAGGAGAGAGATAAAGAAGGAGAAGTTAGGGCAAGGGAAAGACAGACAGGCAGACAGACAGAGACAGAGAATATTATTGAACAACTGTTATCTGTAACTTGGTATGACTCTCTGTCCCATCTGGGAACTCAGTCGAGCATGTAAATATGTTTGGATAATTAAAAAGTATGTTCTTTCTTGTTGGTTTATTGTAACTGGAGGTGAACTGAGCAAAGTTCCTCTAATCCTGTCAAGCCCTCTGCAGGAAGGGTCAGAGGTCAGCAACTGCTCCTAAGAAATGCTGTGTGACGAATCCAAGGGAGCCCTTGGCCCCTGAGCAGGTGATTAGAGACAATCTGAGGTCTGTCCCCTGACATCAGGGGCTGGCAACTACCTCCTGATTAGACTTTCTCTCCTACCAGGCTCCAGAGTGCTAGAACATACAGTCACTTTGAAGCAAAAATGAGAATTCAATTTCCAAAGGAATTTAAATTGTTCACAAGCATGAAGAAATTTTTATGTCATTGTCATGTAAAGGAGAGGAGAATTTAAAAGTGGTTTGTACAGATACTGTTGTTTTAAAGAAAATTATGGATGTGGTTTCTAATCCAATGGAAATTGTGAGGCTTGACAAACTCAGGCATAGAAAGAAAGGTTTCATGGACGGTCCTAGAGGGCAAGGAGGGAGAATGATGACCTTGTAGTCACATGAGTGTGCTGAGTAGGTGTACGCCAATCCAGCCCCATACAGAAGAAAGTATTGTGTGCCCTGTGCATGTCAGAAAACATCTCTGGGTAGAGCTCTGCCCAAACTTATAGCAATCTGCAGCGCCCTCTGTGTTGGGTTTAATTGTTCAGAATCTGTTCAATACAGTGCTTTGTATACACGTGTGAACATGTGTATGCCCAGAGACCAGGACCATATGGAGAAGTCTGGCCTGCCTGGTTGATGCGGGCAGCAGAGAAGCAAGAAAGCCAGGGCCCTACACCAATCCATGTGGTCAGAGGAAGGGTCAGAGACTAGGTACAACTGCAAGGGGAATTTTTTTTTAACTAACTAATATTCACGATCACAAAATTGTAAAAAAAAAAAAAAAAGAAAAAGAAAAGAATGTTTACACTTTTCTTTTTTACTTTTATTTTTAAAGAGAGTGTGACAGTGTGTAGTCCAGGCTAGACTCAAACTTGTGATCCTCCTGTCTCAGACTCCCAAGTGCTGAGATTATAGGAATGTACTTCTATACTTGGTACTCAAAAAACTTAATTGGTGTTATATATTTTTTCCATGTACATCTTCTTTTCTATATCCAGAAATAACTGCCTCATTCTTTGGCTCCATTGTTGTCTTCTTCACAGTGTCTCTCCTGTCTCTCTTCCCACTCTGCACTGTTAGGGACGCCCCCAGAACAATAAAGGAAGCAAGCTGACGCCTTTCCCCTGTGTGGAGACACACACTCTCCAAACACTTGACCACAAATGACATTCCTCATTTACTGCTTATCCAATCCGTCTTTGTTTTCCAAACTATTTATTTTAAATCGACATTATTGTTTTTCCTCTAAGTGATAAATGAAAACAAGCATTCATTTTTCTTTAGAAAATACTGACTTTTATGTGACACATCACAGATCCACTGTCCTGGCTCTTTCTGGGCATTCTCTGTCTTTGAATATTTAATACTAAAAACAACCCAAGCTTCATACCATCTTTGAGTGGTACATGGTGAATTTTCTAGATCATTCTTAAGTGGAAATCTTTCCTGGAAAAAAATAGACCCAACATGAAATTGGGAGATTTGCAATGGTCTAAATGCCATTGTAACAGGAAACATGTCTGGAATAATCAATAAGCTTTGATTAGGGATCGTCATGGGACAGTCACAAGCACCGATGTTTAACTTTCTAAATGGGAATTTCCAGGGTTAGGAAAATGTGCTCCTTGGGGAAAGGATAAAGATTCACATTACCTTCACTATACTGTCAAGCTGTTTAAAGCGATGGTGTGTGGGGGTGGGGGGAAAACTACAAACACTCAAAGAAACTGGTGGAAAATGCCCCTGGATCTGAGGGAACTCTGGTGAAGTTTGTATTTTTCTAAAACTCTTCTGCATATTTAAAATTATGTTTTTTTTTTAAAAATTAATTAAAAAGATACTAAAAAGAAAATCTATTTGACTATTGATATTCAATTTTAAGGAAGGACAGGTTACATGCTTTCCTTTCCAAATCATATTTAAAACTTAAACCGAAATGGAGTCCTCTTGGCCTTTGGTGCCCTGGAACGGGGCTCAGGGTGAGCAGCGCCTCTAGAGGGAGACCTGGTACTGCAAGTGTTTCTCAGTCAGGTTCCAAACCCTGACCCTCAAACACCCCCTCAATGAAACGTCTCTTCTTCCTTGATTAAATGCACTAATAAAATTATATGCTCCTGCTTTAAAATGTGCTTCCTTCAGTACTCAAAATCCCCACACATCACTTTTCTCACGGGAGGGAATGCTAGGTGGCATTTGCTGCACTGAAAGAGAGAAGCAGCCCCAGCTGCTCGCTGCAAAAAGGGAATGTCAGAGCAAGCTTGCCTGGCCCACCCCAGACCCCAGCACACAAGGAAAATGCTTTCTCTTTTTGATAGTTTCACAGGCACAAAGAAGCCTTGGTCTCTTAGGCCTACTGGCTTCAGGCTGTGTGTAAACTGCATTTTCTATGTGGTAATATTCAGGAAAAACTAACTAAAAACAAAACAAAAACATAAAACAAAAAAAGAAAAACAAAAAACAAACAAAAAAGCTAGTCAACCTATGTGAAAAAAAAAAGTCACAAGAAAACCCCAGGTCCTTCCCAACATGCAGGTCCTTTCCCTGTCTGTGTGTGTACTTTTATTGTCCGACATGACATCTAAACTGCATCTCTCAGAAATCATAGAGCAGACTTCTCTGGAAGCCAAGAGGGGCTTGGGGGAGGGGCAATAGGACGCTGTGTTTGCTTTTTTTTCCTTGCGTCCCTGACTGGATCCCCATTTTTTCAAAGAAATCTACCTTTTCTGCTTCAATTTCAAATCATTTTAAATACAAGGAGGCCTTCTCTTCCTTGCACACCCTGGATATTTCAAAGCGAGCCCATCTTCACTGCAGGAGAGAGTTTATTCAGGTGTTATGAATCAGACAAGGGCTCGGGGATGCAAGCGGGGGCTGAGACAGGGCCCGGGTGCGTCTGGTCCCCTCCCTGCTAAAAGAAACATAACAAACCCCTAGAAAACAGTCCTCCAGTAATCTCCCTGCCTGCGCCTGGAATAGGGGTGACAGAAAGCTGCCCTCTCATTATAGTCCTGGTCTCAAGGTTAGAATTAGACCCTTAGGGTAAGGAGCTGTCAATTAGAGATAACTCCAGCCTGCCGTCTGCAACCCGGCTTATCTCCTAGCAACTCTGCTCATTCAGGCCACAGCCCTTGGCTCTGCCTGCAGCTCAAGAGCCATCTTGAAGACAACAAAATAACCTCCTCGTTTTGAGCAGATGCATAAAGAATTCTTCTCTGGGTCCTTGATGGAGTCTCGTCCTTGATGGAGCCCTGGTGACATTCGACTAGCAATGGGCTGGGGGGGATCTGCAAAGAATTATGATTGGGCTCTCTTCCAGCTGCAGCTGTTTCCATGGGAAAAGCACATGGAAGGGTCTGGCCAAGCAATCAGAGAATCTAAATTCAATCTGAGACTGGATGCCTCCTTCTTCCAGATCAGAGCCTGTCATGTTTATGCAGGAGGCGGCCTAGTCTCTTTCTCCTGCCTACTTTCTGCTTAGGAAGAATTTGCCAGCAGTTGAGTGCAGTGGCTCTGGTTGCCACGGGAACTCGGCCTCTCCTTTATTCACCATGGCAGAGCATATAGAGAGAGCCAACAAGCATAAATCGTATTAAGCGATGCACGAGGTTATCCACCGTGGACGTAGGCTACATCACGGAATTTATTACTGGACCCTATACTTGGTGTGCAAAGAAAACGCATGCTACAAATTCCTTGGAGCTGTCTACTCATTAGAGCTAGGAATCGTGTTGTTGACTTTTCTAATCTCAAGCAGAGTTAAGGGTGGTAAAATGCTGGAAGCCTCCTAGGGGGTGGGGAAGAGGCAAGCCTTTGATTTTTCACTGGAGTGGAAAATGATAACAAAGGGATATCTAAGAAATGTTGTAAAAAAAAAAAAAAATAAGAGATGAGAAATACCCAGTGCGCTGTGGGTGTAAATTAGATAGATGGTGTTCTTAGAATTGAAGATTTGACTTAACAAAACTCTTCTGTAGGACAACAACCTCCTAGCCTAAGGAGGACAGAAAAGGAGCAAGGGCCATTTTTACAGAGCATTTCTCCTAGCGCCCCTCCCCCACCGCTCCCCTTTCGGTGCTATTCACAGCTCTGCCGCACTGACTCTCCTATTCAGCCTTACCATCTCCTCTCCTCTTCATCAGTCGAGTGACTGTCGGTTTTGTTCGGTTGCTTTTATGTTTGTGAAGAACCCAGCACAATTTTTATCAAGCTAGCTGGGTCCGAGGAAAGAGCTGTGGTACAGGGGCAAAAGAGACGGAAGGAGAAGCCGAACACTGCCATGCCGGCTGCTAAGACACTGTGGACACGGAGGTGGTTCAGCTCGGCCTGCTGGCCCGCGGTTTACTCCTACCCTCCTTCACACTCTATGCAGGGCTCATTAAACTCCCCTGCTCGGTTTCCTATTAGGGCTTGTCAATATCCCAAGATGTGGCATAGCTTCTCAAACAGGAGAGAGAAGGCTTGGGCAACTTCGAATAAATCTTTTCTGTGCTTGTCTGAGTGGGACATATACACGATTTTGCTTCAAACTAGAGACTCTAGATTATAATTTTGAAAAGCAAACGAATACATCCCAAGATAATTCAGCATCTTAAAATTAAGCCACATGCAGCTTGCAGAAATTAATATTTTTCAGGTTGCTGAAGAAGAAACTGGGAGACAGAACTCGGTGTTATGTTCTGAATTGTTCTCACTAAACAAATACACCTTAGGTGGTTTCTTTGATGTTATTTTCTTATGCATTCAATTCGGTGAATGTGCACACTGCCCTGCATCTTTTAAAATAACATTTCTAATGGGCCATTCTTTCCAGGGTGGAGGCTACTCCTGCACATGTAGCATACTGTTTGGCATTACATTTGAATATAGTAACGAAAAAATGACTTATAAACAGAAGAAATATCTCTAGTAATCAAAGTTTACTTTATTAAACAGCAGATTGGCAATGTCCCCAGGATTCTTATGTGGACTGCCATTGCTAGTTGCCTAGGAGATGAGGGAACTTAACTGCTTCACTGCCAAAGGATTGCATGGATTTTTGCAGCATGGTCTAGAAGCTCACATAACAGTCCCCAGTTCAGTAATATGTACCCACGAGCAGCACTTGCAAAGGCTTTTAGCCGGTAAAAAGATTCCAAAATAGGGTTGCATCTTAATGCAAAATTGACTTTTACTTCTTTTTCTGAATATTTTCTTTGCTGAGTTTTATTTGATCTTTTTTAATATATGAAATGGAGCTATTCTAATTATCTTCCATGATTGGTTATTCTTTCCTATGGGATGATTTTGAAGAAATATAGGTGTCCTTACTTACTCCAGGTCTGGGTTTAAGAAAAGCAGTGATTAATTTTTTGCATCTAATATTTCTATTTTTTAGTGATGCTTTGAAATAATGTGAATTGTTATCATATGTGCCATTGGTTTGTCCTCTGCCCGCATACTATCTGGCTTCTTTCAACAAGACTGTGTCCCATGTTAGCTCCTGGGGAGAGCTGCATTGCAGCCAGGCATGGAAGAGGAGGTCATGTTCCCTGGTCCTGTGGGCTGAGTGACCTTGGTAAGTCACATTCCTGAGCCTAGGTTTCTGCCTGTGGAGGAAGGAAGGAAGCACAGTCAAATATTTAGAAGGGATCCAAACCCTGATGTGCAAATATGGCTCCTTCTTGCAGTGCTTTCATGTGCATTTGGTAAAGCATTAGAAACTGTAGAACTGGTATCATTCCACAGAACTGCCAGCCTTCCGAAAGCACAAAATACAGTATGTAGTTGGCTTTATTGCTTGAGGGTTTATATCTGACTGCTCCTGTGTTTCCGTCCAGCAAATCTAAAAAGCAGCCTTTATTGAAATAATTCTCTAATTTTGCAGACTTACATTTTTATGCCCTGCAGATGATTCTAACTCCAGGAAAGTGCCTGAGATTAAGAATATTATCTTATAGAGTGAAAAATTCTTCCTTTAAAAATATTTTCTTTACTTAAACCACAGACCCCAGGCCTTTTCCTCATCATCTATGATAATGCTTTTTCTCAACCATGTCAATACCATTCTCTTAACCTTGACAAGAGGTCCCAAGCCTGAGAAACTATATTCACAGCCAGAAAAAGGATATGGGGTTTGACAAGATACAATGAGCCAGGAAAACACAGCAAAGGACAATGCTTAATCTCAAAGTATGGCTTAGACTTTGTCCTCCCTTTCTAATTTTTCATTTAGAGAGAATTCTGTTTGGAGGTTGTTTCCTCTATTCAAGTCAAGGAAGAAATAGAAAATATAGTTTAAGGAATCTGGCTAAGTAGAATGGCTATTTTCTTGGGAGGCATACAAAAGCTATATAATAAAAACACCAGCAACTTCAATTTATTCTTAATTCCTAGGAAAGGACTTGTATTGAAATCTTGCATACATACATACACACACATACATCATATATACATACACCTACAGATATGCACATATATATATACAAACACATACAAGCACATATATACACATACATACATACACATTCACATATACATACATGTACATACATACACACATACGCATGCACACATTGTGTACATACATATGTACAAACATACATACACATTCACATATACATACATGTACATACATACACACATACGCATGCACACACACACACACACACACACACACATGGGGATGGGGTCAGTAATCAGATTAGCTGATCCTAAAAATATCAACATTTCTTGAAAGTAGTTATCCAGACTCGATATAAGTCCTGCAAAGCATGAAATTTTATATATTTCACCTAAATACACACCAAGCTCTAATTTTTCCCTCACCCCACGTGACCCAATGTCAGAGTATCTCTAAAGAGATCCAAATGAAGATTTTGAGTCTGTGCAAATGCACTAAAGCATGTGTGTGATCAGAGAGGGAGTCTAGAAATGGTGACCAGGCTGCTCCTCTAGTTTAGCAATGCTTTTGCCAATGGATCGATGGAGCCAAGCCACCAAAGAACCTCCCAGCCTTACAGAATGATGCTTTGGACTTACCATTGCATCAGAGACTTCGCTGTGAAGATCCAATCCTGGTTTTGAATTCAGTGTGGGTGAGGGGGGCTGCTGACTCAGGGAGCCTGAGGGAACCAGGGCCTGCTGCTAAACAACAGCCAGTACCCAGCAGGACAAACACACAGAAGGCAGAATGAATGGCCTCATCTACACACCAGCTATTTGATATGCAGATCGGGCCGCAGGCCTCTTCAATAGCGGAGCACTCCATAGGCAGCAGGTGCAGACCAAGTGAGTGGCCTTCCCTCCTTGAAAGAGCTGGGTTGCCTCCCTCTCTCCCTCCAGCCCTTAACTGTTTCTGGGGCTCTATGATCTTCATCCCTTTTAAATTTAGACAATCCATTTACAGGCTGGCTAGACCTTCTACTCTTCACTCTGCCCCTATGCATAAGCCTGGGCATGAAGCCACAGGAGCGACAAAGGAAGAAAATCTGCCAGGCTCTTCTTAATGATGGTACAGCAAGGCAGGAGAGCTGGGAGGTCAAGCCACAGGGCAGTTACCAGCCTCCTTCACCCACAGCCTGCACCCATGTCTCCTTGACAATAGATACAGACTCTTAAATCAGAGTTTTCTTTGCCATTTGTTCTGGAACTAGAAATCCACGTTGAAGGTGTGTGTGTGTGTGTGTGTGTGTGTGTGTGTGTTTGAGAGAGACGGGGACACAGAGACAGAGAGACCAATTGCCCATATGCCTGCAATTCAGAGTAAAATCTTCAGTGTGTTTTTTCAGGAACAGGCTGCCTTTGTTTTTGTGTTAGGGTCTCTGACTGATACTGGTGAACCCTGACATCTAGATTAGGGTAGACCAGCTGGTCAGGGAGCCCTGGAGATGCCCTGTTTTCTGCATCTTACCAGCTGGGTTTATACCCACGCATGTACTGCTATACTCGGTATTTTGACCTGAGCTTTGGGGATCAAACTCAGTTCTAACACGTGCAGAGCAAGCACTTTACCAACAGAGACACCTCCCAGAATCATCTACCTGGCTTCAGTCAGAGGCCTCAGTACAACAGAGTCAGTACCTGCCACCTCCACCCAGAGTGGCTGATTGGAACCTAGGATGAAGTTGTGTTGCAGTTTACCCAATGCACCACGAGTTAGCTGGACTCTGCCCCTCTCAGCTTGCTTTACTGTTGTGTGCACATTATTATTGTTATTCAAGCTGTCTGCATTGTATGTTACGTTCTGAGAGCCAGGTATGCAGGTTTATAGCTGATCTACAGCTATTTGTTAAATGAAAAAGTTATTCATTTCAGATCTGGAATCTGTATACTGTCCTAGCCTAAATTCTGTAGGATCTATTAGTGTAGAACACATGAAGATATTAAAAGGTGAAAGATTAAATATTCTAGAACTTGGGAGTGGGCTAGAGGGGACCAAACCTACCACACGGTATAAGAGTGGTAGCAGAGAAATCTACAACCAGACTTCCTTCCTTCCTTCCTTCCTTCCTTCCTTCCTTCCTTCCTTCCTTCCTTCCTTCTGCTTGTTTGTTTAAGATAGAACCTCATGTAACCCATGCTAATCCAGAACTTTCTATGCAGAGCAGGATGGTCTTGAACTGCTGATCCTCAAGCATCCAGCTCCCTACTGCTAGCCTAACAGAAGTGCACCACCACACACAGCTTGTGTGCTGCCAAGCATGGTAAAGGAGCAGTCTATCAACTGAGAAATGGTTCATTTTTAGAGGGAGCTTGTCATAGGTCTGGAGCTAGACAGCCCCCTACCAACTCCAGAACTGGAACTGTGCTACCATAGGCATTACTCTGTTGGCGTTGGGTGTGTGTGTTGTGGACTAAGTAAAAGGAGTGTGCCCTTGTTCTAGAGTTAGAGGCCATAGGTTTCTGAGTGGAAACACAGCCCAAACACACAAACCCACAGCAGTCTCACAACACCTTGAAAGCCATGACACCAGGCAGTACAAATGTGGCTGGAGCAAGGTGGCAGCCTCTGGGGCAGAAGCCATGGTTCTTCTCTGTGAGCTGCATACCTGCTTCCACCATGTCCTCTGTGTCCAAGGAAGGTACAGAGGAAAATTTTCTGAGCAAGGGTTGGAGGACCTGGGTATGGTGTCAGCAGGGACAGATTTCCTCTGAGTAGACGAGTTGTAATTGTAGAAATCTGAGATCTTCCTGCTTTAAAGGAACCTGAAGATGTGGTCAGATTAGGAGATGGCCAGTAATCCCTGGGGAAGAAAACTACCATTGACTTATTTAAACATTGAACATAGTTTCTCATTTGACTGCAAGCACACAACTATGTCCTAAACTCATGACTCAATTCACGTCATGTATTTAAAATGATTGCATAAACCCAGTGATGTGTTTATAAAAAGAGAAAGAGGTATAAGAATATGTTTTGAAGGGAGGGCCTCTGTAGACCCATGTCAAGGCAACCCTTCCCCCTGAGGGACCACACACATGACAGTATAGTATAGAATGGAGTTTATTCAGAGCATGGGGAGGGGAGTTAAGAGGGTAGTAGAGGCAGAGAAAGGGAGAGAGTAGAGAAGTAGAGGCCAGCCATGACAATGTGGAGAGAGGGGGAAAGGGAAGCCGGAAGGGAAGAGCCCAAGAGGGCAAGAGAAAAGCAAGCAGGAGTAAGGCAGAGAGAGAGGGTGGGGGAGGGGGCAAGCAGCCCCTTTTATAGTGGGCCAGGCCCACCTAGCTGTTGCCAGGTAAGTGTGGGGAGGGGCATATCTGGTTGTTTCCAGGTAACTGTGGGGTGGAGCTTAGACAGAACGCTAATACCCAGAACTAAAATATTTTAGATAATTGTACTTATTTGGACAATATCACCACGAGTTTAAAACCAAGGAAGGGAGTGTATGCTCCTACATTCAGCATGCTGATGGAGAACATTGAAACGAACAGTAGAAAAATGAGGAGTGGAGCTCACACCTCTAAGCCAGCCCTTAGGAGGTGGAGACAGGAGGATCAGACTCAAGCATATCCTCGCCCATTTACTGAATTTGCTTGAAGCCAGAAGAGGATATGTGAGACCCTGTCTATAAAATAAAACAGAACAGTGGAGCAGACAATGGGATGTTTCCCTGAATCCACATTCTTGAAAAATCATTTAAGTCATTTCAGTTGTATCCAACATCTGTGATATGTTCGCTTTTTAATTTCCTCACTCCTGGGAAAGTTCAGGCTGAAAGAAGCCAAGGGTTCATGTTTACAGACGTGCAGCATGCTATCCAGCAGGAGTATCATACGGTGAGAATCCCATTTTGAAAGGATACAGTAGCCAGCTCCAGGTGAAAGCCTTCCAGGGTCTGAAGATGCAAAGTGACATCAGCTGGCCAGGTCCACCTCTCATCCTCCCAGGGGGATGAGACCCAGTTTCTGTGCTGTCTAGCCTGGTCTCAAGGCATATTTATTGCCAGCAGCTCTTTTTCTCTCTTTTTCCTCAAAATCAATGCTGGTGAACTTTAATCAAATCTGCATAGTCTCCTCATTTCTGATATTTTACTTCTCCTCTCTGTTCCCCCTGTGGTTTGCTAGCTCTCCCTAGGTACAGATTATAGCTTGAGTGCTCATTTGTGGTAATGGTTCAGAGTGGACTGAAATTTTGACACATGTCCATTTTGCTTTTTGTTTTTGTATTTGTTTTTGTTTTTTTTAAATAACCCACTGAATCTAATTACTGCATAAGCACATGGATGTGTGGCCATCAACTGATGCATGCCTAAACACCAAGGGTCACATCCTTAAAGAAACTGACCACCCTCACCTAGAAACCAGCAACTGTCAACTTCTGTGGCTCCTGCCCTACCCCACCCCAATCCTTACTGCACTGTTAACTTGCCCCATGTTGTGCAGGCTTTGTTTAAGCAAACATTGCTGCTGTGAGTTCCAGGTAGAGTCTAGTTCTGGCAACACTGTTTTGCACAGTTACCTGACTTCTGCTTACAGTCTTTCTGTCTCCTCTTCCTCAGTGTTTCCTGAACCAGAGAGAGAGAGGGGGGAGGGGAGAAGAGAAGAGAAGAGAAGAGAAGAGAAGAGAAGAGAAGAGAAGAGAAGAGAAGAGAAGAGAAGGAGGAGGAGAAGTAGAGGAGAGAGGTGGGGAGAGGAGGGGAGAGAAGGGGAAAGGAGGGAAGGGAAGGGGAGGGAAAGAAAAGAAGTGTTGTCCTGGTGGCACTTGTTTGTAATCCTCAGTTTTTGGGAGGCGGTGGAAGGTGGATTGCGAGTTCAAGACCAACCCGTGTTATGCAGCAACAGCATGTATCCACCACCCCCCCAAAAAAAGACAAGAAAAATGCTTTATTTGGAGGAACTATGGGAAATAATTCTCTATTAGAGGGATGAAGGGTTCTTCTCTCATTCCCTGAGGTATTATAATAACCAGGATGGGGTTTATGTAAGCCATCTTCATTTTCTAGTGGCCTCACAGACAAAAAAAAAATGTCTGAAATGTATAACAGTTCACAAGAGCCCTTTCAAAGGCCACACTCCTCTGCCTGCTATGGAAAGAGATCACTCCATCATCACATCATACCCACATAACTAAGACAATCCAAATACAATGTCTGAAAATTTCCATTCCAGAATATTCCAGGGAAAATCTTTGCTTCTCTCTGAAGAGATAGGGTTTTATACCACCTCCATTTTGCCTAGACAACTTTGATATACTAACAGGTAATATATACCTGAATCGTTTGCTACCTAGATCAGTAGACTGGCAGAATCCTGGAGACCAAACCAAAAAGAATAAGATATGCAAATTAGGCCCCTGCCTTTTTTAGAGATTTTGCTGGATTGTCTACATAGTTGCTACTGAGAAGATGTTGAAATGCTCTACACGGTAACTGCTACAATACCTCCATGTCCTTCTCTGCCTAGGGAGCATAATTATTATTCTCCAGATACTTATGTTTGAGAGCAGCACAGGAAACATATAGTAAGATGTTGACAGTGTTTGAGAACCTGATGCCACACAGAATGAGCTGGGGAGGATGTCTGTGAATGTTTACTCTCCCCCACTCTCTCCTGGGTTGATGGACTTGAGAAGGCCATTGGGAAAATCATTACTGAACTCCAAAGCTTGAGGAAATCTCTGAGCGTATTAATATTTCTTCAAATGTTTTGAAGATTCACAGAACTGTACTTCTTGCAGTAGACCTTATTTTGAGGGCTTCGTGAGTTTCTTGTTCTCAGCTCAAAAGGCTGATGGGGTCCCATGAGGGACAAGGCCAATCCTGAACAGGATTGAAGGAGACTTGAGTTTATCTTCTTGTCCCCCAGCTGTACATGGGAAATTAAACAAGCTCATGGCACAAGGACATTACATGATCCTGATGATATCATGTGACTGTGACAGTAGAGAACTCACAGATATCCTAGAATCCATATTTATGTCTCAGCAGTGAACAAGTGTGAGATTACATGTGTTGGCTAATATACCTTTTCAGCTTGAAAGTATCTAGAATCACCATGGCAACAATCTCTGGGCATATCTGTGGGAGGTTTTCTAGATTAGGTTAGTTGATGTGGTAATGCCCACCTTAAATGGAAATAGTACCATGCTCTGAGCTGTGGTCCTGGACTTGATAAGAGAAAGAATGAGCCCAACACCAACACCTACCTTCTTCTCCTTCCCAATTATGGGCACAGATTCCTGATAGTGGTATTTGTGCCTATGGGGACCTGCATTTAGGTTCATTCAGGTTGGCCCATCTCCAGTATCCTCATATCTATGACTGTTCCTCTCCCTGTTCCTAGGCTTAGAACTGGAATCAGCAGGAAAGAGTGTATGTAGATGTTTGGCATCAAGAGAATTCATGAATTGCCTGGATCTGTGCTTCCGATGAACATTCTAATTACCCACATGCTGTATTTCAAGTGCGACAGTGATTTGTGTAGGTTGGTTTACATAGAAGTGACTTTCAATAAGGGAAATGTATTCCTCGATCTTTGATTTGCTTAACAAGCAGCTTTCAACTTCCAGTTTTATTAATTGCTCTGAAAACCTACAATTTAGGTAAAACTAATTACATTTCATTTTACTCAGTTGGTTAGCTCTTTTTTGTTGTAAATGGGACTGAAAACAATCACTTTTATCTATATGTTCTGTATATGATATGACAATGGAAAATGCAGGGAGACATCCATCTACTCCCTCAGAATCAGATCTAGCTTGATTTCTAATGAAGGGTTTGTTCTTGCAAAAAAAAAAATTGCCTTGACAAGTCTTTTCTTCCAGGAATCAATATTTTTTCCTTGTTTCTTTTTAAAAGCACATTTATTTGCCTTATGTTAGCTTTTTTCTTTTTAAATCTTCTAAGCAGTGACCAGTTTTAACTCTACTATGGATGCATACTTTGATCAAGAGGAGCCTCGGTACCCAGAGGAAATGACAAGGCTTGGTAGAGACCAGTGTTAATTTGAGAGGATTCATCTAATTGGAGGGGTTCTAGCAAGGAACCAGAGTTAGCTCAACACCATGACAAGGCATTCTGCACCTTACTTGTTGGAAGATACAATCAGCAAGAGCAAAGTCCACATTTTCGGTCAAATCCTAAAATTGAAAGAAATGTGAAGTGAAATGGAGTGAAGGGAAGGGAAGAGGTCAGCTCCATGGAAGTTCCTCGAATTTTGAACAGGTTGACTTTTGTTGGCCTGCTGGATTATAGAAGCTTGTTTCATGAGGTACCACAAAGGCTGGTTACTGGTTATTAAGTGTGAATGCATACTACCTGGTCAAACAATAGAATGATGCAATGTAATGTTTTCCCACCCGACACCTATTTGAACATAGCATTCAACTTCATTTATGGGGTAAAGAGCAGTTAGATTTACCATCATAACTCAAGCTATAAGGAACCCAGCATTACTTAAGGTTGTAGTGAGCCACCACTGTGAATCACCATGAGGGCTCAAATGTCTTCTGAGTCCTTTGCCATTATGTCTTCAGGAACATGCCCCCTCTCCCTTTGTACAGCAAGCTGCATATGGCACTGGTTAGTAGGTCTTTAATGTGGGTGATCATTTCTTTAGAAGGGTTTAAAGAGACTAATCTGATGTATAATACATATATGAATATCAATACAATTATTTTATTTCTTTATCTCTTTGAGGATTTCATCTCCAAAATATATTTTCAAATTCTAGTGAAGTGGGAAAGAAGGAAACCAGCTATTTCTGTGCTGCCTGCCTCTCTGGCTGAGCAGAAAGCTCTATCTTGTGATGTTCTGACTTGTATACCTATAGCGGCACAAGGTCTCATCTGACTCCAGCAAAGGATACTCTTGGTGAGATATGACCATCCGCACAGCCTGGCCTCTCTCTACTCTGTCTGAGTATCAGAAACCTTATAGGAATCAAGACTTGAATTTCCATTGGCAAGACTTGAGTCAGTTGCTTTTCTCATGTCTATGAACAATCGCTGACAGGGAACAGCTCAAGAGAGGGCTTACAGTCTGTGGTGCTACATGTTATATCATGGTGAGAATGTTATGGCTGTGGAAGTGTAGAGCAGTTATTCACATTGTATTTGAACTCAAGACTCAAGACAAATGCTGGTGCTCTGCACATTTTATCTTTTGTTAATCCAACTAGTAGAATAGTGTCACCCACATGTAGGGTGGTCTTCCTGCCTAAATTAACCTAATTGAAAAAAATTCTTCACAGAGACATTCATGATTAGTCTTTCCTAGATGATTCTATGTCATGTTGACAACCAACATTATTCATCACAAGGTGACTTACATTGAGTTTGAAGAAAAAGAAATTGCCTTAATTCTCTGATAGCATTATATTTATTCTTTCCAAGGACTCCATTCAGTCTGTGGGATCACAAAAAAAGTCCACATTTTCCTGCTGAAAGCCTGTGCACAGGTCTGAGATGCCTCTTCAATGACAATAATCCTCGGTTAGTGTGGCCTAACATGCATCTTAGACTCTACAAGAAAAGGTTGTCTTATGAGATACAGTGGTTTCATGGTATCCACCAGCAGAAATGGAAAGAACTAAATGCCTGCAGCTGCTCAGTTCTCTATCTGAACTTACACAGTCCAGGATTCCACAGGGAATGGTGCCACCCACAGTGGGCAGGCAGCCTTCCCACCATGATTATGCAACAAAAGCAGTTTTTCTCTGGCACATCCACAGACTTATCTTCCAAGTGATTCTAGGTACTGCCAAGTTGGCAACACTGACCCTCACAGTTGTTCTTGGGACCTGTTTAACCAACAATATTGCAAGTAAGACCTGCGTGTGCATGTTGGGGAGTATGTGTTGATGTGTATGTATTTGTGTTGGCGGTATCTATATATGTATGTGTGTGAATGTGTTGCAATTTGTGTTTTGGTGTGTATGTTGGAGTATGTGTTTTGGGGTATCTCTACATGTGTGCATTGCTATATGTGTTTGTGAAGGTGTTGATTATATGTATGTTGGGTTGTATGTATACGTGTTGGGTTGTATGTGTACATGCATGTATGTGTTAGGATGTCTGTGTATGTATGAAAGGCTGTGTACTGTGACTGTATGTATATTTATACGTGTATATGTTGGAATATGTACATATGTTTGTGTGTTTTGTGTGTATTCTGTAGTGTGTGCATGTATATGTGTTGGGGTATATGCTTGGGTATATTTGTACATGTGTGAGTATGGTGTGTATGTGTGAAAGTGAATGTATGTATTGGTGTGTATGTACATTTGTGTGTCTCTATGTGTTGGGATATGTGCTTGTGCATGTGTTTGAGTGTGTGTGTGTATGTGTGTGTGTGTTTAAGAGTGTATGTGTATTTGCTTGTGTGTCTTGGGTGTGTGTTGAGTGTGTGTCCATAAATAAGCTGTGATACTATTCCTTAGGTGCCTTGCATTTTCATTTTAAGACAAAGTCGTTCACTGATCTGAATCTTTCTAGTTTGGCTAAGTTGGCTGGCCAGCATACCTAAAGTATCTGCCAATCAGATATTTGCTATTGCAAGTCTTCTTGACTATGCCTGGGACTCTGGGTACAGAGTGTGCATCTCCAAACACTAATGAGACTACCTTATTAGTTGGTGGTTTTGTGGAGATAGTAAACCTATCATAGAATATTTAAATATTCTCATTTCCACCAACACTCCTGAGCCAGAAAATGTACAGAAATAAATGTCAACAAAGAGTTAAAATATATAAGCAAGAACTGATGGAGGTCCCGCAACTTTGTTAAGGCTACCTTGGCCTCATGCACCCTCAACACTCTCAGGACCCAGCACGTCTGCCTCACCCACAGTCGTGGCTCGCATAGGCCCATTTACAGTCAAACCACATAGAAAAGCCAAAGGGAAGAGTCAATGCAATTAACCCGAAGTGAAATTCTGCTTCTAAAAAAATTCTCCCACTCTATTCTTGGATGTATAGTACAAGGTTTTCACTGTAATGGCTCTTGTAAATTAATTGCAGACACAGCCGTCCATGGGCATTCTCAGAATAAGTGGCAAGTAGTTAATTGCACCCCAAATTAGCCAATTCTGCCCATAATTAACCATTTGAAGACAATTAATTGAATGCATAATATTTGCACCTGCAACTAATTGGAGACCCGTGTATTGTTCCTTGAATAAATAAATAAATAAATAAATAAATAAATAAATAAATAGTAACACCGAAAAAGAACCAGTGGCTACTCTTAAAACACAGCTTTTTATAGTCCCAGGTTCTAAAGAGCTAAGGAGAGGACAGAGCTCCTGAAGTGCTCGGCTAGCTGCAGCTGTTTGACTAGAAAAGCAATTTTAAGCTAGAAGGTAAGAGCTGTGTGTGTTTCTGACACACAACATAATGTTTCCCCTAACTCACACAGACATTATGCAAGGGCTAATGAAGGTAATTACATCATGCTTTACAAAGAACAGCAAGGTTGGCACGAAAGCCTTATTTTTAACTGTTTTCCCTTTTCCTTTCCATTATTAATGAAGACTACCTATAGGTAAAATTTGAAAGCATCACTTTTTTTCAAAGCTAAAGACATTCAACTCTTGTCAATATTAAGACTCTTCTGAATTTTTGACATATAATGTTATCCTATAGAAAAGGTCTATCACTCTGATTTCTGCTGTTATTTCAATCCATTGGTAGCAAGTGTGCTTGCAAATGTAAAAAGCAAATGTGTTTTCGTGTTTCCATGACATTAGAGGAATCACTAGTTTTGTGTCATTGTTTCAGATGCAGTAGGATCCTGCCTTGATGTAGTCTCTCTCTGCTCTCTTCCCAAAACAAACAGTTAATAATAACAAGGAGAATAATATTAGCGATAGTGATGGTAGTGTACATTACTTAGCATTTAACAAACACAACCTAACTTACACGGTCACATTTTTATGCCTGCTTTACAGATAAGAAAATTGTCTACAGAAACTTTACTAACTTACCAGTTTTACTTTAACAATAAGCCTTGAAAATGCAATCTAAATTTAGATAATAAAATCCACTGGAACACAAAACTCAAGATTCAGTGACTGCTCCACTAAGTTCAGACAACAGACACTTCCATCAGCTTAAGTCCTGTTGGCTCCCTCGGAAGAGAACTGAAGATGAGTAGATGACACTGCAGGTAGAGTAGGTCATCTGACTCATGTCTTAGTTTTCTAGGATCCGCAGCCCCATGAGCTCCATCTTCAAAGAGAAAGATGCCATTAGTATCTTTATTTTACAGATAAGAAAATTAGGGCAAAACAATGTAAATGAACTTGCTTAAGAATAAGGCTATGGCAAAAGGTCATGTCACAAAAGAATCCTGTGGACTTACAATTACAGGCAATTGCCTTTGGTACAGGAACCAAGGAAGGACACACCCCAGTGAACCGTGGTATAAAAAGTCAATATCCACATGCAAAACACAAGGATGCATTGATCCTTATCTCTCACCAGTTAGAAGATAGATAGAAGCTGTCTCAAAACAGATTAGAGACAGGAAGGTAAGAAGTAAAGTTGTAAAAATTCTGGAGGAACACACTAATGTGGCCTTTACACCTTTGGTTTCTGAAATCATATTTCAGATAAAATAGCAGAGCATGAGTAAAAAAAACAAAAATTAATGGTTGAGACTGTCCTAAATGAAAATACTTGCAAACTACAAAACAAAAAAAAACCAAGCAAACAACCCCCAGAACATCAATAACACAAAGAAAGAAGCAACAGCCACCATAAGCTAACTGGAAAAAGAAGACAGGGTTCCCAAGTTCTCAGTGGCATCAAGTGTGTAAAATTGAGCTCTTCAACAGTGTTGGAATGTTGAGAATCAAAGGCGCTGTGAGCTGCACCCTTAAAGCCACTAGGATGACTGTAATCAAAAAATCAAAAGGTCACTCCTGGGCAGATACCTAAAAGATTCTCCAACAAAGACACTTGCTCAACCATGTTCATAGCAGCTTTATTCATAATAGCCAGAAACTGGAAAAAGCCTAGATGTCCCTCAACTGAAGAACGGATAAAGAAAATGTGGTGTATCTGCACAGTGTAATACTATTCAGCTATTAAAAATAAAGGCATCGTGAATTTGTCAGGCAAGTGGATGGAACTTGAGAATATCATCCTGAGTGAGGTAACCCAGTCCCAAAATGACATACGTGGTATGTAATCTCTTATAATTGGATATTAGCCATAAAGTACAGGATACCCATGCTGCACTCCACAGACCCAAAGAAACTAAACAAGAAGGCACAAGCAAGGATGCTTGAATCTCACTTAGAAGGGGTAGTAAAATAGTCATAAGAAGTTAATGGAGACAGGAAACTGGAAGGGTGGGGTATAGGAAACAGAATGGGGGGGTTAGAATTTGGTGTGGGGGAAAGGCAGGAGAGATGGTTAGATGGCCATGAAAATGAATAGAAATGAGTAACTGACTGGGCTTAGGAGATGGGGTGCAGAATGAGATAGAGACCTGGGATAAGGGAAGTGTCGAAGAATCGATGGGGTGACCTTAGCCGTGACTCTCATCATTGGAGATATAGAACTTGAAGAAGCCACCTCCTATAGCCAGATAGGAACCTTGATGGAGTGATAGATATACCAACCCACCCACAAAACTTTCAACCCAAAATTTATCCTGTCTACAACAGTTGCAGACACAGGGGATGGAGGAGAGACTGAAGGAATGGCCAACCAATATCCAGCCAAATTTGAGCAAGCATCCCATGAGCAAGCACCAGTCCTTGACATGACTAATGATACTGTGTTATGCTTGCAGACAGGAGTCTAGCACGGTTGTCCTCTTGGACATGGAGGATCCACCCAGCAGCTGATTCAGACAGATCAAGATACCCAGAGCCAAGCAGTGGATAGAGCTCTGGAACTCTCATGGAAGGATAGGAGGAAGAATTGCAGACCTGGAAGGGGACAGGAATTCTACAGGAAGACCAACAGAGTCAACTAACCTGCACCCTTGCTTGGAGGCTCTCAGAGTCTGCGCCATCAACCAAAGAGCATGCAGGGCTGGACCTAAGCCTCTCCATTTATATATATGTGCAGCTTGGTCTTCATGTGGGTCCTAAAAACCTGGAGTGGGGTCTGTCCTCAAAGCTGTTGCCTATATTTGGGATATGTTCTTCTAGCTGGGCTGCCCTGTCTGATCTTAGGATAGGAAGTACTTAGCCCCACAGAAATTTGATGTACAGGGGTTGGGGGATACCCTGGGCCCCCCTGCCCACTCAGAAGAGAAATGGAGGAGAGAGACAGGGAAGGATTGTGGAAGGGGGTGACCTGGAAGGGGGCAGTGAGAAGAATGTGAAGTGAAAAAAATATAAAATAACATTTTTTAAAAAGTCAAAAGGTGAGAAAGGAGAGCCTTCCTTAGTTGGTGGGATTGCGAAGATGTAGAGCCACTGTTGACAGAAAGAGGAAGGCTACTTAAGGCACAAAAGTAGCAACTCCCACAGGCTCTGGCACACCTGCTTCCCAGCATGCTTTTAGAGAAAATAGAATCAGTGTCTCAAAATATAAAAGTCTATAAGCACATGCCTATTGCAGCATTTCTTACAATAGCCAAGATTTAGAAACGCAAGTACTCATTGGTGACGAATAGGGAAAGAAACTACCTATTTATCACAAAAGGAGGAGGACTCTATTGCTATTCAGCCTTTTGAAAGAAAACCATTTTGCTCTTTGTGATGAATGGGGGATTTGGAATATACTGTGATACATTTTAAAATAGGTTCAAAGGAAAGCAAATTCTTTATAATCTCAATTATATGGGATCTAAACAAACTCAAAGTTATAGAGACTACAGTGGTGTTTCCCAGAATCATCCTGTATTGTCCTGAGAATGACATGCGATAGCAACATTTTTGACTGTAAGTGAGTTTTTAAACAGGTAATAGAGTGAGCATCAAGGAACAGACAGAAGCAGCAGAGGGACAGTAGAATATTGTCAAGTGAGGAGGTAGCAGCGTCCAAGAGCAAATGACTGGAGAAGCCTGAGGGGTAGAACCAACAGAGGTGACATCATCAAATCTGGGCCTTATATCATCCAAAAGACCACTGTGAAAGAAGCATGTTGGGTTCCTGACTCAGAATCACGTAAAGGATGGGCCTCCCATTCGTTCCCACAGCCAGGGTCTCCACACCACGGGATAAGCCACAGTTACCCTTGTTGGAAATGGCTCTCTCACCAGCTGTTCTCAAGGGCAAGGTGCTTTCAATCCTGTTAGCTGCTTGTTGTTTTTTCTCTAGCCCTGTTACAGAGCCTTAGAGGCAGCCTGGTGCAGGACAGTGGTGATGTTGGTTTTACACTTATTTATTTTGTGTGAGTATTTGACCTATGTGCTGTATGCATGCTACATTGCATTCTTGAAGTCCAAGGATGCTGGAAGAGGGCACAGTATCCCCTGGAACTGGAGTTGCAGGCCATTGTGAGCTGCCATGTGGGTGCCAGGAACCGAACCCCCCCCCCCACACACACACACACACAAACTGGAAGAGAGAGAAAAACATTGACAGAAGCTAGTCCTGGAAGTAACATTGCCAGTGGCTCCAAAGGCCACTGAACCATCAAGAAAAATGCCCAAGAAATGGCAGTAGACATGTGGCAGTAGGAGCTAGAACTGTAGAATTAGGACCAGTTCCTCTACTAAAAATAATCTGTGAAGGAGGCAGAGGCAGAAGCTGGGGTCTGTGCAAGCAAGCCATATATGGTGGAAAGTTTGCAAATCCTTCTTGAATAGGACACAGCGGTGATCTACTGTATTCAGAGAAGCCCATGTCTTCAGGACCCGGGTTCCTAGTAAATATGAATTAAAGTTACTTGGTTTCATTGGGACAGGCCATCACTATATCACAAGCTGAAAAATGCAAAGGTTTTCCTTGCATTTCCTAATTGGTTTCCTAAATGGCTTCAGGAAGAACAAACTATGAGAACATTTGGGAATGGGGAGAATATATGAATTTTATTAGGTGCCAGTAATAAAGGCTAAAAGCACCAAGAATTTATAGTCCTCCCCCACCCCAGGAGTAAACCTGGAGCATGGCATTGTCAAGCAAGCCACGGATAAAACCTTTGAACAGGACCAAACACACACAATGGCCTGGGGCACATGCCCGGGTAGCATCATCATCTGGGGAACTAGAAGGCATTAATCAAAATATGCAGAGGAAGGATTTACTACAGAGACAAGATGTTTCCATGGCTACACGTCTCCACCTTGTCGCTAGTGCTCACACTGGGGAGGCTGTGTGGAGAGGCAGCCCAGACACCCACACCTCTCTCCCTGGTGCTCACAGCCTCCCATGCCTCCCTTTTACTAGCACAACTCCTAATCAACAGTCTCTCACTATGTAGTCAAAGTTGGCCTCAAACTCTCAGCCATCCTCCTGCCTGGGATTACTTAGTCCTAAGATTACAGTTGCTTTCTACTCTGCTCAGTTTAACAAAAATCAACTGAATTTAGTCTGTGTTCTTCAGAAACATCACATGTAGTAAATAATTCTCTCTCTCTCTCTCTCTCTCTCTCTCTCTCTCTCTCTCTCTCTCTCTCTCTCTCTCTCTCTCTCTCCAGACTGCCTGCTTAACCAATCGTACTGGCTTTTTTGCCTCCAGAGATTATAAAAGCATGATTTTGATTTGATTTGATTTCCCTCTGCTGTGTAAGAGCAAAACTGATCTTCTGATATCTGATGGGCTTGTATAATAAGTGGGTTTATTCCCCAGGAAGAAAGTCCTTTGGCATCTCTGGGAACAGAAGAATATCCTGAGGACACTGTGTCAGCACGGCGCCTCCAACCTCCCTCCCAGAGACAGGACTGTCCACATTCTGCCCCACATACTGACCCTTTCCCCATGCTTGTTTCAGAGCCTTCCCACTGAAGGGATTTGCACATTTCTGCTACTCTACTCAGGAGACAAACTAATTCATAGATGTTCTAGAAGCAGCTAACATTCTTCATAATTTTGGATCATGGCATCCATATTGGGAACTGCCATGGATGTCTAGAGCTGCAGCCACCGGCAACATCTTCAGCTTTCTCCAAGGAAGGGACAGCTTTAGATCTACAACTACATGGGGTTTGTTAATAACCTTGTTCCTTCCCAGCTATTAAGTCTCCATTCTGTCCCCCAGGAGAATCTCAGCACAACATAGGCATCCATGTATTCTGTATTAATGATTGCCATCAAAGTTTTGCTTTGTGGTACTCTTTTCTATATGTACCCAAACTTGAATGTATACCCAATCTATATTGATGCTTGCCCCCCCCACCCCCACTGCCGACTCTCCAGTCAGCCATAGTGAGGGGCAGTGGTTGTGCAAAGGAGAAGGGTTTGGAGCAGAGAAAGGAAGTAGGGAAAGCTAAGACACATGACTCAGCTTAGGTCTGGCTTCCAGTCTCACTAAGCGTCTGGCTTTCCCCTGAGATCCCTCTGTTCGTATGCATTCTCTCACTCTTCACAGAAACCTCCGATTCCCAGCTTTCCCTCAGCCGGCCCCTCCCCCCTTCCCTCCTCCCCTTCCCCCCACAAAGGCACATCTTGCCTCCCGCACACCACGTGAGCAGGGACTCACAGATGCATAATTTATACAGACACATACTGGCTGACGGATGCCACTCCTTTCAGCATGTACAAAAGCAATGAAGAGAGTCACTCTTAGAATATGAGGCGAAAATCAGATGGCGGTCCCCCCTTCCCCCCCCCCCCCGTGTATTGTAGAAGCATGTGCTGCCCCTAATGATGCTGAACTCTTTCCGCAGCCTCTGTGAGGCTCACAGCACAGACAGCAGTGCCTCAGCCTGCCTCCTGTCTCTTCAGAGCCCAAGATACAGGCTGACTCTTTCCTCACTTTATTTGCAAGTCGCTCACCTTGGGCTGTCTTCAAACATGACCTCATTGCCACCTGCCAGGCAGAGGATGGGTGTAAAATGCTACCCTATTATGTGGAAGACGGTGTGAACCCTGGAAGCCTCCTGTCCCAACAGCCAGCCTGAAAGGAGCAGATGGGAAGGAGGGGGTGGGGTGGGGGAGATGGACAGAGAAAGAACTGAGGATTCGTTTCTCAGTCATTAGCAGGCCTCTCACCCCACCACACACTGAAAGGAAGAAAGAAAGAAAGAAAGAAAGAAAGAAAGAAAGAAAGAAAGAAAGAAAGAAAGAAAGAAAGAAAGAAAGAAAGAAAGAAAGAAAGAAAGAAAGAAAGAAAGAAAGAAAAGAAAGAAGAGAGTAAGAGAAAAAAGAGAAAGAGAGAGAAAGAGAGAGAGAAAGACAAAACAGCTATTTTTAAAAATGGCAACGAGCTAAATTTTTCAAGCTTATGAATCAAACATCGAATGAATCCCAGACTGAGGCCTTCCTGGTCTGGGGTGTTTGGGAATAATTTTTCAACATGTGAGCTCTATCTTGTCTTCACGACTTCCCCTATATTATGGCTGGGCTTCGGCATGAGTCACTCACTGAAGACACACTTAATCAGTGTCACCCTGTTCCCCCCACCAGGTTCCTGCTGCTTGGGCCTTAGTGATGAAATATTAATGAAAAGGGGAGGGGACAAAGAAATGTGTGCTGAGTGGGCTGAAGATTTTTCTTCTGAGCGTGTCACTGGGAGTTTCAGGAATCCTGTATCTGAACTGTGAAATGGTAGGAAGTTAAACGTTGTATAAGATAAGGGCAAGGTAATGGATTAGAAGCAGTGTTTTGTTTTACTTTCAAAAAAAGTGCGAGGGGCTGGTAAAGTGGCTCTTTTGGATGCTCAGAACACACTGTCGGTAATGCCTGCATTCCCCGGGGCTGGGAGACTGAGTTGGGGGACTCCTGAGGCTTGCTGGCCAGATAGTCACACCAAATGAGTGAGCCCAGGTTCAGCAAGAAGCCCTGTCTCAGAATGTTAAGATGGGGACCGGGCAGTGGTGGCTCATGCCTTTAATCCCAGCACTAGGGAGGCAGAGGCAGGCGGATTTCTGAGTTCAAGGCCAGCCTGGTCTATAGAGTGAGTTCCAGGACAGCCAAGGCTATACAGAGAAACCCTGTCTCTGAGAAAACCTGTCTCGAGAGCTCCTCCAGAGGGTACTTTGGACTGCTCACAACTGCCTGTCCCTCCAACTTCAGGGTCACTGAAGCCTCTGCCTTCCAAGGGAGGTGGATTCGTGTGCAACACACACACACACACACACACACACACACACACACGGTTAAAATCTTAAGAAAATGAGGTAATTGAGGACCCTTGATGTGCACCTCTAACTTCATCCCAATCTCATCCCTGTGCCCCCCATCCCCAAGTCACACTCCACAATGAGTCCGGTAGGTAATTTTAAATACTCTATGATCCCCATTTGGAGATGAGGAATAACAAGTCAACCAAACTATTGATGTATAATTATTACAATGTGTGCTCATGTTTTATGCCATACAGCAAATTTCTGGCACTGAGACTTGAGCTCCGGAGTCCTGCCTGACATCTGTGGCAGATATGTGAAAAAGTACCACAGGAGCCTGCTGGGCAGAGTGAGTGTGGGACTCAGCCCGGGGAAGCTCGGTTAGCATGGCCATGGCCCTGGGTTCCATTCCCAGGGCCAGCAAAAGCAATTGCCAACCTTCCACTTTCAAATACTAGTTAATTCAGTGACTCGGCTGACTTGTACAGATTGGGTGTGGTGACTTTACAGACAAGGTATGCGATCACTTATAAAACAAGTGGGTATTTCTAATTTTAAAAGAAGTTACGTCAGCCTGGTCTACAGAGTGAGCTCTAGGACAGCCAGGGCTATACAGAGAAATCCTGTCTAGAAAAACAAAACAAAACAAAACAAAAAACGAAAAAGTTATACTCTGGAAAATGCACATTTTTCAGCTTTCTTATAGGAATAGTTTATGACAATTTTGTTCTATATCTGGTTTGTAAAATCCCTGTATTTTATAGGCTTACTTGTATTCAGCATGAACTTGTGTTTAGTCATAAAATGTATAGGGCACAGGTTAAAATAGTTACAGGGCATAGCAGCATTGCATGTGGAGTCGGTTTGATTCAGTGGCCACCATGTGTGCAAACCTACCCTAGACACTGAGAGAATTATGAAATTAGCATTTTATTTCTGGCCCCTCATCCCTTGTGGGCCATCATCAGTACTCACTGTGAAACCGGTGTGGAGCTACGTGTGCTTCCTTCCAGGACAGACTGATCCTGGCCACTGAGTCATAGGAAGCCTCTAATGGATGTATCAAAAGACGAGGGTCAGAATAGGCGGGTGGCTCTTCAGTTTCTGAGAGCAGGTGTCTGAGATCTTTGGTCCCTGTACATGCAGAGGCGGGCAGCACCATGAGTGCCCTCAGGTAGGCTGATGCAGTCAGAGGGCTAGGAGTCTCTCTTCTTATCACTTCAGGAACTTCCCTCTCACTAGAGGAGAGAAAGCCACCGAAGCTTTTTATTTTCCCACTCATTCATTCATTCGTTGAGAATTTCATAAGACCATACACAAGTACTGGTCTTATGCCATTTCCACCCCTATCCTTCTTCCTACTCCCCGCATGTTCCCCCTTTCCATCTCAAATTCATGTCTCTTCTTTGCTGCAACAGATTATAGATAAGGTGACATCTTGTTCCTGAACATATTCCTATCTGTGCATGTGGGCCTAGCACAGGGTCCACATTGGCCTCTAGGAAATGAACGATTCAGTTGGGTCAGTTGAGCTTTAAGAAGGCCATTTGATGCTGAGGTGAGAAACCGAGCTACCCTTCCCTCTCTGTAAAGCCTGCTTTTTCTGTAGGTACAGAAGGCTACCTTCTCCCATGTGGTATCTGTCAGGTAAGTTTCAGAGAATCCTTTTCATTGTGAAAGGCAAATTATAGGACATAGGAAGGAGGCCTGCAGATGATTGCCACAGAGGAAGGTTTTTATTGGCTCAAAACAAACAACCTTTGTTCCCAAAGTAATATGATTAGCCATTAAATGGGGCAGGCAGCCTTAGGGGCAAACTCCTATGGTAATGCGCCTTCAAATTTCCTTTCCTTTTTTTTATTCAGTAAAAGTTTATGACAAAGACATAGAATGCCCAGAGGTAGTCCTATCCACCACTATCCATATGACAAAAACTAACCATGCCAAAATTTCTTACTTTCCACTATTTTTTAACATTTTAAACATGTGGTTCTTGACTTGGGACTGAGCATGCCCCCAAATTTGAATGTCAAATTCTTTCTTTCTTTCTTTCTTTCTTTCTTTCTTTCTTTCTTTCTTTCTTTCTTTCTTTCTTTCTTTCTTTCTTTCTTTCTTTCTTTCCTTCCTTCTTTCTTTCTTTCTTTCTCTCTCTCTCTCTCCCTCCCCTCACTCTCTCTCTCTCTCTTTCCTTCTTTCTTTCCATTTATTTATTTTATTATATGAAAGCACACGAGTATAGGTTTGTAAGTAGATGACTGTGTATATGTGTGTGTGTGTTTTGCATACACACACATGCTACAGCACACTTTCAAAAGAATCAGAGGACAAGGTGTGGGCATTGCTTCTGTCTTCCCATCCTGTGGGTCCTGGAGTCGAACTCAGGATGTTGGTCCTACCTTTCCTTCCTGAAGGATTGTCTAACAATGTGCATACTTAAGGATGTTTTCCCCTGCAAAACACCTTCTTGTATCAGTGTGTATGAAATCCCTCACTTGCTTTGTTGGAGAGGGGCCTGGCTGGGGACATAATGCCTACGATTCCCTCTGTGCTGCAGATAAGGAATCTTTCTCTGCTTGGGCTTCTTGGTTCCTGCACCACAGGTGTGACTCTCCTGGACCTGGTTATACTACATCCATCTGGGATGATCCAACAGACCTGTCCAGTTAGTTTCATAAGCCACAACTTCAGGTTTCTTCTCACTGTTGTTTGTTTCCGTTACTTTATCCATCCCCACGGTGAAAGTCTTTTCTATATCTTAACCCCCTCCCAAAAAGAATATGTAAGCAAAGAAGCATTCCTACATCTTAGGATAGTACTTAGGGTATGAATTGCCCCCCAAGGCACAAATCTTTAAGCACTTGGTTCCAAGCTAGTGGCACTGTTTTGGGAGCTTGTAGAAATTTTAAGAAGTGGTCTTGCAGGAGAATGTGGGTGACAGGAGGTAGGTCTTGAGACTTCTTTTCTTGACCTCACCTCCTGTTTATCCTCTACTTCCTGAGTGCCCACGCAATGGGAGCAGCTGCCTCAAACTCATTACATCATGCCTTCCCTACATGATAGAATGATCCCTTTGAAACACATGTCCAGGTAAGCCCTCTCTCCTCTATATTACTTTTGTATCATGTTTTTATTACAGCAACAAGGAAAATAACTAACAGTTATAAAACAAATACTATTGGGCTTCACAACAGGAGACTGCTTGCCAGCTATGCATGTAGCCTTGATTTGGACTCACAGAGAGCTAGGCCTGACTGTTTAAATGAGAAGCTTGTTCCTCCATCAAGGAACACAAGACCAAGCTTGAAATAAAACAAATTAGAGTGAGTGTTATGTATCACTATTAAAGTCAATGGGCTTTCTTTGTCTCTTGGGTTTAGAGAGATCTTGTCCCCACTTTACTTAGAACTAAGAATTCAATGGCTGTCCATGGTCAGAACAAAGACAAACAAGGAGAACAGGAATCTGAACTTGGTACGTTATTGGTTCTGCTTATAACAATCACCATTGTTTCCATTTTCACCTTGCCTAGGGAACCCTAAAGAGCCCTGCTTGGATCCATCCACCAAGAAGTAAACGGGTGAATCCGGGAGGAACCACTGTCTCTGACTCCGTTAGAATGGTCTATCCAACCCACATAGACACCTGAACAGTGTTACTGTTTTCTGCTCTGGTTCAAACCAAGGTTCACAGGAACCTGCATCTCTGGCTTCTCAGTCGTCCCTAGTTCAGTCCCAATGCAAATGGCTTCTAATTGGCAGTGCATGCCTACTCTGCTAGTTTAGTCGTGGCTCACCCCTTTATTTTCCTATTTCAGAGTTGTAGGCTTGTCTCCTATTTGCTGTTGTCTGACCTTGCAAGGCTTTGTATTTATAGATGGTGATATAAAAGCTGACCATGCTGTCATTTTAGTATGGTAACAAAACAGGGGCCCCGTTAAATCTGCCACATGCAAGGTCAACTTTGTACCTTGGTTTTTGCTTTGACTTTTGTGGAAGGAGAATGGATGGGGTAACCATGGAGACATTCTCTTCTTTTGATCTTGCTTCCTGCCAGTCTGTTCAGCACCATCTCTAATCCATCAGCAGGTGTCCCTCTGACCAGCCCAACTGGTCCATGAAGGGAACTGAAAGCAGCCACTGGAGGAGCCTCTCTCACCTTCAATGGATGTGGACCAGGCTGGGAGCACGCAATTGAACTGTTCTCTTTCAAAGAAATAAAGGACTTTGAGGATGAGATTATTTTTTTTAACAAAAGCTAGCCTTTATAGTCATTATAACTGTATTAAAATTCAAACTTTATTATGTGCTTACTGTGTAGTCTTTTAAGAGTCTCTGAAGCCTCAATGTTTTTACCTATACAGTGAGGATTTATGAAAATCAATGGAAATAAAAATGTAGAAAGTCTAGAACTGTGTTTGTAAGTAGGAACTCCTGAAAAAAAAAACATTAGGTTCTTCCTTGCAGTCTCATTTTCCTGTTTTCCTGCAGAGAAATAATTTATACCAAGAGAAAGTATTATGTTCTGTCTGAATTAAAATTCAAATAATTATATCTAATTTTTTAGTAACACCAGCTTTGAATTCTGTGTTTGTTAATTCCCTAATTGGTGTGAGTAAATAAATACCTGGTAGAAATGACAAGGGAAAAGATTTATCTCAGTTCAATATCTCGGCAAGGAAGCTGTAGAGGTCATGGTAACAGTGTCCTTGTGATCTGTTCTTTTTATTTTTTATTTTTTATTTTTTATTTTTTTATTTTTTATTTTTGTTTTTTTAAAGACAGGATTTCTCTGTGTAGCCCTGGCTGTCCTGGAACTCACTATTTCAGACCAGGCTGGCCTCGAACTCAGAAATCCACCTGTCTCTGCCTCCCAAGTGCTGGGATTAAAGGCATGCACCACCATTGCGCAGCAAACCTTTGTAGAAACCCCCTGTTCTTTGTAGAATAGAAACTAGCAGGATACTGATGAGACTAGAAACAGGTACTATCTTGTTAAAAGCCAATATGGTAAGTCCACTTCTCTTAGACAGACCACAAGTCCCCCAAAATGGCTCCACCTATTATGACACTAGTATTCAAACCCAAGAACCTATGGAGGCATCCCACATCCAAACCACAACAGACAAAAATAAAGAAAGTTGGCATTTATTCAAACAATAAATAAATCAGATGTGTCAAGCAAGGAATTACACTTAAAATTCCATCCTTGTTTAGAAGGCCACTTTGTTCATGAAGATCCAGAGAAGGCAAGAAAAACAAGGTTTTCAAAAATGTCCAATTTTAGGAAAAGGCACGGGTAAATACTCGTTTGGAAAAGAACAACACCTTTTTTTTTTTTTTTGTCTTTTAGCTTTTCTAACCTTTACTTATGTGTTGTGTATATATGACAGTTGGAGTGTGGAGGTTAGTGTGCAATTTGCAAGGCTCAGTTCTCCCTTTATATCACGAAGCTTTTAGGCCTCAAACTCAGGTAATGACTTGGCAGCAAGCACCTTTACCTCCCTGAATCATCCTACCAACCCCCAAATAATTTCTGGAGTAATTTGAGGACCAAAATAATAACCCACTAATAAACATAAATCCATAAATCAAAACCATTAGAATATGTGTCCATGGCACTAATAGAGGCTCTGGCTTGAAGTCAACTTTCAATGCTAAGTGAAGCTGAGGACAAAGAATGCTAACCTATAAGGCACTCCATTTCTCAACCACCAGAGTGAATGCCATCTCTGGGACTGATCATTAATTGATTTTAAACTGATGACGTTAATTTCATATGAACAGAATGTTTATGTGCCCTTGAAGTGTCTCCCAGAGCTGTTGAAATAGAAAATAGATGAGTAAGTAGGTAGAGGTTCTTGCTGCCAAGACTGAATGCAATTTCAGTTCCTGGAATGCACATGATAGAAGGAGAGAACTGATTCCCACAAGTTTTCTTTCAATACACACATGCACAGACACACACACACACACACACACACACAGAGAGAGAGAGAGAGAGAGAGAGAGAGAGAGAGAGAGAGAGAGAGAGAGAGAGGAGATACACATGTATGCATGCTTGGGGAAGACAGGGAGACAGAGACAGAATAAGTTTTTTTTTTTAAAAAAAATTTTTTTAAATGTTGTCTCTTCACAGATTGCTTTGTTAGTTGGGGAAAAAAGCTATCTCTGGTCAGTTGGGAGCATCAGAAGCCATCTTGACATTGATCAGGATATAGGTCACATTGCTCAAAGTACAAATCCCGGCTACAAACACATGGTCATCTCTGCCACGCTGTAATCAGAATGCATAAACCACTTACCCTAAAGAAGTGACACCCAGAAAGCCCCAAGGAGCTAACTCTCTGCTAATATTTTACAAGTGTCATATTCCCCCAAAATGTCAGTGTCATAAAAGTCACAGAAGGGCATGTAAATCTTCTGAACTGAAAAAAGATTAAAGAGACAAAATACATACAAATGCAATATGAGGTCCCAGACAGGAAAAATAACAAAGAGAAAAAACATCAGTTCAGTTGCTAGAATTGCAATAAAAATGATAGTTTAGATAAATGTATTATATAAATATTGTTTGAAGTTTGTAGCTGGGATGCGATTATGTAAAGCATAAAGTAAAACGTAACAGAATCATTAAGATGGATATCATCTATTTCTAGGTGGTTTAAAAATATCAGAATATCTATGTGTTTCTATAAATTTTGATATACATAATGCACACTTATATGTGGGGGGAAGAAAGCGTTCATTCCAGTGTGGTAAGGTGTAAAAAATAGCTGGGTCTAACTGGGGTGCACAGTTGTATTCTGCTTATTCTCACAAGCTTAAATATTTCCAAAAGCCAAAGTTTAAAGTAGCATTTATTTTCTCCTAGGGAGAGAGTGAGCCTGAAAGAAGGAGCGGCTTAGGCATGCCATCCAGCTGTGCCAGGGCTGGGCCTCACCATGAAGCTCACTTGCTAGTTTCTCTTCTTCCCTAGCCTCAGCTCAGTGTGTTCTTTATTTTTTTTTTTTTATGAACCTTATTTTTGGAATCTTTTTTTTTATTTTCTATATTCTTTGTTTACATTCCAAATGCTTTCCCCTTTCCCGGTTCCCCCCTCCCCATATATCCCATAGGCCCTCTTCTCTCCACCCATTCTCCAATCACCCCCCCTCCCTTTTCTCTGTCCTGGTACTCCCCTACAATGCTGTATCAAGCCTTTCCAGGATCGGGCCCTCTCTGTACTTCTTCATGGGAGTCATCTGTTATGCTAACTGTGTTTTGGGTATTCAGGACTTCTGAGCTAATTAATATCCACTTATCAGTGACTGCATTCCATGTGTATTCTTTTGTGATTGTGTTACCTCACTTAGGATGACATTTTCCAGTTCCAACCACTTGCTTAAAATTTTCATAAATTCATTGTTTTTAATTGCTGAATAGTATTCCATTGTGTAAATATACCACATTTTCTGTATCCATTCCTCCATTGAGGGACATCTGGCTTCTTTCCAGCTTCTGGCTATTATAAATAAGGCTGCAATGAACATAGTGGAGCATGTGTCCTTATAATAAGCTGGGGAATCCTCTGGGCAAATGCCAAGGAGTGGTATAGCCAGGTCCTCCAGAAGTTTCATGCCCAGTTTTCTGAGGACTTGCCAGACTGATTTCCAGAATGGTTATACCATCTTACACTCCCACCAGCAGTGGAGCAGTGTTCCTCTTTCCCAACATCCCCGCCAACACCTGCTGTCTCCTGAATTTTTAACCTTAGCCATTCTGACTGGTGTGAGGTGATATCTTGGGGTTGTTTTGATTTGCATTTCCCTAATGACTAGTGATACTGAGTTTCTGTAAGGCAAAGGACACTATCAAAAGGACAAAACGGCAACCAACAAATTGGGAAAAGATTTTCACCAATCCTATATCTGATAGAGGGATAATATCTAATATATACAAAGAACTCAAGAAGTTAGACCCTAAAAAACTAAATAACCCTATTAAAAATGGGGTACAGAGCTAAACAAAGTATTTTCGACTGAAGAAATTCAGATGGCCAGTGTGTTCTTTTTTTTTTTTTTTTTTTTTTTTTTTTTTTGCATTTTTTTTTTATTATTCGATATAATTTATTTACATTTCAAATGATTTCCCCTTTTCTAGCCCCCCCACTCCCCGAAAGTCCCGCAAGCCCCCTTCTCTTCCCCTGTCCTCCCACCCACCCCTTCCCACTTCCCCGTTCTGGTTTTGCTGAATACTGTTTCACTGAGTCTTTCCAGAACCAGGGGCCACTCCTCCTTTCTTCTTGTACCTCATTTGATGTGTGGATTATGTTTTGGGTATTCCAGTTTTCTAGGTTAATATCCACTTATTAGTGAGTGCATACCATGATTCACCTTTTGAGTCTGGGTTACCTCACTTAGTATGATATTCTCTAGCTCCATCCATTTGCCTAAGAATTTCATGAATTCATTGTTTCTAATGGCTGAATAGTACTCCATTGTGTAGATATACCACATTTTTTGCATCCACTCTTCTGTTGAGGGATACCTGGGTTCTTTCCAGCATCTGGCAATTACAAATAGGGCTGCTATGAACATAGTAGAACATGTATCCTTATTACATGGTGGGGAGTCTTCTGGGTATATGCCCAGGAGTGGTATAGCAGGATCTTCTGGAAGTAAGGTGCCCAGTTTTCGGAGGAACCGCCAGACTGATTTCCAGAGTGGTTGTACCAATTTGCAACCCCACCAGCAGTGGAGGAGTGTTCCTCTTTCTCCACACCCTCTCCAACACCTGCTGTCTCCTGAATTTTTAATCTTAGCCATTCTGACTGGTGTAAGATGAAATCTTAGGGTTGTTTTGATTTGCATTTCCCTAATGACTAATGAAGTTGAGCATTTTTTAAGATGCTTCTCCGCCATCCGAAGTTCTTCAGGTGAGAATTCTTTGTTTAACTCTGTACCCCATTTTTTAATAGGGTTGTTTGGTTTTCTGGAGTCTAACTTCTTGAGTTCTTTATATATATTGGATATTAGCCCTCTATCTGATGTAGGATTGGTGAAGATCTTTTCCCAATTTGTTGGTTGCCGATTTGTCCTCTTGATGGTGTCCTTTGCCTTACAGAAACTTTGTAATTTTATGAGGTCCCATTTGTCAATTCTTGCTCTTAGAGCATACGCTATTGGTGTTCTGTTCAGAAACTTTCTCCCTGTACCGATGTCCTCAAGGGTCTTCCCCAGTTTTTTTTCTATTAGCTTCAGAGTGTCTGGCTTTATGTGGAGGTCCTTGATCCATTTGGATTTGAGCTTAGTACAAGGAGACAAGGATGGATCAATTCGCATTCTTCTGCATGCTGACCTCCAGTTGAACCAGCACCATTTGTTGAAAAGGCTATCTTTTTTCCATTGGATGTTTTCAGCCTCTTTGTCGAGGATCAAGTGGCCATAGGTGTGTGGGTTCATTTCTGGATCTTCAATCCTGTTCCATTGATCCTCCTGTCTGTCACTGTACCAATACCATGCAGTTTTTAACACTATTGCTCTGTAGTATTGCTTGAGGTCAGGGATACTGATTCCCCCAGATTTCCTTTTGTTGCTGAGAATAGTTTTAGCTATCCTGGGTTTTTTGTTGTTCCAGATGAATTTGATAATTGCTCTTTCTAGCTCTGTGAAGAATTGAGTTGGGATTTTGATGGGTATTGCATTGAATCTGTATAGTGCTTTAGGCAAAATGGCCATTTTAACTATATTGATTCTGCCGATCCATGAGCATGGGAGGTTTTCCCATTTTTTGAGGTCTTCTTCCATTTCCTTCTTCAGAGTCTTGAAGTTCTTGTCATACAGATCTTTCACATGTTTGGTAAGAGTCACCCCAAGATACTTTATACTGTTTGTGGCTATTGTGAAGGGGGTCATTTCCCTAATTTCTTTCTCAGCCTGCTTATCCTTTGAGTATAGGAAGGCCACTGATTTGCTTGAGTTGACTTTATAACCTGCCACTTTGCTGAAGTTGTTTATCAGCTGTAGGAGCTCTCTAGTGGAGTTCTTTGGGTCACTTAGGTAGACGATCATGTCGTCTGCAAATAATGATAGTTTGACTTCTTCCTTTCCAATTTGTATCCCTTTGACCTCCTTATGTTGTCGAATTGCCCGAGCTAGTACCTCAAGTACAATATTGAAAAGATAAGGAGAAAGGGGGCAGCCTTGTCTGGTCCCTGATTTCAGTGGGATTGCTTCAAGTTTCTCTCCATTTAGTTTGATGCTGGCTACCGGTTTGCTGTATATTGCTTTTACTATGTTTAGGTATGGGCCTTGAATTCCTGTTCTCTCCAAGACTTTAAGCATGAAGGGATGCTGAATTTTGTCAAATGCTTTTTCAGCATCCAATGAAATGACCATGTGGTTTTGTTCTTTGAGTTTGTTTATGTAGTGGATTGTATTGATGGATTTCCGTATATTGAACCAACCCTGCATTCCTGGGATAAAGCCTACTTGATCATGGTGGATGATCGTTTTGATGTGTTCTTGGATTCGGTTGGCAAGAATTTTATTGAGTATTTTTGCATCGATGTTCATAAGGGAAATTGGTCTGAAGTTCTCTTTCTTTGTTGGATCTTTGTGTGGCTTTGGTATCAGCGTAATTGTGGCTTCGTAGAAGGAATTGGGTAGTGTTCCTTCTGTTTCTATTTTGTGGAATAGTTTGAAGAGTATTGGTGTTAACTCTTCTTTGAAGGTCTGGTAGAATTCTGCACTGAAGCCATCTGGTCCTGTGCTTTTTTTGGTTGGAAGACTTTCTATGACTCCTTCTATTTCTTTAGGCATTATGGGACTGTTTAGATGGTCTAGTTGGTCCTGATTTAATTTTGGTATTTGGTATCTGTCAAGGAAATTGTCCATTTCCTCCAGATTCTCCAGTTGTGTTGAGTATAGGCTCTTGTAGTAGGATCTGATGATTTTTTGGATTTCCTCAGTTTCCGTTGTTATATCTCCCTTTTCATTTCTAAGTTTGTTAATTTGGATACTTTCTCTGTGTCCTTTGGTCATTCTGGCTAAGGGTTTATCTATCTTGTTGATTTTCTCAAAGAACCAGCTCCTGGTATTGTTGATTTTTTGTATGGTTCTCTTTGTTTCTACTTGATTGATTTCGGCCCTGAGTTTGATGATTTCCTGCCTTCTACTCCTCCTGGGCGAAATAGCTTCTTTTTGTTCCAGGGCTTTCAGGTGTGTCATTAAGCTGGTAATGTATGCTCTCTCCATTTTCTTTTTGGAGGCACTCAGGGCTATGAGTTTTCCTCTTAGCACTGCTTTCATTGTGTCCCATAGATTTGGGTATGTTGTGTTTTCATTTTCATTGTGTTCTAAAAAGTCTTTAATTTCTTTCTTTATTTCTTCCTTGACCAAGGTATCATTGAGTAGAGTATTGTTCAGTTTCCACGTGTATGTGGGCTTTCTGTTGTTTCTGTTGCTATTGAAGACCACTTTTACTCCATAGTGATCAGATAGGAGGCATGGGATTAGTTCGATCTTCTTATATTTGTTGAGGTCTGTCTTGTGACCAATTATATGGTCGATTT
This sequence comes from Apodemus sylvaticus, assembly GCF_947179515.1. Lineage (NCBI taxonomy): Eukaryota > Metazoa > Chordata > Mammalia > Rodentia > Muridae > Apodemus > Apodemus sylvaticus. The sequence goes on along the minus strand of NC_067477.1, from coordinate 96,972,037 downwards.
TGGAGAAGGTACCATGAGGTGCTGAGAAAAAGGTATATTCTTTTGTTTTAGGATAGAATGTTCTATATATATCTGTTAAATCTAATTGGTCCAAAGCTTCAATTAGTTTCATTGTGTCCCTGTTTAGTTTCTGTTTTCCTGATCGGTCCATTGAGGAAAGTGCAGTGTTGAAGTCACCCACAATTATTGTGTTAGGTGCAATGTGTGCTTTTAGTTTTAATAAAGTTTCTTTTACAAAAGAGGGTGCCCTTACATTTGGGGCATAGATGTTCAGGATTGTCAGTTCTTCTTTTTGTATTTTTCCTTTGACCAGCAAGAAGTGTCCCTCAGGGTCTCTTTTGATGACTTTGGGTTGAAAGTCAATTTTATCTGATATTAAAATGGCTACTCCAGCTTGTTTCCTGAGACCATTTGCTTGTAAAATTGTCTTCCAGCCTTTTACTCTAAGGTAGTGTTTGTCTTTGACCCTGAGGTGTGTTTCCTGTAAGCAGCAAAATGTAGGGTCCTGTTTACGTATCCATTCAGTTAGTCTGTGTCTTTTTATTGGGGCATTAAGTCCATTGATGTTAAGAGATATTAAGGAATAGTGATTGTTACTTCCTATCATTTTTGACGTTATTTTTTAAATTTGAATGCTTAACTTCTTTTGGGTTTGATGAAAGGTTACTATCTTGCTTTTTCCAGGGTGAAGTTTCCCTCCTTGTATTGGTGTTGTCCTCCTATTATCCTTTTTAGGGCCGGGTTTGTGGATAGATATTGGGTAAACTTGGTTTTGTCATGAAATATCTTAGTTTCTCCATCTATGGTGATTGAGAGTTTTGCTGGATATAGTAGTTTTGGTTGGCATTTGTGTTCTCTTAGAGTCTGCATGAGATCTGCCCAGGACCTTCTAGCCTTCATAGTCTCAGGTGAAAAGTCTGCTGTGATTCTGATAGGTCTTCCTTTATATGTTACTTGGCCTTTTTCTCTTACTGCCTTTAGTATTCTTTCTTTGTTTAGAACATTTGGTGTTTTGATTATTATGTGACGGGAAGTATTTCTGTTCTGGTCCAGTCTGTTTGGAGTTCTGTAGGCTTCTTGTATATTCATGGGCATCTCTCTCTTTAGGTTAGGGAAGTTTTCTTCCATAATTTTATTGAAGATATTTGCTGGCCCTTTAAGTTGTAAATCTTCACTCTCCTCTATGCCTATAATCCTTAGGTTTGGTCTTCTCATTGTGTCCTGGATTTCCTGGATATTTTGGGTTACAAGCTTTTTGCATTTTGCATTTTCTTTAACTGTTGAGTCCATGGTTTCTATGGAATCTTCAGCATCTGAGATTCTTTCTTCTATCTCTTGTATTCTGTTGTTGATATTTGTATCTCTGTCCCCTGATTTCTTCCCAAGGCTTTCTATCTCCAAAGTTGTCTCCCTTTGAGTTTTCTTAGTTGTTTCTACTTCTGATTTTAGATCCTGGATGGTTTTGCTTAGCTCCTTCACTTGCATGTTTGTGTTTTCCTGTAATTCTTTAAGAGATTTTTGTGTTTTCTCATTCATGAGCTCAGCCTGTTGACCAAAGTTCTCCTGTATTTCTTTAAGAGATTTTTGTGTTTCGTCTTTCATGACCTCAGCCTGTTGAGCAAAGTTCTCCTGTATTTCTTTAAGTGTTTTTTGCATTTCCTCCTTGTTGGCTTTTGTGTTCTCCTGGATTTCTTTCAATGATTTTTGTGTTTCCCTTGCAAGGGCTTCTACCTTTTGATCCATTGTCTCCTGAATTTCTTTACGTATGACCTTCATGTGTTCCTGTACCAGCATCATGACCAGTGATTTTAAATCCAAATCTTGTTTTACTGGTGTGATGGGGTATCCAGGACATGTTGGTAGAGGAGAATTGGGTTCAGATGTTGCCATATTGCCTTGATTTCTGTTAGTGACGTTCCTGCATTTGCCTTTTGCCATCTAGATCTCACTGGTGTTAGTTTATCTTGTCAGTGCTGGACTCACCAGTGCAAGCTGCCCCTTCCCAGTTGGCCTCTGGTGCACAGCTTACCTCCTGCACTGCTTGTAGACAGTGTGCTGCTGCCCAGGCTGTTCAGATCCCAAAGCAGGCACCCGAAGGCTCCCGCTGGGGCCCGCTGGATTCACTGGAGCACACTGACTTCTCCCAGCTGGCCGCCCGGAAGCCCAGCTAGCCACTTGCAGGACTTGGAGATGTAATGCTGCCGCCCAGACTGATCTGGATCCGGAAGCGGAGAGAGTAGAGCTAAGGCCTTCTGCCTGAGGCCTTGCCCCAGATTGTGTCTGTGGAGCAGATGGAGCCCGTGTGCACTCCCAGGGAGTGCCGACGGTGTATGCTACTGTGACCTCCCCTGAGTTCCGCTCACTCCGCTGGGCAGCCGATCTGCCAACCGGGCTATCGCACACAAGGTTAGCCTGGCCGCCCAGTCCCTGAGTCCAGGCAAAAGCCTGGGAGGCCAAGGTCCGAGCAAAGTTCCCCTACGGCTTTGACTGTTAATTGGGTTTGCCAGGTGACTAGGATGGCGGGCGTGTGCGCCCGCGCTCCCTGAAAGCGCCAGGAGAGTCTGCTTTGCTAACAATCACCTGGGCGGGTTGACTCACAGATGGCCCACCAAGCCGCCCAGTTCTTGGGGTCAGTCCTGTGCCTTTTGGGGCCTGGACCCCCGCTTTGTTAGCCTTAGGCTATGCCTGTTACAGGTCTGCCCGCCTGAGCTCTCTGTCGTCCTGCAGGCAAAATGGCGGCGGCGCGCTCGCAGGCCTGGGCAAAAAACCTCCTGGTTGGGTTGGCACCCCGATGGCCCCCCGACCCGCCCAGGGCCTGGGTGCAGGCCAACGCCCGTCGGGCTCAGACCACCGCGGTGTTGGCCTCGGATTATGTTTGTGTACCTCAGTCTGTCCGATTCCTGGAGTACGGAACCAAGATGGATCCTCCTCTCCTGACTGGTGGGAGGCCGAGTTCTGAAGTGGCCTCCGTGCAGGAAAGGCGCCGCACAACTGCAGCTGCTTGCTGTCCGGCTGGTCAGCGAAGGTCAGTGGTCGTGGGCGCAGGGCCTAACTGGTCCCTGTGACGCCTTGGTTCCACTGCTGATGGCCCTTCAGCTGGAGCAGCCACTGCTGCCGCTGCTGCCGCTGCCGCCGCCGCCAACCCTCCAGTGTGTTCTTTATTATAAGCTGATGCCCACTTGAGTTTCTTCCCACAAACTTAACATGACCCTTCACATGACCAATCCCTAATAATCATTGCCGTCGCTCTCCCCTCAGATATTGTTTTAGCTGATACACATTGAACACAGTAAAACAGAGAAGGTAGCTTATTCCTCAGCTCTGGAGGCTGGGATCCCAAGGACATAGGTTGCCTCTGCTTGACTTATGGTTTCTCCTGGCCTAGTTAAGAGGGCTTGTACCTACAGTGTTTATTCCCTTATCAACAAGGACATAAATCCTGCTGGATTGTGGCCCCATTGCCAGGTACCCCCATTCAACAAGAACCCCTCCAATTACAGACATGACTCTTGGTGGTCACTTTATGCTTGAACATAGGATTTTGGGATGAAATAATTGAATTCTAACAGGAGCATGTGGTAATCCTTATAGACATTGTTCTTGAGCAAGACTGAGTCTTACACCTCAACAAAATGTTTTACTGAGTGCACAGTACATAGAATTCACTCAGTATATATCACAATCATTTCCTAGCAAATTCTGTTTTCCAAAAAAGCATAAGTGGTATGTGTGGACTCAGAATTATTTCTCTCATCTATTCATGTAAGATAAACAATTGCTTTAGAAACCCCTGGCATCTTTAACATGTAGTACGTTCAAGTATAGACTGTCCATCATGGAGATCAGTACCACACAGTACCACTGAATAACTCTTTTAGTCATCTACCCTGATGCTCTCATGACCTCACAGAATTGTATGTGAGACACCACAAAGTCAAAGCAGAAATCCTCAAGAGAAAGACGTGCATAGAAAATGTGACATTCTGGTGGAACTGATCTGACCCCAGCCCTGCAGGTGGGTCACTGAAGGCTATGTGGCATCCAGGGCTATGCCTGGAAGTAACCTCTCTTATTTTGTTCTACACATTCAATGCAATCCCCATCAAAATCCCAACTCAATTCTTCATGGAGTTAGAAAGAGCAATTCTCAAATTCATCTGGAATAACAAAAAACTCAGGATAGCTAAAACTTTTACTATTCTCAACAGTAAAAGAACTTCCAGGGGAATCAGTATCCTGGACCTCAAGCAGTACTACAGAGCAATAGTGTTAAAAACTTCACGGTACTGGTCCAGTGACAGGCAGGTAGATCAATGGAATAGGACTGAAGACCCAGAAATTAACCCACACACCTATGGTCACTTGGTCTTTGACAAAGGAGCAGGAAAACATCCAGTGGAAAAAAGACAGCCTTTTCAACAAATGGTGCTGGCTCAACTGGAGGTCAGCTTGCAGAAGAATACAAATTGATCCATTTTTATCTCCTTGCACTAAGCTCAACTCCAAGTGGATCAAGGACCTCCACATAAAACCAGACACACTGAAACTAATAGAAAAGAAACTGGGGAAGACCCTTGAGGACATGGCCACAGGGGAAAAGTTCCTGAATAGAATACCAATAGCTTATGCTCTAAGATCAAGAATCGACAAATGGGACCTCAAAAATTACAAAGTTTTGTAAGGCAAAGGACACTGTCAAGCAGACAAAAGGACAACCAACAAATTGGGAAAGGATCTTCACCAACCCTATATCTGACAGAGGGCTAATATCCAATATATAAAAAGAACTCAAGAAGTTAGACTCCAGAGAGCCAAATAACCCTATTAAAATGGGGTACAGAGCTAAACAAAGAATTTTCACCTGAAGAACTTCGAATGGCTAAAAAGCACCTTAAAAAATGTTCAACATCATTAGTCATTAGGGAAATGCAAGTCAAAACAACCCTGAGATTTCACTTTACATCCGTCACAATGGCTAAGATTAAAAACTCAGGAGACAGTAGGTGTTGGCGAGGATGTGGAGAAAGGAACACTCCTCAACTGCTGGTGGGAATGCAAGTTGGTACAACCACTCTGGAAATCAGTCTGGTGGTTCCTCAGAAAACTGAGCATAACACTTCTGGAGGACCCTGCAATACCACTTCTGGGCATATACCCAGAGGATTCCCTGGTATGCAATAAGGACACATGCTCTACTATGTTAATAGCAGCCCAATTTATAATAGCCAGAAGCTGGAAAGAACCCAGATGTTCCTCAGTGGAGGAATGGATACAGAAATGTGGTGTATTTATTTATACAATGGAATACTACTCAGCAATTGAAAACAATGAATTCATGAAATTCTTAGGCAAATGCTTGGATCTGGAAAATATCCTAAGTAAGGTAACCCAATCACAAATGAACACACTTGGAATACAGTCACTGTATATTAGCTCAGAAACTCTGAATATCCAAGACACAATTCATATATCAAATGACTCCCAAGAAGGTGGAAAGAGAGGTCCCTGGTCCTGAAAAATGGTTGTTCCAGCATTGTAGGGGAATACCAGGACAGAGAAATAGGAGAGGGTTGATAGGAGAATGGGCGGAGGGAAGAGGGCTTAGGGAACTTATGGGGGGGTGAACTGGGAAAGGGAAAATCATTTTGAATGTAAACAAAGAATATTGAAAATAAAAAATTAAAAAAAGAGAAAGAGGTTTTATTAAAATGCATTGAATTTTTCTCATGCCATTTGTTATGTGCTAAGTATAGGAAACATGGATGGTCAAATCGGTTATCTGCCTTTAATTTAGTCCAAGAGAAAAGAAAGAGAAAATATATGTGAAACTGAAAATTCTCTTTGCCCTAATTAGCTCTCATTCCAAATTGATTTTCTTTGTAATTCTTTGTTCCCACAGATACTTACTCATCAGGTCTTGTATCTCCAAAACCACAATTGTCTTTGCTTTCTTTGTGTGATTTGAGATAATCACAAAACACAACCTTACCCCTCAAAGAGCTATATGAGGAATTTCTGTGAGGCAAATTGATAATTAGCATTTTGTAAAGACATCTTTAACTTCTTCCTCTGCCCAAACTAACTCTGCCTAAGAGCCTCTGGCCACCATGCCCTGTAAAAGAGTGACTGCATCCTCTGAGCCTTTGTTTAGAGCTGGCTATTAGGTCTGAGCTCCCTGCTCACAGTTATAAAGAACTGAGTAGACTCTAATTAAATACCATATTTCTTAGATAACTTGATTGAGTAAACTGACAACGATGTTATCAGCAGTCTGCTGTCATGTTTGATCAAGTCTTCTGCCCAGCCACATAACCTCTCGTAAACCTGGGAGGACAGAGGGGTTTGGAGAAACCTTTGAAAGGGTCTTTCCCAGTCGAATTAGTGGCTGGGGTGGGTGGAGGGGAAGGTGGGGTGAGTCAGTTCCATTCTCTTCTTAATTAAATGTAAGCAGTTCTGAAGTTTTTTCAATAGCAAGGCAGATAAAAGTTCTTCAAACTCAGACCAGAAAACAGCAAAAAAGCAGATTTTACTAACTTGAGATCAGACACTGAAGCATTTCAGGATGTATGTTTTCAAGTTAAGATCTGTCTGGTGGCTACAAGTTACTTTGTTCTCTACTCAGTGCTCTACAGGGGTATCTGCTTTGATGCCTGATATGAAGCTCACTTTAGGACGGAGGAAACTGAGAGTTGGGGCAGATGCAATCATGCACCAGTGAAGCAGAGCCAAAAAGAAGAGACGCTTGGCTCAAATAAAGTACTTCTTCGCCCTAGACAATCTGAGGGATGTACTGATGACTATTAGGGCTCATAGGGAGGCAGCAAGAGGATTCGGGAAGAGTTAATAGACTTAAATGTGAGTTGAAGACACTCACATCTGTATGCCGGCAGCAGATCTCTAACCAAGCTTGAGCTTTGTTGAGGAAAGGTGAAAGGAGAGACTCTTCACTGGGAACATCTATACGGGCCTGCCAAGGCCTCTGTTATGGAGAACAAGATGCTTTAGAAAGATGGATGAATTTCTTTGCTCCACACAGCCAGATGTGGGGCCTGCATAACAGGGTTATGACTGACCCCTTCTATTCCAATAATAAGCCCAACCATATCAAGAACTTGGCCTTTTGTATGACTCACGGTGACACATCCCCACATCAGCCTCTTGGATGGGCAGAGACCAGAGCAGAGCCTGCCTCTACTCTTACAACTCACCTGTAGCTCTTAGGCTTACCAGGTCAATTCAAGTCACTCTAGGTTGGTGTCTCCTGCCCTGTTTCTCCTGCCTGCTTCACACACATTACTCTTTCTGTGCTATGGACTTAATTTGAGTTGGGTCAAGTGACTGAGGAAAGAGAGACATCTGTCTCCATGGAAGTTCCTGTGGAACGTAGTCTGGATAGAGCCTGTGAAAGCAGGCACATGAGTTCAACCTGGCTATAGGAACAAGACAAGGTCACGGGCATTTGAGGTCACCATATCCCACCTGGCTTAGGTGAACACTTGTATAAAGTTCTGACATCTATTTTCTCCTGGTTTTTGGAGTCTCAAACATTCCTACATTGCCCCATAGTTAAATTCCAGTGGACATACGTCCTAAACACTCACTCATGTAATATATACCTTTCCCTTTAATTTACCCATCCACCCATTTATAACTTTTCCATTAAACATTTGCAACAGCATATATTGACTTGCATTTTAAGATGTAATTTTACTACTTTTAATTATGTGTAGTATGTGTGTGTGTGTGCATGTGGGTGTGTGTCCATGAGTATAGGAGGTCTCAAAGGCCAGGGACATCAGATCTCCTGGAGCTGGTATCACCAGTGGTTGTGAGCTACCTGATGTGGAACTGAACTCAGTTCCTCCGGAAGTTCAGCAAGTATTGCTAACCAATGCACCATCATTTTAGCAACCAGTACTAATTTTCTGTATGAACAGAGAAAATGGATATATAGTCTATCTTAAGAATGGTTACGTGGGGTTGCAAATTGGTACAACCACTCTGGAAATCAGTCTGGCGGTTCCTCCAAAAACTGGGCACCTCACTTCCAGAAGATCCTGCTATACCACTCCTGGGCATATACCCAGAGGATTCCCCACCATGTAATAAGGATACATGCTCTACTATGTTCATAGCAGCCCTATTTATAATTGCCAGATGCTGGAAAGAACCCAGGTATCCCTCAACAGAAGAGTGGATGCAAAAAATGTGGTATATCTACACAATGGAGTACTATTCAGCCATTAGAAACAATGAATTTATGAAATTCTTAGGCAAATGGATGGAGCTAGAGAACATCATACTAAGTGAGGTAACCCAGTCTCAAAAGGTGAATCATGGTATGCACTCACTAATAAGTGGATATTAACCTAGAAAACTGGAATACCCAAAACATAATCCACACATCAAATGAGGTACAAGAAGAAAGGAGGAGTGGCCCCTTGTTCCGGAAAGACTCAGTGAAGCAGTATTCGACAAAACCAGAACGGGGAAGTGGGAAGGGGTGGGTGGGAGGACAGGGGAAGAGAAGGGGGCTTATGGGACTTTCGGGGAGTGGGGGGCTAGAAAAGGGGAAATCATTTGAAATGTAAATAAATTATATCGAATAAAAAAAATTAAAAAAAAAGAATGGTTACATACTCTACAGAGAATGTACAAATCCCATAAATAATTTCATTCACTTTACAAAGTACCAGAATCCACAGGGTGACATTTGCAAATTGTGCTGAGTGAGGATATGAAGGTCTTCAGTTTTTGAATCAGAAGCCCTTGAATTGCGCTCCTCTCTGGTGGACATGATATAGACTCATCTTCCCAGAAACATAGAACTTGGCCTGTTTGCTCCAAAAACTCAGAAGTGCTCCCAGATCAGTATTTCCCCCAGATGCTGTACTGGCTCTCAGAGGCCATGTGGTGTAGTGTGATTACAAGTCTGAAGTCTCCAGCAAAATAATCTAATTGTAGCCCACTGTGTCCCCTGATTTCATCTAAAGTGACCATACCAGGTTGCTGAGTCTGTATTGTGCACAAGCAGGATGACTTCCGGTGAGACACAGAGCTAAGGAGCTTTCCACACAATGTCTCAGTCATCCCGAGTGGATTACAGTAAGTAATAACCACAACAGTTATCCTGAGTGGAAGGCATGACGAACACATTTTTAAAAAAAGAACAATCAAATACTATTCGTGGCAATTGCTAATTCACAGTTGCTAAAATGCAAAGTTTTTCATAAGAACAGAGACACAAACCAATGTTCTAGCTGAAATCATCCCTGATGTAAAAGGCAGCCTAGCCTCTGGATGAGTCGGCAGCATATAAAAGGATGTTCCCATTCTCGGGAGGAAAGCATGGTTGTGGGACTTGAGGAAAACTCTCTAATGTGGGAAAATATCTGTGGGCATTCATAGGCACAAGGTAAGGTTATAATGGCTCTTGGGGTTTTCATGGAACAAAAGGTCCCATCTGGCAGCAGGAGCACAGAGCAGGCTACAGCTGAAAAAGGGGTTTTATTCCTGCCTTTGGATAGAACTATTTTGATGCAATGAAGGCTCACAAGTAAGTTTTAAAATCCAAATTTAATTTAATGTTATTAAATAGAATTGCGGGACCTTTCCCGCATGCTTCACCAACACTCTGAGCATCATATTGATTTCAGGCTCCATTTATGAGCCAGGAAGACCCCATGGGAAATATCCGTACTGGGAGGATGCTGAGACTGATCACAGAAGCGTTTGCACTTGCTTCTTGAGAGGCCTCAGATCTCTCCCCTTTCACACAGGAGACAGCCTCTTTAGATCAAAAGCAGTTTGAATATGACTTAATGGGGCTGGTGTTGTTTGTGAAGCTGAGATCAGTGGTTTAATTCTTGTTTAATAATTCTTATTTATGATATCCAAGAAAGTGTGTACACTTTAATGAGTCTCTGCCTACTTCTCCTCAAAATAGGTTATAGTGGCATCAGAAGACATACATGATCACAGCTAATGCTGCATGCCAGAAGGAAGTTCTTAAAATTCTGTCTTCTCCATTGCCGCTGATAAGGATATAACCTGAACAGAACATCACTCTGTCTGACCCACAGTGATGAGTTGTGCGCCAAGAACAAGATAAGCTTTTGTCTAATATCAGTAGGATTAAACTGAATTTAATGTTTAGAATAAGATATTTATTTAATAGTGATATTTAATATTTTCATTTCTTATACATAGATTAGTGCACATGCCTCTGTATTATTACCTTATGTATAACCCAGAATCCACAAAGCTCAATTTCTTTGTCATTGACTTATTTTTTCCTACCTCACATCAGTCCAAAGAAAGCATTAGCAATAGAACATAATTTGAAGTCAGAACTGAATATGAACTTTCTGTGTTTCACGAACTGAGATGATGCCATGATTCTTAAGAGGCATATGAACAACTGAACATACCATTTCCAGACCCGGTTCCTAGGGTATGAATTGCAAAATAAATTCTTATTTCACAGAGGTTAAAATATCATCCAATCAAAATTTATCTCTAAAGCTATGAGGGTTGATCTTGGAGGGATTAGAAGGCATGAAGGATGAATGTAATCCAAATACATCATTTACATGTGTAAAATGCTAAAAAAAAAAAAAACTGTAAAAATCTTAAACCCCCAACTATCACAGGCTAGTGTTAATTCTATTGCTTAGCCTCCATAATTTGATAGTGAAACTATTGCTAAAGTATTGTTTGCATCATCAAACACAGAGAAATTGAACAGTGACTGACTAGAAGCCTCGTGGAGCTGAAAGCCTCATGGTACTCTGCACACTACTGGAAAACTAAAGTAAGTATCATCCTCCACCTATAAATCTTGTGGCCTTCGATAGAGACCTTCCTACAGAATATACTGCTGAGTGTGATAGTGGCACACATGTTATGGAGTAATCAACAACTTCTTGATTGTATGTAAGGACCACTCCATGAGATGTAACTCACACCTGACACTTTTAAACTGGCCAAGAACATGAGACTGGATAGATCATGGGCCTATGGGGAAGCCTACTACTATTATTCTTCTAAAGGAACATAGCAATAAAATAACTCCTAATGATATATAACTATATTCATAGACATCACTGAACTCTCACCAGAGAAGCTCCTTCTTGCAGCATGTGGTAATCAACACAGAGACCCACAACTGCACAATGTGTAGAGAGTGAGCAACTTTGAAGTACTCAGTCCTAAATAGGATGTTTTATCTAACTCCCTACCTCAAAACTCAGGGATCTCTACAGAAGAGGAGGCAGAAAGATTGTAGGAGCCAGAGTGGACAGATGACTCCGAGAAAAGAGTGTCATCTAGATACAACAAGGCTGATACACATATACACTCACAGAGACTGTGAGAGCATATACAAGGCCTTTAGAGGTTCAAACCAGATGAGAGCTCAGCACTGAGAAGTGGAAGTAGAAATTGAGTTCCACCCCACCCAGAAGTTATTTGTAATCGTTACCTGCTGGAAAAAAGAAAGATGATTTTCTCAGATGTTGTGTCACTGGGTATATCAACCTAATACATACCCTGCATGCCCTGGAGTAGTGACCCAACACAAAACATATCCCATAGAGTTTTTGTTTGTTTTGGTTGTTTGGTTTGGTTTGTTGTTGTTGCTGCTGTTTAGTAGGCTTTCTGTTATACTTTGTTGTTTTGGTATTATTGTCTTTTGTTTTGCTTTTGTGTTTTTTTGAAGGAGAGAAAGTACATGAAGTTGAGTGGATAAGGAGATGGGAATCTGGGAGGAGTTAAAGAGAGGGAAGACTATATTGCACAAAAACATTTAATTAGAATATCTTTAATGAACTCAATACATATATTCCCCCCAGAAAAAAGATTAATCTCATCAAAGGACTTGAATGTTGCAATAATGGTTATGACTGGCTTTTCCTAATTCTGGAACTTTCTGAAAATATTTATAGGCACAGATAGTATTTAATAAGAAACTGAGTTTAAAAGCAATATACATTCAGCCCTACTGGTCTATTTTTATGTGAAATAATGTCTCTTGACTGCTTCTCCTCTGTATTCTCACTCTGGGAATAGGTGGAAACAAATCCCTGTGGTTCCCTAGCCAACCAGTGGAGCCTGCACCTACATTATAGGCCAGGGAGAGACCTTGTCTCAAAATAAAAGCTAAAACTCTAACAAGAGGGAGAGCAAGAGCGAGAGAGAGTGAGTGTTTCTAGGTTAGGTTAGGAAAAGAACAAAACTATCTAGTTCTTAAGTACTTCAGTGTGAGTCTTGGAATTTGTTTCTGAATGTACTCTGGACTTTTTGATCGATCCATTTGCTTCAGATATTGATGCTGTAGAGGAGATCTGTGCAGTGAACTTCCTGTGACTGAAATAGTAAATGTTCTGTAGTCATTGTCTACCAGGCTTCTGTGGATGCCTCTTGGCATGCCAAGATTTGGTGCCAGGGCATGTTGCACTTCAGCTTTACATCTGATTCCATGATGCTTCACCTGTTTCTGTAGGAAGAGATAGATATCTTCCATAGATCTGACTCAACAGAGGAGGAGAGGCACAGCTACCAAATAGAACTCCAGGGCTTTGTTAGCTGCACGGAGCGTGTGGCGCCATAGAATGGCTGTGGTAGATGCTTTAGTGGGTTCTCGTGACATCTGACTAAATTCTAAGCTTTAGGCATCCAAGAGACGTTCTGTACATCCTGCCATGCTTCCTTGGACTTCCAGATTGCTTCCTATATCAGCCCCATACTTGGTCTGCTCACATCTTTGCTTCCTTAGATTCAGGCATCTTGTGTATCTACACCATGTTCTTCTTCCCTATATTCTTGGAATCCTACACACACTCCATTTCTCCACCTCCTGTCATGTATTCTCACCTCCCCACAATATCTTTTCCACAAAGTACCCCAATGGTGCCTCGTGTGCCTCTGCAGACTCTGCTTACCCAGGGATTGGCATGCCTATTTCCCTTATAAAACTGGAGTGCTGTGTTGTATTCGTAGCTACAACCCACAGGGTTCTATGTAAACTTGGTCGATATTTATTGCTTAATTCTGCTTTGAATAATACTGGAGACATTTGGATTGGAGAGGGACAATTAATGAATGTCAAGAAGCAATGGTTGAGACAGAAAACAAAACAAAACAAAACCAATGTTACCTTGGCTGTCACCCTCCCCTGTCAACTAGTGCTCTGTTATACTGGCACACCTTCATTCTCACAGAAAAACTAAAGTATCAAAGCCCAAACAAGCAATAATGTGTTGTAAAGAGAGATGACTAACGCTACACCCTGGGTACCACTGACATGGTGAATGACGTGACTCTCCATCAGGCAGGGCTGCACTTACTCTGTGAGATGTCTCTCGGACTCTCATCTCTATCCACTAAATGGTTATGACAGTCACCACATCTTGACAATCACAATATGTCTCCTAATACCATTTGGGTGTAGAATTAGATATTTAGTTTAAAGCAAGTTTTTACTATAGTTTAAAATATGACCTTCTCAGTCAAGTTTAAGAATTTCAAATATTCCACAGCAGAATGTGCAGCCCAGGCTGGAGTCTCTAATAACCTAAGCAAAAGCCACTTTGACAAAGTCTGGCAGATCCATGAAAGTGGACAAGGCTACAATCATCGAACCTTAGCAACTTAAATGGCACACAGTGGCTAAGGTTCAGGGTGACCGTGGCTCTAGGTCTTTCCTGAAGTTTTCTCAGGTAGCTGGATGTCACAAATCTAGAAATTTGGACTCGAGTTTCTAAGAGACAAATTTATATGTCTGGAGGCTGGAAGGATTAGTGGATGGCATTGTGAGCCTTTACATAGAGCTGCTGGCTGCCTGCAGGCCAAGAGATGAGAGGACTCAGGCATTAAAGGGATTGGTTCAAGTACAAGGATTTATGAGACTGCATCTCTAGCTCCCACATAAAAAGCCAGGAGCAGTGGCATAGTTCTTCAGTCCCAGCTCTAGAGAGGCAATGGAGTAGATCCCTGATGCTAATCTAGCCAAATCAGCACATCGCAGGTTCAAGGAGACAGTCTGTCTTAAAAACTGATGAGGAGAAGAAGTCAGGAGACCCCTCGATGTCGGCCTCTGGTTTCCTCCTGTGTGAGTACACTTGTGCACACAACACTCATACACAAAAGCAAAGAAGATACTAGAAAGAGAGCCAACTAGAGAGATGAGACAAAGAGAAGCAGCAGGAAGTAAGTGAGTGAGCTGTAGTGTGGACAAGCAAGTGTGAGGAGGGTGAACAGGATGATGGGAAGAAAGCTAGAGGAATGTCAGTGCAGCTGCCTCTGGCTGGCACACACATAGAGGGAGGGCGGGAACCCATCTACACATGACATGAGGCCATGCATATACAGCAAAGAAGGCTTTGGAGGTGGAGATGGCCAGTTCTGCCTGCACTTATGCATACCCGGTACGTGAACCACTGAATGCTTCTTTTAGTTTCCCAAACTTTTTTTATTTTTCTTCCTGTCAAACTATTGCAGAGCCAAGCTTCCAACTCATGGTGGTTCTCAAACTTAATGCTGCTACCTTCTAATAGGTGGTCCTCAACCATAAAATTATTTGTGTTGCTACTTCATAACTGTAATTTTGTTCTTATGAATTGTGACAGAGATATCTGATATGTGGATGATCTTAAGTGACCCCTGTGACAAGGTCATTTGATCAACCCTAAATGGAGTCATGACCCCAGGTTGACAACCACTGGATTAAAGGCACATTGCTTCTGTTTTAAGAAGGCTGCAGAAATGACACAGCAATGGCGTTGCCTCTTACAACAGCCTGAGTGTCCTCAGGTCTTGGATAGGCTTTGGATACCTTTGTTGAGGGGTGTTCACCGGACTTGTCCTCTGGGAGCTGCTGTGTCGGCATCTGGAATGACATCTTCCCTTTTCTCCTCAAGGCTAAGAACACAGATAGGAATGACCTTTGATGAACAGATAGACACATAGCATCTCTAGGATATCAAAAGAAGCCCTGAAACTCACTTAATTTTCTTTTATCTGGCTGTAGCGACCAAGAAATTGTGGTATATTTTTCTTCCTCCTCTATAGCAGGCCAAAAGGAAGTTTGCAAATTAATAACTGCAAAATCTTTATAGTTGAAACACTTGAAATCCAGGCCTCTGTTGTCAATGTTCAGGAGAAAAGATGGATGACCTTAACCGGTAAATGTCAGGACTAAAGTCCCAAGCACTGAGTAGAGAGCTGGCCCAGGTAGGAAGGGAGTACCAAAGCCTGCATGATCCTTGGAGTGGGTTCCCTTCTGATCTGCGAGGTATGTTCTTTGATTGGCACTTGCTAGTTCCACAGCACCCTGCCTGTACATGCCAGTGCTGATCTGCAGTGGCCATTGGTTTCTGCCTCTACCAGAACTGGGGTGGAAAATAAAAACAGTTTTACTTTGTTAGTTAATTAGTTGATGTCCCATATATTAAACTGACTGCCTTTGTATTATCTTGGGCCAAGTCACTCAAGACTAGGAGGGTACATTGTGAAACTATTTTACTAATTATGTCTCACCATGAGTCTGTCCTGTACCTATAAAAGGCACCAGATCCTATAAAAGGCACCAGATTATGTCTGCCTTAGAAGTGGACCTGCTTACCCAGCACTCTACCCAACTCTGCTCTCAGAGGCTTCTTGGAGGCTTAGTGTCATGCCAGAAACAGAGCTCTGTTCAAATGTGCTGGCTGGTGCTGGCTGTGGAGGGGTGGAAATCCCAAAAGCCTATATTTGGATCCTCTTCATTCCTCAACAGAAATTTAAAAAACAATAGGATATGCCCTGTCCAATTTGCCGCCTGGATCCTGACACGGTTCTCTTTTATGCTGTTGGTTTCTTAGATTGTAGAAAAACGTGTTTCAGCAAAGGAGGCCAATTTTCAAAACCACTCATTTGGCAAATGCACGAGCTCTCCAGCTGGAAAGAGCCGCTTCTGTTCCTTGCGGTTACCTAATCCCAAAGCAGCGGTAATCATGTTTAAAGAAATTACCAGCTCTGCCAATAGCCTTGGGCTGCACAGGGAGGACTGGAGACAGCCACTGCTGATGCAGTGGAAACCCACTATGCAGATCAGGAAGGCCTGTTTAAAGAGCTACCTGGGCACAAATTTTACCACATCCTCTACAGTGTGGAAGTCTATTGTCTTTGCTGTCCTGATATCAGCTTCTTTAATGTTTGGCTAACCAGCCCATATATTCAAATAGGGATGTGTGGATAATGTGTTTTCTAAGATGTACTATTTCATCAGGCCATAATCAACATATCTCCCTTTATCACTAGCAGGTTGATGTCAATCTTGCACCATTGTTGAATGGAGTGGCCAGAATAATGAAGAACCTAGTAGAATACCACCACTGTTGACATGGGCTGGCACTCCACATCTGCTGCACTCTCTGTAAGTCAGATATCCTGTTTTGGAAACTCTAACATAAAGCAGCATGCTCCTTTCCAGGTGTTGAAAGGCACATCCTTCCATGAACAAAGTCAACAAGAGAGGAAAAACTGGACAAGAGAATCTTGCTAAGATTGTTGTCTTCTATTCTAACCATTTGCAAGAGATTGACTAATGAAAGCATACAGTAGGCCCTTGTTCGTCAGGAATGTAGGGTTATGTAATCTGAACTCATATGTTGATGCTAGATGTGAGCAGTTTTCAAAAGAACACTCCTGGGGTCTTACAGTGTAATCTTACCTCTTTGTATTTGATATGTTGGGGCAATATCACCTTTTCCACTCTCTTGTCAAACCCATGCTTAGTATAGGATGGTCACAGAAGAAAGCACAGACTCAGTGTGGACCGGAACATTCCAAGGCTGGTACTCATGGATGGCTGCATGCTGTCTCCCTAGGACATCATAACATAGGACTGCACTCTGAATGACTTGAAACAAGATAAAATTGTTGTCTCTCAGCTCTAAATCATAAAAGTGCAAGGTCCAGGTGTCAGCAGAATTGAAAATTTGAAAATGAGTGGGAAAACCCAGCTTCACCCCTCCCAGCTCCATGGCTCATAGCTTCATCCCTGAAGGCTCTACATCTGTTCCTATGCACTCCTCTCTCCATGTTTCTCTTTATAAGAATATTTGCTGTGTTAGCATACTGGCATCTCTACATCACTGTAACATTGTCTTAACCACATTTTCAAGGACTCTGATTTCCATATTGTCACCATCTGAGCTATAAAATTCAGGACTTCCGTATATCTTTAGGGGACATAATTCAATCTATAGCAGGTAGAATCTCTCCTAGGAACCAAATGTGATTGCATCTAGCCTCTGTGGACCAGATATGCATGTAATTGTCAGAAGATATCTTTGAACAATGGACAAAGATGTGTCAGCAAGTCAGTTCCAAAAGTCACAAAGAGTAAGTTGCTATACCTTCCCATTCAGCCCCAGCATACCAGGTTACTCCCATGTAAGCTCTATAGTAGAAATAAAAGTTAATATCCCTGGATACCTGCAAAAGTTATTCTCAATGAGATTAGCCTGATGAACCCATCATGATCTAGACTTCTGTGTCTAAAGACCTAACCTTATTTCAATGCTCAGAACTGATACGTTCCAAATGACACTGACAAAATTCCTAATGACTGAAACACAATGTCAGTGCATGCTAATGTATGAGAAATCTGTGTCAGACAAGCAAAAGTGTTCCTTTCAGTGTGAATGTAAATTCATGTCTGTGGGCTGAATTACAGAGGAAGCAAAATCAGAAAGCACCTTAGAGAGAAAAGACGAGTCAGCTGGTGATTCAATTATTGCATTACTTATGATAGTTGGCTTTAACTGTCAACTTGATATAATCTAGAATCTCCTAGGGAGTCTAGAAAGATTGTCTAGATGAGGTTGACCTATTGGCATGTCTGCAGGTTATTACGTTGCTTATATCCATTGAGGTGGGAAGACCTGACCACTGTGGGTGGCACCATTCCCTGAATAGAGGAATCTATACTGTGTGGAGAAGGCACACAGAAGTACCTAAATGTATGCATTCATTCCTTGATTTCTATTCTCAATTTTGACTCTGACTACCTATTTCATATTCCTGACACCTAATGTAATCTAAAACTGTAAGACAAATAAACCATTTCCTACTTCTGTTGTTTCTATTAAAGTATGGCATAAGTAAAGGAAATGAAGCCATTAACCAGTCCTGGCACCACCATTTTCTTAGACTTATTTAATGCAAAAACACATGATATTTTTTTTTTTGTTGTTTTGAGACAGGGTTTCTCTGTGTAGCCCTGGCTGTCCTGGAACTCACTCTGTAGACCAGGCTGACCTCAAAACATATGACATTTGATTATAAATGACAATTATAAAGACACTTTTTGTCAGACATTATACTAAATACTTCATCCATTAATTTTTATTTTCCTAAATCTGCTGTGCTGAAGGAGATGGCTTTACTCTCCCACCACAGATGATAATAAGTGAGATTAGTACTTTGTGCACATTGCAATAAGTGAGTGGCAGGACTGATGAGAACTATCATTGGCTGGTCCTGGAAGTGAAGTTTTTCATGTATGCATTACAATGTCCATAGGAAATCTGGGACCAAGCACAATGTACAAATTGCTTGATTTTTTTCTTTCTGTTTCTACCATGTCTGCAAGCCTTCCTTGACAAATGTGCATTGCTAAACAGCCATATTTGTATAAGGTTTAGAACTATTACAATTCTTGCAAACTTAAGACATTTTGATTTATTCTCTATACATTACACAAAATAAGATGCTTTCCTCAATTGCAGATATCCATATATTTTCAGTAAGATCAGAAGTTCCAGGGTGAAGCAGGAAAGGATATCAAATGGATGGTAAATCAGAAGGCATCCTAGGAAGAAATGCGAGGAGACCCATGAAAACTGGGAGACAAGCAGCACCCCTCCCATAGAACACAGCACAGGAAAGACTTATGGTAAGCAAAGGCATAGAGAAACCTCTGGAGCCACATCCTTTGTTCTGAGCTCTAGTCAAGATTTCCCACTCACCCTAAGAGTTCAGGTTAGATGGGGGTTTACACAAAGTCATCACTTTGACTTGCTCGTAAATAGAAATTGAGATGACACTAAAAGGTGGCAGCTCCAGTCAGTGCCCATCAGTAGTGAATCCAGCAAACCTGGACAGGTTCAACTACTGCAAGCTTTCCTTTCTCCCCACCTCCCTCTTGCTACCAAGCACTGTGGAAGCTCTAGGCCCAAGGGAGCTGGAACCACACAAAAGACAATGGCTAGAGACAGAGGGAAAAGACCGCAAAGGGATGACTAGTATTCCCATGAATGAGTGTGTGTGCTGGATGGGTAGGTGAGTGTGCTGTGTTCTGCCAGCAGCAGAATCAGCACATAGAAAAGAGCCAAGAGAAAGCCCCTGCCTTAGCAGATTTGTGTTCCTTTTGACTCTGGTTATTCTGTTCTTCTCTGAGAATCATCCCTGATTGTGACAAACCCAGGTTCTTCCTCCCGGTTAAAACATAATTTTACTTATGGACAACTAATTAGTATTGATACTTAAGTCTGGGCTGGCACAGTATGAGATCCCACGGAGAAGACAGTATACCTGTTCATCTAATCTTTAAAATGAACAAAATAATCAGTATGTATCAGGCACATACTCTATGGACAGTATTATTAGTTGTACCTCATATGATAACTCACTTAGTAGCCACTGTGAGGTCAGTCAGATGGCACAAAGGGGCTCATTGCATAAAAGTCATGCCCTTGATGGTATAGTAGATTGCTGTCTGTTCTTGCATCAAAGTCCCATCATCTCGTGTTACTAGCACTACAACTTGGCTGAAGGTAGCTTTTCAACTTAGATGTTAAATAGACAGTGGTCAAATCCTAAGCAGTGGATTCATGGATAAGCTGGAAGAACTCAAAAAAGACAGTTATTCTTGGAAACAAGAATGTGGAGGAATAGGCATTATGAATGAATATGGTATGTGATAGGAGCCCCCTCATAAGGAGCTAGCCTATAGGTAAGGTACATGGAATACTGGCTGCTGAAACTTTGTATTATTTACAGCATCTGTATTGTCTCAATACTATCATTCTGCACTTTGGCCAAGAATCACTATTCAGTGAAGACCTGTAATATGCACACTGGATCCAGGTATAATTGTCTTTTGTTTGGATATGGCCCCATTTGGACCTAGAGCTTCCATTTTCCCCCATGCTTAGCCTTCAATTCTGTTTCAACATCAACTATATAGCATATGTCACATGAGAGCTGGTAAACAGTGATGTTGAGAAATCACTGAGAGATAGATGTACTTCCCCCTGAATGTTGTTCATGGTCTACTAAACTTATTGAAAAAATACTAGCAAGGAAGCAGACAAAATCTCCCACTGTTTATAACCAGATTTTAAGGACAGGCTAATCACTAAGATAATGCTAATGTCAATGGCAGAAAAATATTAAATAAGGAAAATCAGAGACTCAAGAATCCAAGATGGAGTGACTTTGTTCCTAAGTTTCTATAAAGAATTCTGAGTTCATAAAGAAAAAAAGATTATCACATGACTGTCAGGCAGAAGAACCCTTTAAACTACTGCATAGCTGTCACCTGGGAGGCTCTGCTAGTACATGACAAATACAGAGGGGGACACTCTCAGCCAGTCATTGAACTGAGCACAGGGTCCATAATGGGGGAGCTAAAGAAAGGACCCAAGGAGCTGAAGGGGTTTGCAGCACCATAGGAGGAACAACGATATGAGACACTCAGTATTCCCAGAGCTCCAAGGCCAAAGACATCAACCAGATAGTGCACATGGTGTTACCCATGGCTCCAGATGCATAGGCAGCAAAGGATGGCCTTGTTGGACATCAAAGGGAGGAGAGACCTCTGGTCCTGGAAAGGCTAGATGCAGCAGTGTAGGGGAATACCAGGACAGGGAAGCAGGAGGGCAATGATTGGGGAACAGGGGGAGGGGAGATGGCCTATGGGACTTTCAGGGCAGGGGAGGGGTAAACAGGAAAGGGGAAATCATTTCAAATGTAAATAAAGAATATATATAATAAAAAAGGAAAAAGAAAAAAAAAGAAAGTGCTTGTCTGGGCTCAGATTTGAGCATGAAAATAAAAGGACAGAGTGAAGATTCCATTGTCCAAAGAAGGCAGAAGATAATTGAGGAAGCAGTCTGAGGAGAAGATCCCTACACACAAGGAAAGATACAAGGCTTTCTTCTCATTATGTGCTCACAGTGCAGCAACTAGGAAGGTAGATTAATATGATCAAATGTTTTCTAGGTTAATAACCACTTATTAGTGAGTGCATACCATGATTCACCTTTTGAGTCTGGGTTACCTCACTTAGTATGATGTTCTCTCAAAACATAATCCACACATCAAATGAGATACAAGAAGAAAGGAGGAGTGGCCCCTGGTTCTGGAAAGACTCAGTGAAACAGTATTCGGCAAAACCAGAACGGGGAAGTGGGAAGGGGTGGGAGGGAGGACAGGGGAAGAGAAGGGGGCTTACGGGACTTTCGGGGAGTGGGGGCGCTAGAAAAGGGGAAATCATTTGAAATGTAAATAAATTATATCGAATAAAAAAAATTTAAAAAAATATGATCAAATGTTGAGTTCTAGAGAATCACTCCGCTTATTGCATGAGAAAGAGATATAGGGGATGAAGCTGGAGAAAAATTATAACATATGACTATATACAAGGCGACACATAGGAATATCCATAAAAAAGGAAGAAGCTAGACTTGGTGGCACTCAGGAGATGGAGGCAGGAGGATTAGCCAACTCCAGCTATAGAACAAGTTAGAGGCCAAACTAGGCTACATGAGAGCCTTCCTCAGAAATAAGGACAAATCTGTTTCAAACTCCTTTCATGTGATTCAAAAGTAACTGCCTAAAGTGGTAATTTACAAAACTGTAAAATGGAATTTTAGTTCACAAACATCATCTGTATGGTAACAGCTCATGGGAAGAGTTTAAAGTGGAGCTTCAGAAACAAACTTGTCCATCTAACAGAAGTTAAGTTAATATCAATGTGAATTAACTACTATAAATTATGGTGTTGATTGTTAATCCCAGCACCTTCACCAAGATGATTCAAGATTATAAAGGAAATTATATGGGAATTAGAACATTCCATGAATAATATATATTTACCACAAAAGAGTAAAGAAGCATATAAGAATTAAATGTCAAAATGCAGACATAAATCCCACCTTGTCCGTAATTATGTTTAATATAAATGGTTTAAACATTCCAGTGAAAGACAGAGAATGGCACAATGGATCAGTTTTAAAGATAAATGACCCAGTAATTATTGTGCCCATTTATCTGCAGTCTCGCTTTCTTTGTTTCAGCCTTCCTTGCTTATACAGAGTCCTAATGCATT
Organism: Apodemus sylvaticus; assembly: GCF_947179515.1. Taxonomy (NCBI): domain Eukaryota; kingdom Metazoa; phylum Chordata; class Mammalia; order Rodentia; family Muridae; genus Apodemus; species Apodemus sylvaticus. The sequence goes on along the minus strand of NC_067477.1, from coordinate 96,949,659 downwards.
AAATGAAAATGTACTGAAATAAGCAATGTATAAATTCTAAGTTCCTACATTTTAAACCACAGTGCTGTTGCCAAATATGTCTCCCCTAGGATCCAAATCACCAGTTGATCCATTGTATCCACACCCTATGTACTACCTGCTCAATGGTCACTCACTCAACTCAGTAACCCCAGTACTTGTGTTTAGGTAATTGTTATTCTGCCCACCATCAACCCAAAGCACAGGAGTAATGATGTTGAAACAATTGTCCAGAGAGGAGCTATAAAGGGCTTGGTTTACACTGACACTCATTACTTCATAAGGAAAGAAACACAGTTGGAAGTGGATCTTGATGAGACCTCGGTGAAGAATAAATCTATTTGAGAAACTGTGAATAAAGATAAAATGAAACCATACTATGGCTGTTGTGCCTCAGACTATAAACGGTTGCAGCCATAGTAAGTAGCAACATCAAGTTATGCAAGTCAGTTCATGTCATTACAAGACACTGTACTGCCCCATGCCATGAAATGGGTGAGTAGAGTACTACTAGATGTGTTAAGAGAGACATTAGCAAAACTCAATATGGTCTATTGTTATCATTGTTCTATTATATGTTCAACATGTTTTCATTAATCTCTTCCTGTGCCTGGTATATAAGTTAAACTTTACATGCATGCTTGTATGGGGGAAAATCATAGGTTTCAGTCAGAGAGTTAATAGGGTGTTGGAGTATATCTTTCATATGTTTAGGAGGTTGGTTGTACATGTAGTTTATGGGTATCTGGGAACTGTCTCTTATCCAAGGAATTGAGAACATTGGAAGGAAAGTGATTACAAACATAGTCAGTGCAGAACATCTTCACAGGGATAGAGAGGGTGAACCATCTCCCATGACTTCAGGGCAGAATTTGTGAGGTAAATCAAGTGAATATGCTGTTTTGTGGAACAGCTATCCTAAGGCGAGCTTGCCATGACAAGTATGCCTGTACTTGTACCAGGATGCCCTAAAATACCAAGGATAATTATGCTTGATTCAAAGACTAAATCCACATCCAAAAAAACCTACTATAGAATCAATACCCTCTTCAATGATGGGTATAACTAGACATGAGATAGAGAGGGTAGCAATCCTCAAATGAACCAGTTAGACCTGGCAAGTCCTCAGGGAGAACTGAGACACTCCAAAGCAGAATGCACTGCCGTCCATGATATATCACAAGTGGTTCTATAAAAGAAGTATCATTACCAGTGAAAGGATGAAACCACCCAAAGAATTGTATGCTAATCACACTGGAATGAAACTAGATAGAAGGCAGTGATGAAATGGTAAAATATGCAAATACATGAAACAGAACAGTCTTTAATAGCCTGTTTAATAAGAATATGGCTCACCAGGAAAAAACAGAGATCAAATTAGCACACACGCTGTAAGACCAATGGCAAGCTGTACCATCTGAACCCTTCCCTTAAGAAGCCAGGACGGAAAGGAAGCAAGCAGAGGGATGAGCATGGACAAACCAACAGAGCCAAGCTCAGACTGTGAAAGGATCAACTGAGCTGGCTGATCTGGGCAACCACAGAGAAAAGGCTGTTGGTTTCATTAAAGGGAAGAGACTGAATCATGGGACCACTAAGGAAAACCTAGACCTAGATACTCTCTGGGTGATTTCTGACAAAGATTTAAAGAGTCATGAACTCTGACTCTTTATATACACAAACACAGAGGGGGTAGAGAGAGATAACACACATACATACCCATACACAAAAATACATACATGTACATACATGCACATACACATAGAGAGACGTGGGAGAGAGATATGCGCACATATACATACATGCAAACATACATACATGTACACATGTGCATTTAGACATACACAGACACAGAGACAGAGGAGAGTTGCACGCATACACATATATACATATAAGCATTCATACATATACACACCTGCACGCACAGATATACACATATCTAGCACAGATAAACAGATGTATATATAAACATACAGCATATATTCAGGTACAGACACATACATACACAAGTATCTGCCCACGCATGCACACTCTAAGTAAGTGAACTTTTTTAAGTAGTTAAGCTAAAAAAATACTTATAGACTGCATAATCCCATTCATATAAGATTCTATAGATCAGGCGATGCTAGAAGGAGAACACTGATACTTTGTGAAGGGTGAGTAGTAGGAGCTATGGGGTCAGGTTTCTTTGCGAATGATAAAAATACCCTAATGGTGGGTATGAGCATGCTGGGGAATGTGATATTTTTCAAGTTACTCCATTTTACAGTTTAAAATAGGGGAATTTACGTATCAACATAAATTACTATTTACGTAACTGAGGAGTGGCCCCTTGTTCTGGAAAGACTCAGTGAAGCAGTATAGAACAAAATCAGAACAGGGAAGTGGGAAGAGTTGGGTGGGAAAACAGGGGGAGGGAAGGGGACTGATGGGACTTTCGGGGAGTGAGGGTCCAGAAAAGGCAAAATCATTTGAAATGTAAATAAATATATCAATAAATTAAAAAAATTTACTAAAAGAAAAGAAAAAAAAAGAAAAGTGACAGAGGAAAAAAATAAATAAATGGCTATTTACTTTTTATAAAAACACATTTTTAACATTTTTTAGCTCACCCTCTTTTAGTCCAGATAAAACATGGCTCTGGTCTCTGCTCATGGACTCCTAAGACCAAAATCAAGGTACAGGTGTTATGGCTGGCTCTTGGAAGTCTGTGAGAGGATCACTCTTACCTTTGCAATAATGAGGTTTCCTATGGAGGAGTAAGGTTGTGATCCCTGTTGGTTTTCTCACTGTCACCTGGGACCCCTCTTGGTCCTAGGAGGTTCCCACCATCCTTGCATTTTGGCTCAACTATCTTAGAGTCAACAGTGGAGAATCTTTGGGTAAAGCCTAGCATTTGTTAGAGGTCTGAATTCAGGATGACTTTCATCTCTGAAAAGAGATGAAAGCAAAGCTTACCTTATCCTGTCAATCCTCATTCAGTATTCTTTTTGTAAAGTCACCAAGATGTGCAACCCATATCTATTATGACAGTGATGGAATACCCATGGTTGCAGTCCCGTGGAAGCCTGCTGTACACATTGTGGATTATATTACCCATTTTATCCTTGACCTGCCACATAGCCTTCTTGCTTTAAATTCCCTAGGCTGGTTTCTAATCACACCAATATTCTTCTGTTTGTTGGCTTAGTGGTTGTGGCATTTTTGTTGTTTTGCTTCTGATTTAGGTTGAGTCTTGATGTGTTGCCAAAGCTGCCTTTGAGCTCTCAAACTACTTGCCCCCATCTCCAGAGTCCTGGGTGCATAGGTGTGCGCTGCTGGGCCTGACATCACATGTTTTGAGTGTTATCAAGCACAGAACAGAATGATTAAGAGTGCTGTAAAAGCACTTAGACTGAAGCCCTGGGAATTGGAAGCCAAAAGTGGGGGAGGTGCAGGTCAGCCCACCAGTAACCTACAGCAGAGGGAGCACAGTGTCAACGTCAAAGGTTAGAATGGTCCTCTGATTGTTCTAGAAATTGTTTCTCATATTTGAACTGCAGACCCAGATCATGTGTTTATGTGTGTGTGTGCAGCAGGAAGACCGTGTGGGTGGGTGAGAAAGGCCCATGTGACTGACAGAGTACTGCTTTATTGCTGCTATTGCTTCAAGCTATTCTGCTCAAAAATAGGAAATAACATGAAAATCAATAGGACATGATAAAAGTCGTTGCTGAAGTGGAGAAGAGTGAGCGTGGCAGCATGGTCCTTGGACACCAGGAAGCCCTTTTCCTCTTTCTCTCTCTGCTCCACCCCCCTCCCCGTCATCTTCCCAGAGCGTGGATTTATCCACAATGTGCCCAGATTCCGAGCGCCTGCAGGGAAGGAGCCTAATTGCAGCCACATGAAGTCTTGAATGACTTGGCTTATTGACATGGCCTCCCTGCAAGAGCGGGGGCCCTGGCCAGGTGACGATAATTGCCCTAGACAGAACTCTCAGACATGTGAGCTTTGCAAAGGGTTTGTGTTCATCAGCCAGAATCAGAGATGAAAACCATGGCTGCATGACTGGCCTTTGAAGAAAGGGTCTCACCTGTTTGGCAGAAACACAGGAACTTTGTCCCTACCCACATAATATGGGAAGATAAAATTTACCCCAGTTTCTGTATGTCAAAATGGAAGAGTTGTGTATTGTACAAACTGTACATTTATGGGCATGTGAATCTGATTTTTAATAAAGAAAAAATAACATTTTTACAGATTTAAAACCAGATTGTTTTGTGCTAGTGAGGGCTTGATCTGTAGTGTGTCATGCCAACCCTAAAACATCTCCCTGAGATACACTACACCCACTATTTTGCAGATGGGACTGGAGATGTGTAAACACTATTGTCATTTGGAGACTGACAGGAGCCTGAGCCCCATCTTTTCTGGAACCATAATTTTCCTTCATCTAAGAGGGACCTTTCACTAGAGTCTCCTTCTAGAACCACAGCCTTTGCTTTCTCATGTACTTTAAGAAGACAGTGCTGCTGGTTTGTGTTTGTTTTTCTTGTTTGTTGGAGGAAATTAAGACTCTCGTTTTTTGCTATCCTTTTCGAGAGGGAACGCCATTTATAACAACATTAAGTAGCAGCGAGTGCTAAATGCACTGAATGAGCTCTTTAACTAATGAAATTATCCAGTTGTACCAGTAATTACATTTGCTTTCCAAAGAAAATCAGAAGGTTTTCAGACCAGTGTCTTCCAGTCACTAAGAACCCAGCTGACAACCACCTTACTTTGCAGAAATTCTGAGCAGGCAGACACCAAGGCACCACCAGCTTGTTCCCAACACAGAGTAGGGAGAGCGCTCAGGAGATCATGTCCCCTCAGAGAGTGACACCCTCATGACCATTTAACTGGCAGTGCCTAAACCACATGGGAGGGCAGACAATACCACTCATAGCACTCTGAGATGGCTGTGGTTACTCTCACATGAGCCTCTGCTTCCAGACTTTAGAGCAGGAAGAAGGAGTGAAAAAGGAGGACTGTCAGGAGACATTCTGGAGGAGTGGAGATTAGCATGCAGAGGACAGGCACACTGACCTTCTATTTGCCCCATAGTGGCCAAACCCACATTTGTGATCTGGACACGGAGCACCTCATCCCCCTGTGGAGGAATCTAGCTATTACCCACTCATGTTGCCCCACCCAGCCTTCCACCAAAGCACTGAGTCAAGCTGGAGCTAGGGATCATTTCAATTGTGAGATAAAATGGCTAGTTCATACCCCAGTATAATTCTCAATAATAGAAAATGATTTTTTTCCCTAATGTCTAAACATGACCAAAAGAACCTGCCTGTTCTGGAATTCAAAAGCAAACAAGCAAAGCAAGCAATAATGAGAGTTCAAAGATAACAATTAGAGGAACAAACTATTTCGTAAATTGCCTGTCAAGTTCAGCCCAGCCCCTCTCACAGACAACCAAGAATGCATTGGAATGTGTCTGTGCTGAGAATGCTGTAACCAAAAAGTAGATGAAGACAGCCTTTGAAAGGTTGGAGTTTACTTAAAAAGCCAGCATCATTTTGATCTGCAACTATTCGTAATGTTTGTTCTCTTTGGCATTCACCCGTCATCTTCAACATCTCCTTTTACTGTCCTGTGTTTAGCCTAGGTTATCACCGAACCCTACTGTGTGTTCAGTTCAAGTTACTCAAGATGGAGAGACACAAAGGCAGGTGCAGTGAGTGTGAATGGAAACAGGTTGCTCAATCAAAACACGCAGTCGCCTAACTAGATGAGATGGTCAAGGACTTTGACTACAAGATAAAGACAACCCACTCATTAAAATAGTGTAAAGCAAAGCTTGGCACGCATGCCTGTGACTTGGTTCTGGGTAGAAAAGGGTGATGCTGATCAGCCAATCTAGGGGAATTAGTGTGCTCCGGGTTGAGTGAAAGACCTTGTCTCAGAGACTAAGTTAGCAAGTGTGTGATGAAGATATGACATCAATATTTGACCCCCCCCCAGGCATGTATACACATAGGTACATGCTCACCTGCACACACACACACACAACACACACACACACACACTCTCACCTGACCTGAACACATAGGAATACCCAAATATACACACAGATATATAACATAACTATTCTGAACAGTCATTTTATTGATAAAATATTTGAGTGCATGGCTAATGGATGCCCAGAAACAACCACGAAAAAAACTGAAGAATGCATCGTAAAGCACGCACTCTGATCTGCCTGTTCTCCTTTATTTAAGTTGTTAAGTCTGTACATTCGGGCAATAAAGTATATTCTGGAATTTAAAGCCTCTGAGTTTTGACCTTAGCTCTGCCTTTGCTATCTATCTGATCGCAAGTAATCATTTTAACACCTGTGAGAATGCTTTCCCTTCTGAACCGTCTGCTCTTAACTGAACATCCATCTGCAGGTTTTCAAAGTCAACACAGCAGCGTGACTTCCTGTCAGTGAACTTTAATGTCCATGTTGAGTCTTTGTGCTGGTGGTTCCAGAAGGTGAACAGATTCGCTCACTTTATGTTTCCTGCTGCGTGGTTTTTTTTTTTCCCAAAATACAAACAAGATTTTAGTGTAACAGCTGTTTGCTTATTATGGGAAGACAGTGCAATGAAACTCTAACGCTCGCTGAGTTAATTTCGAAGAGCAAGAGTCTAGGACATTCTGAAGGTTTGCAAGGTAGCAGGGTCCTGACGGATAAAACATGACTGATATCTAGTATTTCATCTACTTGGCATGTGATCAGCACAGTAATGGTCACTTAGGGGAAGTCAGGTTTAATAATGACTATCTGAAGGGCGATCACCACTGTCAAAATTTGGCTGTTTTCAGTGAAACAGAATCTCCTTGTTTGAAGCTGCTTTTATCAGCCGGTGACTGACTATTTCATCTTGTCACACTCTGGGTTGTGCAGGTGAGCTAGCTAAGATCAAATGTGATTGGCATATAGAGCCCAGAAAACTGTCAGGCCACCTTGCAGTTGGGCATGAGGCCACCGGAGCAGATGGCTTGAGCGATGCCAGGCAGCCAGCGGAGGCATCAGCTCTGAGGATTCATAGAGTCCTTTCTTTCTCAGAAAGTCAGGTGCAGGTGTAAGGCAGCTCGGTGATGAAACATATTCAATTATTAGTATATTGTAGAGAAGCTGTCTTTTACATATGTGGAGGAAGGTTACCAGAGAATCAAAGATTCTGGGATTCTCAAGAGGAAGAGACATTGTAAAAGCATTGCCTATCGTCCTACACTTTCTGCCTGCTTCACCCATCCATCCACTAACTTCTGATCACCCACAATGGTGGATAGTTACCTAGATCTGCCCAGACAGACACGCTTGCTATCATCAACCCCTGTTCATCTACCTCTGCTACAGAAAATTTACCACAGAAGTGAACAGTCCCCACTGAATACCTAACTTAAACTACACCCAGATCCACTGTTCTACATGGAATTCTTTCCAAGACATAGGTAGCAGAGTAACCATCATGACTTTAGATAGAATTGCCAAAAAAAGGCTAATATTTCCTCTAGAAACAGAATTATTACTTGTGGCTTGAGATAACCATCTCCTAACTCCATTGAATTTTATAAAATATAATCACCTGTGTAACTCTGAAAAATGAGCAAAATGTGTGATGTATATACCTCTGTTGTGACTGTATTCTTTGTGACTAGAGATTCCGGAATGCTGTTTAACCATCAGATACAGCTTAGATTCCAAAACATCAATTTAGTATTTTAGGAGGATCTGTGGCCTCAGCTCAAAGTGGAGACATGACTGCAGTCATAAAGATTTGGGGTTATAACAGATTTATACCACACATTGTTATAGGGTCCTGGAAAATAAACTTGACTGTCTGGTATAATACACAGTAAAAACTTAGAGAATGAAGGAGAAATTTTAAACAACACTCCTGGAAGTAGCCTTGTGATCAAGCACAGGCTTGTCTGTCTATGAAAATGCTACACATCTAATGGGAAAGATATTGGAAGATAACTAAGCCGCAAAAAAAAAAAAAAAAAAAAAGAAAAAGAAAAAAAGAAAACTCCAGGCCTGTATGTTGAGAATGTTGAATCTAAGCATGATTTGGCTCTGCCTTACACAAGAGAACTTATAAATAGCAGAAAGGATTGCACATAGGTCTGTAGACTGGGATGGTGCTGTGTCTAGTCCTTAGGAATAGTTATTTGAATATTTCCTCATGTAGCCTTCCTCTGGCTTCTCCTCAGAGGTCACTATTTTCATGAATGATGACATTATGACTTTAGCATCCCACGAGGCTTCCTTACAGCATCACAGAAAGATTGTGTGAGCATCTCCCAGACGAGTGTGCACTCTGTATATTGTACTCTCAGCATCCTTTCTCCACAGTCTATTAATAGCCATACACTCCCAGCACATTGATGCCCTTGGCTTTGTCTTGCTGTTATCTCTGTGTAAAGCCAGTACTTTACTGAAGGAGAGAGGAATCTCCTAAGTGATCCTAGGCTCCAATCTCTTAAGTATTATAGTGACTCTTATACAAGAAAGATGCTCCAAGGTTATGCCTATGTTCAAGAGACATTTTCATGGTGTCCTGGAGAGCAGAGCATTTGGAACTCAACACTGCATTAGACTCTCATGTCCATACAATGACACCACTAGAATGAGTGCCAGATGCAGCAGGTAGGTGTGAATATATGTGGATGTCAATCAGCAATGGTGGGTGGCATTTTCAGCATAGTGGTGATGACACTCTTGGTGATGACATCATCCCTGTCATTTTGAATATTTGTGCACTGGTTAGCCCTGGATGGTGGCATGGAATGGATTATCTTTCATAAAACAATCATATGTTGACTTTCCAATTTCCATCCTTCACTTGCATTGGTATCTGAAAAGTGGAACACTGAAGGTGTGATTGGTTGAGAGGCAGGCAGGAGTCTCTAGCCCAAGTCATGTACTCCTACAGAAGGAGCACCATCCGGAAGTGAAGATAGGGGACTTCAGACGTGGAATCAAGACTTCGAAAGCTAGAATAGGACATGGTGAACAACCACCGATGCCCCAAGCCACCAAAGGAGCCACCTTTACCACCCCG